>NW_027507791.1:98195313-98795313 GCF_037356315.1 Lithobates pipiens
GAGTTTGGAAGAAGGGGTTGCACCCACAAAACGCGTACATTGATATCCCGTGATGGCAGATAGCACATGTTGACACACTGTGTGCAACCTCAAAATTTGGCTTTTAAAATACTTTAAAAGTTTTTTTTTATTTAAAAATACACGAGAAAACTGTACAATTTTTGTTTGTTTTAGATTCTGCCTAAAACATCAATGATGTTCTTCATTTTTTTTGAACATCATTGATGTTTTCTTTTATATTTTCTAAATCATGATTGCACCCCATTCTCTCCCCGATGAGGATCCTGGCACTTTTACTGGTGAAACTAGATTCTTCTTCCACAACATCCACATCACCTAAAAGAAAAAAAACACACCGTGTATTAGAAATATGCAGAAACAGATATCTTACCTGAAACTGTGGTCTCACCTGTTGCGGTAACAATTTCGCCCACTTCATAAACCTCTCCCTCCTCATCCTCTGCTTATGGTGTGGGGATTTTCCCTTCTTTAGGAGGTCCCTGATGTCCTCAGATGTCCCGAGTCTTTTCTCCCCTATGTGAATAAAAAATAGGTATACTTAGCATACAGATATTGGAGGGCAGAAATAGGAATATGAAACATTGCTTGGAAGTGTCGTACAATTGTCTGGTTTGGCAGAGTTCCAAGCTGAAGAACATTTTATTTCCTTTCTGAAAGCTGGAATATTAAAATTTTTTGTTAAAGTATCACACATGTAGACACCCCTATAGTATCCAATGGAGCACCTGTGTGGGACACCCTAAAAAGTTTGATTCTCCTTACACTGAATCAAGTTTGCATTTCATTCCAGTTACAAGCCCATCTAGACAACAAACATATTTTAATACAAATAGGCATGAACAAATGTAGTTAACCTGTATCTGCCAAAAACATCTTATAAGTGGGCAAAACGAACAATGTTTCCTACAACCGACGACAGTAAAGAAAAGCACATGGTGCAGCACGAACGTTAAGAAGAATAGGAACACACAACAAAATACTTTTTTGCAGCACATTCTTGATTCTTCTGTACTGATCGTGCTCCCTCAATTTGAGGTCTGACCATCTTTTCCTCAGTTGATCCTTGGATCCTTGTACCCCAAAATTAATGTGCAGATCCTTCACAACTTGGCCTTTCTCACATTTGGGTTTGGGTACTACGGTCCATACTTCCCATCATAGTCGGCCCACTTGAAGATGTCCACCATCTCTATAAAGGCCATAATTGAGGCCTCAAATCTCTTCCGGGATCGGGAGGTTTGGGGCTCCGGCCTTTTGTCTTTGCACCTGTTGTCTCTCCGCCATGTGCTCTCCCACTGCACCGAAAGACAAGGGTCAGGGAATAGACTAGAAAGGGTTTCACGCATGGGCAGTGTATATAAAGTGGAACTCGCGTGCCTCATACCTACGATCTGTGAGTGGAGGATGAAGTAACGGAAGCGGCAATCGTTATAATGAAGGTACAATTTTATATTGGTGCATCAGTGGCCTATACTGCTTATAGATTGAGGCCTATATTGGGTCAAAATTAGGAGAGTTTCGCCTGACATTAGGGTTTGTCTTGTGTTGTGTCTTGCAGAGAAAATGAATCTATTCAATGATGAGGACTTTATCCCCATATTCATTGATATGTACAGGGAGCTGCCCTGTCTGTGGCAGGTAAACCAACCCTTTTATAACAATAAACCAAACAGGAAGGCAGCGCTGGATCAATTGCTGGAATTTGTGAAGCTGGTGATCCCCACGGCAGACATCCTCTATTTGAAGGCCCTGATTGGTAGCACGAGGAGCACTTATATTAGGGAGCACAAGAAGGTCCAGGATTTCCTGAGATCAGGAGCAGCAGCTGAAATTTATGTATCCAGGCTGTGGTACTATAACAGACTGCATTTTCTGCCAGGCCAGACTGAACCCAGGCCAGCACTCTCCAAACTTCCTTCAAGGCTTCCTTTCCCCCAGCTGAGGCTTCCGACGACCAACCTGGGCCTTCCAGGCAGCAACATGTGGAGGAGCCCAGCTTGAGTCAGGTATAGCATTCTTCAAAATATTTCTGTTTGTCAAATTAATGATGTTAAATATATGTTAGTTTTGATAACTAATTTCTGATTTCACAAAGTGTTTTACATATCAATAGACAGTAGTTGCCACAAATGATTGGGACAAGAATGAAAAATGCTGGGGTCAGAATGATAATCTTTTCTATTTTCCAACATTCAATTTGCAACAGTCATGAGCTGAAAATTGTGTGTGATTGATGAACCAAAAACTAAAACTATTTCTCTTTTTCATACACAGGAAAGCCTCAGCCAGGAGGAGGCCATGGAAAGTGGCAGTCAGGCGGTGGCGGGGGTAAGTGGCAGCCAGGAGGTGATGGGGTAAGAGGCAGCCAGGAGGTGGCCAGGCCCAGAAGCCTGCCCGAATCGCAGGCCCCTCCCCTTGGCCTTCCACAAAAAAGTGCCAGGAATTGGAGTAACCTGAAGGAGGCAGCAATTGGCCTATTTCAGAAGGCTACGGCAGACCTCAGAAATCCCCCCAGTGTCCAGGAGGACTATGCCTACATGACAGCCTGCAAAATGCTGGAAATGGAGGATGGCCAATGGCTCTTCTGTGAGGAAGTGATCTTGCAAGCCATAAATAAGGGGCTGAGGGGCAAACTCACAAGCCAAAGCCACGTTTGTGAGTTCAACCATGGTCCTCCTCCACCTCCTGCCCCAACTCCAACACCAGAGCCACAGCCTGGAAGTAAGCATGTAAGGAAGACCAGAGAGTGATGGCCTGGGTTCAGTCAGGTCTGGCAAAAGATGCAGGCTGTTGTATGACCACAGCCTGGGGACAGATATGTCATCTGCTGCTGTTCCTGATCTCTTGTAGTCCTGGACCGGATTTTGTGTTCACTAATATATGGACTCCTCCGGCCACCAATTTTGACTGTAAAATAATTGATGTGTGCCCTGGGGTACAAAGGCTTCGCCAATTTCAGCAGTTTCTCTAGAGTCGCCTTGTTGTGGTAACTTGACACACAAAACGAGAAATAATATTATGGAGAGCACTAGAAAAATAAAAAAAATGCAGATCTTGAGAAAAAAAAACGAATAAAAATAAAAACATTATTATTGAGATCTGAAGAAAATAAATTAATATTATTCATGAGATCATGAGACATAATAAAGAAATCAGTTTATGAGAACTCTGTGTGAATATGAGCAGCAGAACAACTTCATTCTTCTAGCATTATAAAGAAGAAGAGAATGTGCTGCATTAAAAGATTTCAAAATTTGCAGCGTGACGAATGTGCTATCTCCATTACAAATGCTAGTTTTACCAGACCGAGCACTTCCATCTCATAATTTATTCTGAGCATGCGTGGCACTTTGTGCGTCGGAATTGTGTTCACACAACCGGAATTTACACATATGGATTTTGTTGTCGGAAAATTTGAGAACCAGATCTCAAATTTTGTGCAACGGAAATTCTGATGGAAACTGTCTGATGGAGCATACACACGGTCAGAATTTCCGACAACAAGCTCTGATCACACATTTGCCGTCGGAAAGTGCGACCGTGTGTATGCGGTAATAGAGTCTGCAAAAGACTGGGATGGAGGTTCACCTTCCAGCAGGACAACGACCCTAAACGTACAGCCAGAGTTACAATGGAATGGTTTAGATCAAAGCATATTCACGTGTTAGAATGGCCCAGTCAAAGTCCAGACCTAAATCCAATTGAGAATCTGTGGCAAGACTTGAAAATTACTGTTCACAGACGCTCTCCATCCAATCTGACAGAGCTTGAGCTATTTTGCAAAGAATGGGCAAAAATGTCACTCTCTAGATGTGCAAAGCTGGTAGAGACATACCCCAAAAGACTTGCAGCTGTAATTGCAGTGAAAGGTGGTTCTACAAAGTATTGACTAAGGGGGGCTGAATACAAATGCACGCCACACTTTTCACATATTTATTTGTATAAAAATTTGAAAACCATTTATCATTTTCCTTTTCACTTCACAATTATGTCAAATCCCAATCAAATACATTTACATTTTTGGTTGTAACATGACAAAATGTGGAAAATGTTAAAGTGTATGAATACTTTTTCAAGGCACTGTAAGGTCAGATTTTTCAGCCAAAGCAAGTAAAATGTAAGCAGCAATTTTAAATGTTCTGCTATGTGAATGGAAACATATCAAAAGTATAAAGTAGGCGTAATACTATTATGACTGCAAAAGTGAAAATACACTTTAAAGCGACTCCTTCACTTAAAAAAAGGAAGCTGCCAGCAGTTATAAAGTTACCCACAGCGGTTCTCATCCACTTTTGTTACAGCTGAATGCTAGATGTACCTTCTCCCCTGCCCCTTCCACTTTTCTATTGGCCTTTCACTATGACAGGCTTCCTCCATAGCCAATAGTAATGTGTGTGAGGCTAAAGGGGGTGGACTGTGCCTACCAGAAAGTGCCAATGCTTTGCCTACTCAGAGCCATTGGAAATCAGCTGTAGCAAAAGCGTACACGTTTTGCTGCCAGTATGTGTTGGCACCAATAAATACCTACATTTTACACCTGCTAGCAGCTCTTTTTTTTAAAGATAAAGATTTAAAGTCACTTTCAGTAAATCAATTCCATATCCACAGTCAGCTTACAGTGATACTCCAGGGAACACATACATATACAGCTGGAGTACAATATACTGTAGGTGAAATGTTTTTTCTCCTGATCAAATAGTCTGATGAATCACACACTCCTGTGTACTGTATAGCCAATCCGTTTACACAATTATATCCTCTGAGATCGTGACATTTTTATTGGACAATGTAATATTCCTAATCTTTTACCAAAAGATGAAATATTTGACAGAGTAAGCTGCAAAGCTGAGACAGAAAGTACTAGTGCCATTTGACTGGGTACACAGAGCATCATTCCAAATCAGAAGACTGGCTGAACAGAATTAAACATTCTTTACCAAGTAAAACTGTTCACGTCGATGTATTTCAGCTGTGTTGTTAGCAGGCATTGAATTTAATTCCTTTTCTTATACCACACTTTTTGTTTACAAACAATACAAAAGGATTATGTCCTACCACGTTGCAACATACAGTATATGTAGTAAACTGTAAGGAGATATGGGTTGAACTACAGTCTAAAGCCAATTTACATTACAGTAAAACCTTGGATTGAGTGCAACTTGGTCTGAGAGTGTTTTACAAGACAAGCAAACATTTTTTATAAATTTTGACCTGATAAACGAGCGATGACTTGATATACAAGTAGCGTCATGTCACAATTGAGTATAAAAGAGAAGATTGGCGCCTCTAAGTGTAGCAATATGGTTATATTTAAAGCGCAACTCCACTGAGAAAAAATCATTCCCATCTGGGTGATCTATGTACATTACAAGTATTATAATTACCGTTGTTGCAGATTCCTACCTTTAGTTATTCTGACGAAATCCCTGTATGTTCCTTTGTGCTGAGTGGGTCTAATGGGAGTGGTTTCATAATTATCTATCAGCTGTGCACCTGCACAGCACTAATGATGAAATCTGCTGGGCCTGCATCCCTTTAGATGTGTTCCTATTGGGAGTATCTCACCAAGAATTAAATTTTTGTTGCAGGGGATGCCTGAAATCTGACTTGTATCTTAGTCAGACTTCTGGGAAAATCAGGGAGCCAATCACACAAGCAGGAAATTATGTTTCCGGGGTGTGTTCAGTACTCTGTGTACAGAATAACTCCAGGTAGCCATATTGCATTTACACAAAATTACAGTGGCTGCAGCTTGAAAAGTTAAGGTAATTTTTAATAACATTCAAATACAATACGACTTGTATCACAATTGTATACGCTATATTATTTTTCCTTTATTGCTTATTTTTTCCCCATGAAAGTGGAGTTACCCTTTAATGAAGGTACAACATTTAGCAATTCACATGGTTGATGATTAAAACAGTCACATCTATGTATGCAGGCATCCGGGGTAAAGCTGTCCACATAGACCGTCCTCACCGCCATCGACGTCATCCCTTCCACGCTGTGCTCCACAATCTCTTTAAGCCTTGCTTTCAGATCGCTCTACTGCAGGATAGTATTGTATACTGTTTTAATCATCAACCATGTGAGTTTCTGAATGTTGTACCTTCATTAAATGTAACCATAATTCTACACTTAGAGGCGCCTCTCTTCTCTTTTATACTCTGTAGCTCCTGCTTGTCTTCTAATTTTATGGTTACACAACCTGGTCACATTGCTATAATCTTTTTATATGGACTATAAACTGAAGGATTTATGAATAAATTGTTGTGGAACGAATCATCTGAGTTTCCATTATTTCTTATCTTATATTTCTTAATTTTCTTATTATGGAAAATTTGCTTTGATATACAAGTGCTTTAGATTACAAGCATGTTTCTGGAATGAATTAAGCTTGCAATCCAAGGTTTTACTGTATTTAGAACCATCCTCACCTGCTACAGGCCAAATCTATTTTTTATGTAACGTCTTCTCTCAAGCAACATCAATGTAAGGGTCAACACTGACTGCTGTAAGCCATTGTATGTATGTATATATTCATTCAGTTGTATCTGATTCTCTGCAAATTTATAGTCCAGTTCTCTCGATATTATGTCTGATATGTTTAAAAGGGTTTTTCTACAATTTTATTATGACATTTTTATTATGAGGTAGGTATAGGTAGGTCTCCATGTATTTCTTCAACCATCTCAAATTGCTCAACTTGGAAACGGCATGCAGAACATGAGAACACATGTGCTGTGCATAGCCATGCTGTAATGTACACCCATACTAGGATCGATTTAAACAGCAGCCAATTAACCAACTAACATGTCTTTGAAATGTCGCATGAAACTGGTTTACCCAAAGGAAATCCACATAACACCATGCAGATAATGCCTTTATCAATTGACATTAAAGTGTAACTTCCCTCTCCCAGTCAGCATTATTGTTAATCATCATGCTGCTAACATTAGGAATTAGATACTGTAGGAAAGTATATCATATTTACTTGTTTTAAAGCCGTTTCTTACATTTTTTCCTGGTTTTCTTGCCTAGTCAAATTATGTCATACACCTCAGGAGTCTTCAGAAGAGGAGGAGGGGTTTTCTCAGCTAAGCACACTCTCCCGCATGCATGCCGGAGCTAAGGGCAGATGAATTTCGGGAAGTAAATGCTACATGAATCATTTGCCCTTAATCAAGTTGGCCACGGGCAGAAATGCAAGGGGGTGTTTTTCAAAGTGACAAAATAAAGCATGGAGACATGGATGGGTGAGCAAGTTTGCTTTGAATATTAAAAATGAATTATATAATAGTGTTTTTGGTTTGTGGTGCTCAGACACATTGAAGATCCACTTTAAAGCCTAACTCCATCACATTTTTTTTGTGATAAAGCAGAGCAAGTTTTGAGCCTTTGTAATTTTGTATTACCATCTGTGTCCCTATTGGGGAGATTTTCTGCTTAGTATAGGGAGTGGTGGGGAATCTATTCACCTATTTGTTCCGGCACCTCCTGTATCATTGTCTATAATATAAAATGGTTTTTCAGCATGCACGTCCGACATACACAGGAGGAGAATTTTGGCCGGTATTTTTTGTACAGGTAAATGTCTCCTGAGTAGGGATGAGCTTCAAGTTTGAGTTGAACTCATGTTCGACTCGAACATTGCCTGTTCAGCGAACAGTGAACAATTTGGGGTGTTCGCAGCAAATTTGAAAAGCCGGGAACACCCTGTACAGGTCTATGGGAGAAATCTAAAGTGCTAATTTTAAAGGCTAATATGCAAGTTACTGTCCTAAAAAGTGTTTGGAGACCCGGGTCCTGCCCCAGGGGACATGGATCAATGCAAAAAAAAGTTTTAAAAACGGCCGTTTTTTCGGGAGCAGTGATTTTAATAATGATTAAAGTGAAACAATAAAAGTGTAATATTCCTTTAAATTTCATACCTGGGGGGTGTCTATAGTATGCCTGTTAAGGGGCGCATGTTTCCTGTGCTTAGAACTGTCCCTGTACAAAGTGTCATTTCCGGCCATTTTTAAAACTTTTTTTTGCATTGATCCATGTCCCCTGGGGCAGGACCCAGGTCCTCAAACACTTTTTAGGACAGTAACTTGCATATTAGCCTTTAAAATGAGCACTTTAGTTTTTGAACGTTCGAGTCCCATATACTTTAATAGGGTTCTAAAGTTCACATGAAGTTTAGGTCTGGCTCATCCTTACTCCTGAGGTTCTGCCTGTGTGTACGGGGCTTTAATATCTTTGCTCGCAATATTGTATGTTTTATTTACCTATGGAGCTATAGCTTTGAAATTTAGCTGATTCAATTATCATGTTTGACATCCTCTGGGAAGTTGAGGTTTTACTATTGTTACATACATTTTAAACTCAAAGAACTATTTCTAATAAAAAAATTGGGATATTTTGGTAAGCCTTTCACTAATGTCAATGTATCAGTTCTGCTATATAAATGTAACATTTGCAAGTGTAGAATATAAGGATGGTTGAGTAATTGTCTTTCTGAAAACTTTAGGATTATTTTCAAAAGAATGAGAACAGGAATTTTAGGCAACCAACTTGAAAAACGTTCTAGTTTGTCTTCACCTTTGTTTCCATATTAGTTTCTCTTTTTATTTCCAAAATGTGACCTTTGTTGGATCTGATCAATTGTGTAGCAGAAAAAGCTGAACATTCTGATTTAATGTATACTTCATAGTTTTCTCCTTTTTTTTACTGCAATAGGAAGATTAAATAAATAACATAGTTTAAGGAATGTTATTTGTATTAGATGACAGCTTCCAGAATAAAACATTTTGATGGAAATGATATGCTTAAATATGTTCAATTTAACATAAAATGTACTATTCCATCTATTATGAGCTAGACAGAAAAACAATAATGCTTTCAATTTATCATAATTTATCACAATGCACCGGCAAGGAGTGCTGGGGCGTGATGGAGGATCTACTGATGCTGGCTGGTGGGGATCTATTTTTGCACGGCAATCTATCTATGTGGGATAGTTTGTTACTGGAGGGTCAATTGTTGCTGGAAGGGATCTACTGTTTAGGGAGGGGTCTACTGTTGCTGACTGTTGGAGAGTCTATTGTTGCTGGCTGCTGGGAGATCTGTTGTTGCTGGAGGGGGGGGGGGTCTATTGCTGCTGGCTGCGAGGGATCTATTTTATTGCTTTTCTTGTCATCAATGCTAAATTCCATACCAATTACTTAGTATTACAAAATTATACTTGGCTCTATATTCTCTGAAAGGGACCATACCTGGGAGCTAGGTAGGGGGTGGAACCAAGGGTCGGTGCTCGGAGGTGGGTAGGGGTGGAACCAAGGGCTGGTGCTCGGAGGTGGGTAGGGGCAGAACCAAGGGTTGGTTCTCAGAGGTGGGTAGGAGGCGGAAACACAAAGTGACTTAGAAGGGGGGGAGTTACTGCACCTATTCTCTGAGGAAAAAAACACTGTCCAGAAGTATTTGTAAAAAGAGATTAGAGCAGTGCCAAATAATGATAGTGAGATGGGACTCCTCTGTATTCTATCTCTGCAAGGAAATATTCAAAATCATATTAGAACTCCAAGATCCAACAAGCAGAAAAAAAGTTCAAAATTATAAATTAATTAAGAAAATGAACGGTAATAAAAGGAGAATGCCTGATCGAGGAAGAGATATCAAGGCTAGCAATAAAAGGAAAGAAGGTTCCCCTTATGACCTGTATAACACAGGCAAACAATCACTGAAGTAAAAATCAATGCATTCAGGTTTTTTAGTACTTTCCAGTCAATATAAATGCATCTCCCAATGTCCCTTATGCTATTGCAAACAATACATAAAATCCTCCCCAAAAAACATATAAAACTTGATATTATGGATGTAGTACATGTTCTTCAGAGTAGGTCTTCCCCTCCCGGAAAGCACTATATCCCTATAGGAGGCAGATGTACTGATAGGGCTCTATGAACAGTGTAATTTTTGTTTTTATTATGGGGATTAAAGCAAACCTCACAAAGTCACTAAACCACCACTTGTGTCCAGATACTTAAACTTAGCTTAGTTTTCATATTACAACCTGAGAGTCCCATAAAGCAAGAGACTATATTATGTGTAGAAATTGATGGTCAAACTAATTGATTTTTTTTTTTCAGTTTGATGTTAAATTCGCCTCTAAAAATGTATTGAGCATCATTTTATTCTACATTTATTGTTAAATAAAATTATGCATACTATACATACAATACTGTTGAACATAAAGCATTTTACCACACAGAACAAACACAGAACATTCCTGATGCTTAGTGAAAGGGTTGATAGAATGTCAAACTGATCAATAGGAGATGCTGTTTAACTAGTCAATGTGATTTTGGATTAACTGTTTAGTAAATGGTTTCTTGTAGACATGTTGAATCCTTCCTGAGACTATGAATAGAACATTATTAAGGCTGAACACTAGAAGAAACTGGAAGAAACTATGCGGTTCTACTTCCCTTCGGGAAAAAAAGTTGTTTCAAAATCATTTTTTATTGCAGTTATTTTTGTAATACTATTCAATAGAAAAAGCTATTAGGACAGAATGAACTCAGAAGAATCAAACAAAAGCCAATACATACGCCCTATACTTATTAAAAAAAAAAATTCGAGCTCACCGGGGTTGATTTACGAAACAACAGAAGTTTGTAAATCAGGTGAAGATCTGCTGACTTCCATCATCCAATCATGTGCAAGCAAAAATGCTGCTTTGTTATTTTCCTTGCACATAACTGCTTATTCTTTGAAAAGTAAATTTTTACCACATTCACTAATCACTAGTTCCTATGCAAAGTAAAAATCCTATTCGCCTTTAGTAAAACAACCCCATAATGAGGTATGAGATTTGTGGAAATTACCAAACCAAATCAGGAAGAGATGACTACCCCAAATCATGACAAAAGAATAGAACGATTGACTTTGGAAGACAGAAGAAGAAAAACATAATGACATCAAAGAACTTCTTCAAAACAGTGGTGTCACTAAGCAAAAGAACAATTTGAATCTATCTTTTTCAGGCTAGATAGAAAAAGTAAGAATACCAAGGAAGACGCCATATTTGAAAGTTACTAAGAGGAAAAGATATGTTTTGTGGGCTACTAAACATCCACCCTGGACAGTTGAAGAATGGATAATGTAATGCAGAGTCATGAAACAAAAATATCGATTTTTGGGAGAGCTTGTGTGAAATATGTCCATAGAAAAGTCAATAAAGACCTGCTTCTAGAAGGTACAGCAGCAACAATGAAGCATCCTAAGAGCATTGCATTCTGGGGTTGCATGTCTACTCATGCTGTTGGCCGAGGGCTAAAAAATCCATTGAGACCATGGGGAAGATTTACTAAATCTGGTGCACACAGAATCTGGTGCAGCTGTGTATAGTAACAAATCAGCTTCTAGGATTTATTGGCAAAGCCTAATTGAACAAGGTGACGTTAAAAGCTGATTGGCTACTATGTGCAGCTGCACCAGATTCTGTTTGGACCAGTTCTAGTAAATCTCCTCCATATTACAACCAACATTACTTTCTTATGCAGATTATTTATTCCTTCACAATTCGAAGGAATTTAATTTCTGAAATACTGCTCCTTTGCTTTTTGTCAAGCTGTAAAGGACTGGTTTTCTGTCCTCAGACTCATATAATCTACAGTATAATAAAGTGCTGGTATCATATTTTTACACCACAAAAATGTAAAAAATACAACGCATGCCAAAAATGGTGCAAAGCGGTTGCTTCTAAGTCCCCATTTCAGAAAGTCCCATCAGCAGGGGATCTGTGATCCAGATTCCCCTCTGAATAAGAGCAAAACAGGAAGGGCGTCACTTTTGCATTTTGCATTTACAAACTGGAGCTTTTCAGACCCATTTTGGATTTATGGGAGGCCGGATGAAAACAGACTTGCGTACAATTATAACAGACTATCTCTGATCCGTCACATTTAGGTCTGTAATAAAACACAGATATCTTTTAGACCTGGATGGACTCAGAGGTCCTCGGGTGTAAATGGATGCATGCCCAAACATTGTATATCCAATCAGGTCTGCTTGAAAAACTGACAGCTGGTCCTGATCATACTGCCCATGTGAGAGGGGCCTAAAGGCTATCCGACCAGATATTGACAACATTGTGCATAAAAGTATATAAATGGAATAAATAAATGCGGCGCATTTATTTATTCCATTTATATTCTTTATGCTGGTGTAAGAGATCACCATTTCGTGCCGGCTGCTTCCTTAGTATACAAATATTTTTTAGACAACTAATAAATAGTTAGGTGGAGCGCATTAGTATTTCAAGTCATTGTGCATAAAAGTATATTCATGTATTAAAAAAAATGATTTATACCATGATGAGTTTCATCACTTTTTTAAAATAAATATACTATTGCAAATTAGACAAACATTTTGAAAGTGTCCAGTCGTGGCCGCTAGTGTTTACACCTCAACTTGTTAGCTGGCAAAGGTCGGGGGAGCCTCACAGGATGTAAGTGGCCATTTGTTAAATACAGCTATGAAAAGAGTGGTGTGTGGGTCCTGTGTGTACTGTGGATGTTGGATTTAGGGATGAGTAGAGCCTGGAGTCTGCTTGCACCTTTGGTGCGTGTATTATAATGAGGAGGAGAGACTGGAGCAGTGCATTGCAGTGGCATATTAGAAAGTTGGTATTTCTGTCCCTATCTAATGCTGGCCTATTGCTGTGATCTGCGGCCTCACTGACCAATAGTGAAGTGTAGAAGGTTGTAGATCAAAGAGCCAGCTTCCTTACTAAAGTCAGTGTTTGCAGAAGAAATTCCCTTGGGCTTTGGGGCTCTCCTCTTAGGCTTAGAACTTAGACCACCTACCCTGGCTATATTCTTTGAGACAGAACTCCAAATACTATCCCCTACTAAAGTCCTAATAGGCCCCTTTACACTTTGAAGTCCTATGTAAATACGTTCCAAGTAATATTTCTGCCTGCTTCCTATGGGAATGAATAAGGAAATTTACAGTAATTTCTTACTTTGGTTTGTAACTTTGCTGTTCTAAATGACAAGAGCTTTTTCAATGAAATACAAAGTGCAATAACCCATATCAACAAGATTACTTTATTGAAGCCAAACAGTGCAAAAAGAAATTAACTGGTTGCTTTAACCATTGAGACTCACACTTTGCTTCTTGAACTTATTCAATGAATCAGCCCATTAATCCTGCAGTGGTATCTTTAAATGTGGTGGAATAAAAAAAGAATAATGAAAACTGGGAAGACACAAAAAAAAGACATAACTATAGAACAGAGAATAATCATACAGCAAGTGAGAGATAATGGCCATAGAATAAGGAGATAGAACATTGCCTAAAGTATCAGTGACAAGCCAGACGGGGGGAGTGGATTAGCAAGAAAAGGCATGAAAGATTTGGTGTCGTTATAGCAACTCCCTCCAATAGCCCTTTTCAGCCGGGCTGCAGGAACACGACTTTAATTAAAGTGCAGAACAGGGGGTTTTGTATTCAACTCCCCAGCCATTTGGTTTCAAAAATGGTTAATACGTTTCCTACTCCCTTTGATGCATAGAAAAGCATTCAGACACAATGTGGGGATTTCCACACCAAGAACAGGCTAAGTTACCTCTCAATCAAATGTAGCATGAAATTTCTACCAGGCATTCCCTGTCAAAGCAGCGGGATCACACATCCTATTAACGCTGATAATTACTAATGATTTATTAATGAGAACATGGTTGAAATTGCCTAAATAAGGTTTCAAGAACTCATTTGGGACTATCCACAATATGTCCAGCCTAAGGCAAATGTGAAATATGGGGCCTGCATGCAATATCCATGGTAACATTTTTGACACTCCAGTACTCATGATAGACTCTAGTCTCAAAGACATGGTTTCTGGTCAAAAATACATAGATGTGTGAGTGCCTGCTGACAGGTAGTAGGAACTCTATCCTCTACATTTGCCCCTTATGTGTGATGTGGTTAGGCCGACAAATTGGTGGGGTGTAGCTGGAAGTGGGCACAGTTCTACGGACCTTGAGCTTGCCAGATGTATTTCAGCTAATGGAAAGGAGTATAACTCCACTGCGCTAGCCATATTCTACTGAAGTCAGAAAGTGTAGGGCTTATGACATTTAATGCTTTAGAGCAGTGGTCACCAACTCCTGTCCTCAGAGCCCAATAACAGGCCAGGTTTGCAAGATAACTGAAATGCATCACAGGTGATAACATTTGCTGCTCAGTGATTGCAGTATTCTAGTCTGCATCTTCCCAATGTAATACATAAAACCTGGCCTGTTAGTGGGCCCTGAGGACAGGGTTGATGACCACTGCTTTAGAGAACACATTATATGTGGCTATGTTTTTAGTTTTCTATAGTCTTAAGGCACAGCACTGTCATGCATCTTCCTCAGCATGGGAGATCCTGCACATAACACCTCATTTGGCCTCACAGATAGCCCTAGCTTAGTTAAAGGCAGCAGTGAAAGTGACACTTTTGCATGTCGCTAACCTTGGCATTACCAAGTTAAGGCCTTTAGGCAATAAGCACAAGAAAGGACAAGTAACAGTTGTGCTTGCTGCAGCCTTGCTAGCTTGCTGTCTAAGAGCCCATTCAAACCACAGTATACATGTTATTTCCCGCTAGCCTGCGTTGCGAAGCATGCTGTAATACAAAGTGTCCTGAACATGCATTGCAGTGCTCTATTTTCTTCCAACTTGCCATGCACTGCATCGGGTTTGCGATCCATTACAGCGCGTTGGATTGTGCGGTATAAAAATGCAACATGTTCTGTTTATTCTTAGTGATAGTATTCATAGAACATAAGGAAAATTGCCTTTTGCATTGGTACGGGCAATGCAGCCCAATGCTCCTGTTGCGAATGGGCCCTCCACAATAGCAATAGAAACTTTTTATAGTTCAAAATGTACAAGGCAACCCTTAGCTAACGATAAGTGGAGTTCAGTACAATGGGAAGCTTGTTATAGGTTGTGAGCAAATAGGTCCAGGATTACTGTAAATTTAACAAGACTTTTCCACAATGGCTTTGCCTAAGGATTCAAATGCATACACGTACGAGTGTCAAAAGACAAGAGCTCAGCTTGTGTTCTGGATACCCACTGGGCACTACCTCTGCATTGTGCTCAATACACATAAGCACTCAGTAAGTACAATTTTCACCTTGTGTTATGTCACAATCAATTGAAGACAGAAAAAAGGAGTTGAGTTACTAAAGGCAAATAGACTGTGTACTTAGTAAAGTTGCCCACTGCAAGTGCAATTGCTCCAGAGCTTGGTAAATAAGCTTCACTTTGTAAAGTATCCGATCAAGTGCAAATAAAACAAAAAAAAATGAATTTTTGCTTGCACATAAATTGATGATGAAAGTCAGCAGAGCTTCTGCCCCTTTACTAAGCTCTGGATCAACTGTTCTAGCAGAGCGCAACTGTCTTTTTGCCTTTAGTAAATCAACATCCAGTGTCTATTTGATGTCATGGCACCTTCATCCACAGGTTTTTACATGGATGTTGGATCTTCTTCTGAGTTTAATAGCTTTCAAGGCTTTTGACTGGGGATCTGCTAGATTGTTCAGCTATCATTATTTAACTACCATGACGTGTGTGAGGCAAACCTGATTATTTGTGGTATATGCCTAGAAATGAATGTAAAAAAAATAAAGTGAGAAAAAAAATGCAATATAAAATTGCAAAAATTAACTAACTGAATAGCAGTCCCTCCCAGGAAAATGTTTTTCATTCATTGATTTGTTAAAACGAATTCAGTGACTTCTTTCTTTTCAACTCCATTAAAAATGACTTTGGGGGTAAATTAATAAGTCAGAAAGCCTAATTGAGCTTCTGGTTTATAGTGGTTTATATACATGAGGCCTGGAGATCATTGGGGTCTCTGCTTTAGAAGTGGTAATTTATTTAGGAGAATCAGCCAGCAAAGACCTGACTGCAGGAATCCATTTGTGAAACGTGTTTATTTGCCAATGTCTTGGTTTCCTTTTTTCTCTTCTATCCTTTCTCGGCTTGGCCATCTCACTCTCACATATATTAACAGCCGTTCTTTTATATCCTGAGGGAACAGATGGAACAATATGTTGGGGAGGCAGGAGTGGGATTAGTTGTAGTACGATTTAGTGCTGAGATACAGTAGTGGGTTTTCTGGAGCAGGACACCCAGGTTGTTTTTTGTGTGGGACAACAACTGGGGGTGGATCTGACACAAGTAATCTGGGCTTCAACCCTTGCTGTAATGCAGCACTGCCACTGTGTCTTCAATGGACTGAGCATGTATTACAGCGGGAGCTTCAGGAGGTACAAGTTCAGATCCTGCCTCCTCATTATCGACAACTGTGATCCTCAATTTCACACACTAGTAAGCTTTAGAAAAGAGACAGCATCCGCTTAAGTTTTTGTTTTGTTTTTTTACAAAAGAGGAAAGATTTTGTGGTTGACTCATACGATTCAGTATTATTTGTAGTTTTTAATTGATAGCATGAATTTTTTTTTTTATCTTGGCTTTTACTTTTGATCATTCAATTTAAGCAGTCATTTACGGCTCTTAAAACATTTAAAAAAAAATGATTTCCATTTTGAAGTGATATAGTAATTGCTACTTGATAAGATATTTTGCTTTATTGTCTATTCATCTGTTTATTTATTTTACGTTATCAAGCCTTATAAAAAAACTGGCTACACTAAGAGGAACTATGATAGGAAAAAAATATTTGTCTCCTTTCAAAAATGTTTAATTTACTTCTCAAAGTTTAAGGAATTCAAACTTTATTTTAAAGTATGGATTACTAGCTATATCAATATTATAGCTAAAAAAATAACTTCAAAGCATGTCTAGCATAAATTTGAAAACACAATTATCATACATGGGCATTCATTTTAATAGTAATAAGCATCATCTTCATAACAGTAAAAAAAATATATATATATTTCTGTCTTGAAAATGGAAATATTTATCTAATATATTTAGAAAAATATTTATTAATATTTAATTATAGTTGTCTCTGCAAAAATTTCACACAAAATGGCTATGCCTAAAATAAACGTTTCTTCTCACTCCTTTTTAGAAAATGTGTATTTTAGGGGGTGTATTTACGGTAGTTTTTTTTTTTTTTTTTGTATTGTTGTTCTTTTTCCCATGTGTGTGTGTGTGTGTGTATGTGTGTGTGTGTGTGTATCGAATCGTTGTATACTGAGACTTTAAACTGTATTTTACCATGTTTATGTCATTTAAAAATAAATAAATGAATAAAAAGGCCAACAAGGAGTGTTCCTCCACAAAAACACTTCTAGGTGAAAGAGTTTCTATAACCCTCAAGAACCATCTAAAACTCATTGCACCCTTAAAATGACCAAATATATTTTTTCTTTACCCAATGGAACTGAATTACTAAAAGCAAACAGGTGATTGACTTTAACTTGGTCAGGTGTTGACTTTGCAAGAGGATTTTCTCCAGAGCTAAGTGAATGTTATTATTATTATACAAGATTTATATAGTGCCAACAGTTTGCATGGCACTTTAAAAAACTAAGGCAGAAATTATAGTTACAATACAATTTGGTACAAGAGGAATCAGAGGGCCCTGGTCATTAGAGTGGAGTTGAGTTGTGTGTTTTGGAGCTATAAGCTACAAAAAGTGCAAATGGGAATGGGGTCCAGTACAGATACTGGATGAGCTGGTAATAAGAAGCTTTCTACATAGTTTGTAGGCAGCATCTGCCTACCAAGGTGAGCCCTTTTTATGGGACAAAGCTGGTGTTGTAAAATGTACAGCACTAGTCTCTACATCTGGCACTGATAAGAGTATATGGGACAGAAAAGGAACGTGCATGATGGACACAAATTGTTTCTAACAACTAAAGGCTAACAGGAATAAACTAGAGTAAGTCCCTCAGCTGACATGAAACTATCCCGCACGCATTGTGTTCAATAGGACAAGGTCAGAGCAGACATGTCACTGGCCCCAGTAACAGCAAGGCCAATGAATGATTCACAAATCAAACAACTGAGAAAGGATTCCAGAGAAGTTTGTGAGTAATGCCAGACCTACTGCACTCATTTATTTATATGTATTTGTAGGATTTACTTTCATTTCTTCTCTATTGACATAGCCTATATGGCAGACAGACATCCACAGCAATAAACAAGTGTAAAGACAGTAATAGATATGATAACAATTATTACATTCATAAAGCTAGCCACACAAGAGCTTCTGGTCTCCTGCCATAAACCACTAGACCCTCTGCTTGTACATACACTGGGCTGAGCATGGTGGGTGAGATCCCCCATAGGGTGCTTCTTACAGTTCTGGATTATCTTGACTTAAAGAGACCCTGTTACCAACTTTTAAAAAAAATGCATGTAAAAACACAGAGAAATCAAGCATTTTAAATACTTATTTGCAGTATTTTTAATTTACATAAGTTATCTTTTTTTTATTTGCAATGTGCCATTGAACATGCTAGAAAACTTGACTACTCCAAAAAGCCCAGATCTGCATACTTTTTCCAGATCAGTGACTGAGAAAGTATTAAAGCCAGTTGGTCAACATATCAGCCAAGTAACTAGCATTTTTGGAGGTAAGCAATAACAACCCCATTATTTATCTGATTAATAATAATTTATCTGATTTTAATATCTATGCAATACTGGACAAAAGTTGCAGGCAGGTGTGGAGAAATTCTGTAAAGTAAGAATGCTTTCAAAAATAAATATTTAATTGTTTATTTTTATCAGTTTGCTAAATGAAAAGTGAGCAAAAATCGAAATCCAATCAAAATTTGGTGTGACTACCCTTTGGCTTTAAACCAGCATACATTCTTACTCATTCTTCATTCTTACATTCTTGCACACTTTGTACACCTGCACAAAATCAGTTTTTTTTTTTAGGATTAGAGTCAGGTGTATAATCAATAAATTATACCAAGCAGGTGTTATTGATTATCAATTTTATATGTAGGTTGAAAATGAAATAGCTGTGTAGGAGGCTTAAACTGGGTGAGGAACAGCCAAACTCTGTTACTAAAATGAGGTACCATGTCACAGGTCATACACCATGGTGAGACTGAGCACAGCAACAAGATACAAGGTAGATATACTGCATCAGCAAGGTCTCTCCCAGGCACATATTTAAAAGCAGACTAGGGCTTCAAGAAGTTCTGTTCAAGCTCCTTTGAAGAAGTGTAAAGAAATGGGCAACACTGAGAACTGTAGATGCAGTGGTCAGTGGAAACTTAATGCAACAGATAAAAGACACCTCATGCTTACTTCCCTTCGACATCGGAAAATGTCCAACAGCACTATCCACACAGAATTAGCAGAAACCATTGGGACCCAGGTACACTGATCTACTATCTGGAGAAGTCTGGTCAGAAGTGGTCTTCTGGGAAGAATTGTGACCAAATACCTCAGATGTGGAATCAAGGCTCAGCATCTCAACAACAAAAAAAATTGCAGAGGTGCAGAAAAATGACAGCAGCTGCTCTGGAATGATGAGTCAAAATTTGAAATATTTGGCTGTAGCAGGAGGCAGTTTGCTCACGGAAGGGCTGGAGAGAGGTACAATAATGAGCGTCTTCAGGCAACAGTAAAGCATGGTTGAGGTTCCTTGCTAGGTTGGGGCTACATTTCTGCAAATGGAGTTGGAGATTTGGTCAAGCTTAATGGTGTCCTCAATGCTGAGAAATACAGGCAGATAATAATCCATTATGCCATACCATCACGCAGGTGTGTGATTGGCCCCACATATATTGTGCAGCAGGACAACGACTCCAAATATACAACCAATGGTATTAAGAACTATCCTCTGTGTAAAGAAAAGCAAGAAGTCCTGGAAGATATGGTTTGGCCCCAAAAGAGTCGTGATCTCAAAATCATAGAGTCTGTCAGGGATAACATGAAGATCTGAGACAGCCTACATCCACAGAACATATGTAGTAAGTTCTCAAAAATTTTTGGAACAACCTGCCTGCCGAATTCCATCAAAAACTGTGTGCAAGTGCACCTAGATGAACTGATGCCGTTTTGAAGGCAAAGAATGGCCACATTAAATATTGATATGATTTGGATTTTTCTTCTGTTCATATACTTTCTATTTTGTTAACTTCAGGACCATGTAACACGTCCATGACAGCAGCTGGCCTCATTCCATCATCCTGGTTTTGGCTGTTATGCATTTTCCCTGTCTGTCCACCTGCAAGGTAATTTATGTAGCCTGCCCTGCCTGCTAGTTTGGATTACCTTGTTGACAACCTCAGATCGGATATTGAATATCCTCAGAACTCAGCCTGCCTTGAACCCAGACTGTTTGTCACTGACCACTCATGCCAACTCCAAGTACATGTTTTCTGTGCTCAGTTCACACCTGCTCTGACGTGGTAGCCAGGTACAATAGCATTATGTATAAGACCTGGGAGCAACCGAATACCAGTAGGCCAACTTGCCTTATGGGAAAGGGGGCTGCTATAGGTGAAGCACACAGAAGCTATCTAGCTATAGTGCCTGACCACCTTTGCTAGGGGTATGCTGACAGTTAATTGATAAAAAGCATTCTTAACCACTTCAATACCAGGCACTTTCACCCCCTTTCTGCCCACGCCAATTTTTAGCTTTTAGCGCTATTGCACTTTAAATGACAATGGTGTGTCATGCAACACTGTACCCATATGAAATGTTTATAATTTTTTGAGACAGATAGAGCTTTCTTTTGGTGGTATTTAATCATCACAGTTTTATTTTTTATTAAACAAACCAAAATAGACTGAAAACGTTGAAAAAAAAAAAACTTTCCCACCTGCATTTGACACTGCTGCCCCTTTCATAAGGCGACCTTGCATGGGCTGGGTGAGTAGAGTGGAGGGAGCAAAGATGAGAAGTATTTCATACAGAATGTAGGAGGTGGCTATCTTTCCAACTCTGCTTTCCAAGGAGAGAGTTCCAGAATTTCCAAATCCTTATTATTCCATATTAAGCACCAAGCACAGCAATAATGCTTCATTTATCCAAAATGTTAGGCTAAATCAAAGTATTGAGGGTTTGGGAAGGGGCATCTGTCTTGCAGGTAACATCAGATTCTAATGTCATAGCCTACAACACGTGTTCTGTATAGGTTCAGAAGAAATACTTGAAATGTTTGAAGGATATTCAGTGCCAGAGACGAACATAATACGCAGTCTTTAGAAAAAAAAGATGGTTTGTTTTGGCACTGTCTAAAAAGCTGAAGTATTTTAAACATTTGTTAAGTTCAAGCTTGCAGATTTGAACTAATTGTACCTTTCCAAAATCCCATCTCATGTTACCCTGTAGACTAGGTGATATATGTACAGGTACAGGCAACACTCTTTTCTTAGGTGCAGACTGCCCAATCTCCCAGCTCTAAAATAGTTTGCAGTAGCAATCAAGAGAGCTAATCAATGTAAGCCAAACTACCAATGCTGAGCATGACCTTTGTATTAAACTGGCGAATTCAATGCTTCTCCCTTAAAAATAGAACTTGTACAGACATAATTAGACAGCGTCATATATGGAGTGAAAAAAACTTTAAGAAAAGATTTGGGAAGCCCAAACGCTATCTGTTTGGTTGGAACACATCATTTGCAGTTGTGCTGATATGTTTGCATATCTCTGCCAGAATTTTTAAATGTTATAGATTTTTTCTGCACTGATGCCACAAAACAGCCCCGCTTTCAACATGCCAAACAGCACTTGGGAAGCCTCAGAATGTCTAGGATAAAAAAAAATGTAATAAGAAGACCAAAATGGAACTTTATGGTCACATCCATAAATGCTATACTTGGAAAGGAGTCAACAAGGCCAATGAAAAGAAGCACAAAATACTTACTATGAAACATGAGCAGCACAAGGAAATATTCAAAATTGATGGCAAGATGAATGCAGCATATTAGAAAATGTGTCTTCAGCCCAGAAGCTGAGCTTTGGGTGCACTTGGATTTTCTAGCAAGACAATGATCCAAAACATATGTCAAAAAAAGTAGCAGCAGAAAAAAGTGAAAATTCTGGAGTGGCCCTCAAAGTCACCTGACCTCAACATCATTGAGTCTTTTTAGGGAGATCTCAAACATGCAGTTCGAGCTAGAGAACCAAATAATTTACGAGACCTGGAGGCTTTTGCTTAGAAGAGTGAGCAGTTTTAACAGAAAATTAAGGATTTCCTTTACAACTGCCATAATAGACGACAAGTCATTGATGCTAAAATACACAAAAATAACAACTAATGGTATGCAAACTTTTAAACAAGCCTATTTTCTAGTTTTCCTTCATGGTTATTGATTTGTTTCATAACTGTGCAATTCTGTAATACTTTTAATCACATTCGAAATGAACTAAATGGGTTTGGTCTGATCACTCATGTTTTCTTAAAAATTGTCCACATTGAACAACAAATTCTGCTAGTTGTTTGTGAAAAAAACGAAAATGAAATTGCGCTAAGATGTATAAATGCAACTAGACAGATGCACCAAAACAATATAAAATTTCTATGAAAGATAATGGAAACAGCAATTCTCTTGCATAACATCAATACAGTGAATGGAATAAAAAGAAAACTAGAATCGAGCTAAACCTATCAATATAAATGAGTAAAACCACTAAAGTAACCCACCGATTGAGGAGTAATCCAAAATTTGGCGTGAATATATAAATCTATATGTGTTATATACTAGAGCTATTAATCTCATATGTACAAACACACATAGAAAATAAAGGCTTCTAAACCACCAAATAATAAATAATCAGAATTCAGCTGTACCAAAAAACAAAATATGTGTGACATATATATAAATGAAAAATACATAATGTCCAACCATATATGTATAACTAAAATATATGTGACATCCACCCGTGCAAATTAAGTGAAATAAAGTCCATCCACAAGATGAACCTTCATTGTTGGTATAGAGAAGATTGTGCTAAAACCACCACCACTATGTAGGGGCCCCTGGACGAAGTAACTCTCTTACGAAACGCGTAGGATGGAGCGACGCACTGGCGTCACCTTGTTTTATTGTTTGTGTTCCCAGAAGGACAGGCTTGTTTTAGTGTGTGCTGGCTGGCGCACCAGACTGCGGGCGCTTTTTCTGATACTATATTTTCAAGTGTGATACTTTGCTTTACAATTTTAATACAATTTTAATAAATCTTAAGGTTTTATAATATTGGAGCATTTATATTTTACATGCCACGCACATCTACTTATGGGCTGGAATTCAATGAGGCTCTTTGAAGAATAGCAGTCCTGCTTGGTGTACATTGAAGATTGCACTAGTACCACAGGCGATTTAAAGTATATGGGTCCTACTTGATATGCCCTGGAGAATATATCATTGCTACAGGCTTCCCTAGATCCTCTGTAACGGGGGATCATGGGCTTCTGGTAAGAAGTAATTCTCTACACACCGTGGTGGATTTAGCACAATCTTCTGTACACCAACAACAGATTCATGTTACTTGTGGATGGACTTTATTTCACTTAATTTGCACAGGGGGATGTCACATATATTTTATTTACACATATATGGTTGGACATTATATATTTTTAATTTAAATTCTTTATTTACGGATTGCAGGTAATACAGAGACAAACTGTAAAAGGCACAAATCACTCAGTTTTCCAATATGACAAAAATACACAGTTAATACTTCGTGGGGGACCGGAGGAAACCTATCAAATTATGGCAGCAGCAGTTCCAACCATGTCTAGACCCCCACATTATCCCACTCCAATGATCCGGCACCCCAGTGACCACTTATGAGCCATGGCAGTCCCCGGGGCGATCCCCCTCTAGGCCCAATCTGGGGGGCCTCCATCATCGGTCATATTTTTAATTTATATATATATGTCACACATATTTTGTTATTTGGTACAGCCGAATTCAGATTATTTATTATTTGTGCATATGAGATTAATAGCTCTAGTATATAACACATATAGATTTATATATTCACGCCGAATTTCAGATTACTCCTCAATCGGTGGGTTACTTCAGTGATTTTACTCACTTTATATTCATAGGTTTAGCGTGATTCTAGTTTTCTTTTTGCTAGAGGTTTGTGCCTCTATGTATGATTACAAATGTATAAATTAGTACAAATAAAGAAAAAGTTCACACATAGTGCATCATCTTTGTTCATTGTATATAGGGGGTCCCAAAAAAAATGTATACACACTTTAATGCCCTGTACACACGGTTGGAAATTCAGACGGAAAAGGTCCGATCGGATTGTGTTGTCGGAAAATCCAATCATGTGTGGGCTCTATCGGACTTTTTCCGTCGGAAATCCTGATGGAAAAAGTTGGAGCTGGATCTAAAATTTTCCTCAGGAGGGGGAGGGGGGCGCTCGCTCGTTCCCACCCCCCTTCCTGACTGGCTGGGCTGCGTGCTCGGATAACGGTCTGATATGGACTCTGGGGGGACCCCCATGCCGTTTTTTTGGCGTAGGGCTTCCCCTTTAAGTCCATACCAGGTGACGGAGCCAGCAACGTGCCAATCGGCCGCCAAAGGCGGCGACATTGACCTCCCTCGCTAGTCCCGTCTACCTGGAGCCGTGTTCAAAATGAACGGACTTTCCTCCATGTGTGGGCAAGTCCGTTCATTTTCAAAAGTACGGCGGACTCCCGCCAAAAGTCCGGCGGACTAGGTCCGCCTGAAAAGTCCGGTTGTGTGTGGGCAGGTCCTCTCGTTCGGAAAGTCCGGCGGACCTCCACTTCAAAGTCCGGCGGTTTGTCTGCCGGGCTAAGTTCGCCGGACAGTCTGATCGTGTGTACGCGGCATAAGATTGCCCTGTATTTGGCTCCATCCATCTTCCCTGTCCCTGCTGAAGAAAAGTATCCCCACAACCTGATGCTGCCACCACCATGTTTTACGGTGGGGATGATGTGTTCTGGGTGATTTGCAGTGTTAGTTTTCTGCCATATATAGTGTTTTGCTTTAAGGCCAAAAAGTTCAATGTTGATCTCATCTGACCAGAGCGCCTTCTTCCACATGTTTGCTGTGTCCCCCACATGGCTTCTCACAAACTGCAAACAGGACTTCTTATGACTTTCTTTCAACAATGGCTTTCTTCTTGCCACTCTTCCATAAAGGCCAGACTTGTGGTGTGCATGACTACTAGTTGTCCTCTGGACAGATTCTCCCACCTGAGCTGTGGATCTCTGCAGCTCCTCCAGAGTGACCATGGGCCTCTTGGCTGCTTCTTTGATTATTGCTCTTCTTGCCTGTCAGTTTAGGTGGTCAGCCATGTCCTGGTAGGTTTGCAGTTGTGCCATACTCTTTCCATTTTTGGATGATGGATTGAACAATGCTCCGTGAGATGTTCGAAGCTTGGGATATTTTTTTATAACCTAACCATGCTTTAAATTTCTCCACAACTTTACCCCTGACCTGTCTGGTGTGTTCCTTGGCCTTCATGATGCTGTTTGTTCACCAAGGTTCGCTAACAAACCTCTGAGGGCTTCTCAGAACAGCTTCATTTATACTGAGATTAAATTACACACCGTTGGTCTCTATTTACTAATTAGGTGACTTTTGAAGGCAATTGGTTCCACTAGATTTTAGTTAGCAGTATCAGAGTAAAGGGGGCTGAATACAAATGCACGCCACACATTTCAGATATTTATTTGGAAAAAACATTTTGAAGACCATTTTATCATTTCCTTCCACTTCACAATTATGTGCCACTTTGTGTTGGTCTATCACATAAAATACATTTATGTTTTTAGTTGTAAAATGACAAAATGTAGAAAATTTCAAGGGGTATGAATACTTTTTTCAAGGCAATGTAAATCTAGTAATAACATTTTTATGCATATATTTTTTATGTTGAAATGTGTATACAGATTTTTGAGCCCCACTATATATGCACATGAGAACATGGCAAAGAAACTCCAAGAATACCTAAAGCACAAACACACACTTGTCACAATGATGCTTACGCTAAACAGAGCTTTTTGTAAACATAACTTTTGCACTCCAAACTATAAGTATATTTCTGCAATGGATAGGGCTTTATAACTCTTGCCTTGCAATTTGGGGACCCTGGGCTCATAGTTTTGACAGAACCACTGCATGTTAATCTAAAATAACATCAGCTAAGGTGGTGACAAAATCTGTGCTTCAAGAGCAGCTTTACGTCCTTTAGATTACAATTTGCCATGTATAAATTCTGCTCTAAGTTAATTTTCAGCTCTTACTAAATGTTTTATTTTAGTTGTGCATAGAGCTGGGGAGGGTTAAAGCGTTACTAAACCCACAACAGTAAAATCATTCTGTATATGCAGTAAAGCTTTTTTGGGAAGGTGCATGTGATCAGCACAGGACCAATCATCACTGTCCAGACAAAGGTTCAGGGGTCTTGCAGGACAATCAGAGGAGAAAACTCCTCCTACAATCTTTAATGGGTCCTCGGCCAGTCACAGATACAACTCAGAAGACTGCTCTAACTGCTGATGAGAAAAGGTATTTAGCAGTTTATATTTACTAAAATGATTGCATTTCCATGTTATGTGGGGGACCAAATATAGTGAATGCAGGGTCCTGGGTTTAGTTACACTTTAAAACCTTAGTCAGATTTTTACTACAGTCCACATATCTGTTGGGCAGACTTAATTTCACAGACATAAGTGTCACTGTGCAGAAGGGGACCTCTGACCAATAGAAACACAGTCAGCAATAAAAAAAATTGACAGATAATCAAACCGTTACCTGTTCTATCCAAAACAAAGAAATGCTTTGGCTGTAAATCAACTTTAAATAATAAAAAAAAAGAAAAGCAAATTGTATTTTTAATCACCTGCTCACCTTCACCTGGTTGTTTGGAGCATATAGTAAGAGATTGTCATGCACACACAGCGCTACAAATCTTTGGCCAACATAAGGATATAACTTTGAGTGCCTCTATATTGCAATTTCAATCTGTGCTGCATTCAGAATGGGCTTGACTAAGACTCGGATCTCCAAACTACGGCCCTTCAGCTGCACGCATTGGCATTGGCATCGTAAATTGTAGTTGGCAATGGAATTGTAGTTCCTGGAGGGCCATAGTTTGGAGGCCCTTGGACTAGGATATCCGCCATTTATCACTATGCTAGAGCTTTTTTAAATTGTGTTTAGAGAATTTAGGGTAATCTAATGCTGTGTACACACTTTTCGTTGGACTTGGTCCGGTGGACAATCTGACGGACTTTGCAGCTGAGGTCCGCGGATTCGAACGTGATGACTTAGAATAAGGAAGTTTATAGCCAATAGCTGCCCCAGCGTCGGTTTTAGTCCGGACTAGCACACAGACGAACGGATTGTCCGCTAGAAACATGAGTCCAGTGGACAGATTTGAAGCAAGTTTTATTACTAGGTCCGCTGGACTTTGGGGAAGAAAAAGTCCGCTGAAGCCCACACACGATCGGATTCAGTCAGCCGGACCAAGACCGTCGAAAAGTCCGGTCGTGTGTATGCGGCATAACCTTTGTTTCTGCATCATGCTTATATGCATGGGACCAGATTTTACATTTTTTCTCACAGGAAATTTTTTATTCACACAAAATAGCCATAGTGTAGTGTTCATAAAGCTTGTGTATTGACAGTAACATAAAGATCACGTTTCACCAGACAATACACCATATAAAACAATCTTCTTCCGGGCAGTGTTTGATAACAGTTAAACAGAAAAAGTGATCTTAGATACAATAAAAACATGTGCCGTGTGTGAATCCCGCTCTGTTGTGGCCCCAGTAAATGATTTCTAGAAATGATACGCCCTTAGCAAGGTCAGGTGTGATAATGCTTCTTCCCTACAAAAGGTGATAAAGGAACAGGTTTACAAGATGCGGCTAATATGAATAGTTTTATTGTGGTGCATGGCTTGTTTATTGAGTACGTTTATAACTGCTTCCATGGCTAATGATACAGTGGTGCTATTTATCCTTACGTATCCTCTGTATAAAGTTAATGGGGCATCTCTAAAAACAAAGCAGTTAAAAGATCAGAGGGCCCTTAAGAATAGTCCAGAGCACAGTAAAGGCAAAAGGTAAAAAAAAAAGTCCAAATAGAATAAAGTTGTCAACTAATATTAAAGTGAATTATTATAAATTGAAGATGTGCTGTTATAGAGAAAAAATTTTTAATGTTAATTGTGCCTGAGCAATATCCGGAAAAATTTACCTTTTTGTCTAGACTTCCTTCTGAAAAATATTAGTACACTCCCTGGTATGTGTGGGTGGCCATACACGCCTATACCTACAAAGTTTAATAGCTTTATATTGGCAGTGTGACATCGAAGGCACTGCTGCTTCTAAAACTAGTCTCATGAGATTCATGAAGCCACTACTGTGTTGTTTGTCACTGTTGTTTTTGCTGGAGGCGACATGAGGAAGAAAAGCCCTGCCTCCACCAAGATTGTCGTCTCTACACAGAGACAGTACAGAACAAGTCATGGTCAGTAATAGGAGGAAAGAGCAACTCCAGGAGACTTCAGGCAGGGCCAGTGACTAGTCTTTAGCTGTGTGCCTGGCTTTTTTTGGGCACAGCTTCTAAAGTTCAGTTCTTCTTCAAATTCAAAATTCTGAAATTCAGTGATGTGCCAACTCACAACCCCTTCTTTACAGTGCCTTGAAAAATTCTTCATAGCCCTTGAAATTTTCCACATTTTGTCATGTTACAACCAAAAACATAATTATTGGGATTTAATGTGATAGACCAACACAAAGTGGCACATAATTGTGAAGTGAACTTTGACTGTGCCAGTCTAACACATGCATATGCTTTGATCCAAACCATTCCATTGTAGCTCTGGATGTATGTTTCCTGGTCTCACAGGAGACACTGAGGTAGTGGGAGCCATAGGCTCTTGCTGCTGTCAGTCAAGCTCCAATGAGGAGTGAGAGGGAGCTGGACTTAACCAGCACTGTGTGTGTCTATGGGACATACACAGCCCGGATTGGGACACTTTGGTGGACACTAAAAAGAACTGCAGCTGTATATGCAGCAAAGTTGGTTCTACAAAGTATTGACTCGGGGGGCTGAATACAAATGCACGCCACACTTTTCAGTTATTTATTTGTAAGAAATTTTGAAAAACCATTTATCATTTTTCTTCCACTTCACAATTATGTGCCACTTTGTGTTGGTCTATCACATAAAATCCCAATAAAATAGATTTATGTTTTTGGTTGTAACATGACAAAATGTGTAAAATTTTAAGGGGTGTGAATACTTTTTCAAGGCACTGTAGGTAAGTCTTTAGGGATTGGGGTGGGGGGAGAGAATGGATCAGGCTGGATTCATACCAGTCCAGTGCGAATTTCAGCTCTGTTCTCTGTGCGAAGAGAAAAATCAGCTGTTAAGTGCTTCCTCTCCATTGTAGCTGCGGATCAGCTGAGCAGGGAGAGGGGGAGATGTACTGAGGAGGGGGAGAGAATGCCTGTTTACAATGGAACGCATCTACGAATCAGATGCATTCCCATAGAAGAATATGTGCCTGCAATTCGCACCACACTGCCTAGAAAACGCACACATTATTGGGCAATACGGAGTGCAAATGCAACACACATACGTGAACCAGACTGATTGAAAGTAATAGATTTTAAAATGTTTTGCAAATTGGATGTGAGGTAAGCCGCATCCAATTTGTATAGGTGTAAACTCAGCCATAAGGTAAAAAACTTTTTGACTTTAGTACCAATTTAAGGGTCCATGTCTCACTAGCTCAAAAATCTCTGCTTCTACAGGAGTTTTGTGTTTTGCCTGTAGAAGCAGATCAATATTATCCTATGTCTCAATGCACATTAGGATGATTAGAGGCATACTTTAAGCTCAGAGTTTAAAGGCAGGAAAAAAAAACCTTTTGGATTGTGTTTTTGATTGGAGCTTTCTGGCAGAAGAAAATCTAAACTCTTGTAAACTCGCCTAAACTGTGTACAAAAATTAGGTATATGAGCATTTTTTTTCTGCCAAGGGAACAGACTTTTTTAAGCCCAGTGTGCATGAAGCCTTAGGCCTCTTTCACACGGACTGTTCGCTCAGGTCCGCCTGTCAGTTTTTTAGGTGGACCTGAACGGACGCTCCATAGACCTCTATGGAGCGTCAGATGTCAACGGTGATATGTCCGCCGACATCCGTCCCGCTCCGATCCAAAAAAGTGTGACGGAGGAAAAACCTACTTTTCCACCCATCTGAGGATTGGATCAGGTGACCACAGACTCTACAGTCCGTTGTCATCTGATTCCCCCATGGGGGAGAGCAGTGCTCTGACAGGTCCGTCCCTGCACAATGTGCAGAGATGGACCTGTCATCTTCCTGCTCAGCGGGGATCGATGGAGCGATCCCCCACTGAGCAGACCGGGCTTCGTACACGGACCGTGTGAAGGAGCCCTTAAGCTTTATTATAGACAAAACTTAAATTTTTAAGGTTTGTTTTTTTTTGTGTTGTCTAGATCCCTGTAGAGAAAATGTTCCATAAACTTCTGTCCTGCTGAATGATGGAAAATCTTGCACTGGGACACAGACAGCAACAAAAACAATTTTATTAAAGTGGGGAAAGCTTAACCTGTCTCAGCTTTTTCCTGTTGCCGGAGTTTTTCCTGTTGCATGACATCCATCTCCCTCATTACTTATCCTGGTATCACAGTGAATGTGAAATGAATCTCTCCAATGGGGTTACTAAAAGTAATAAAAACTGGCCAAGGTTCAAACATATCCTTATTCTTTAAAAAAACTAATTTGACTGGAGTTTGGCCTTAAAGTGGTTATAAACCTTTACACACCACTTTTACCCACAGGTAAGCCTACAAAAAGGCTTACCTGTAGGTAACGTGAATAACTGAATATTCACTGAATCATCGGCACATGCGGACTGAAGAAACGTCTTGCAGGTGCTGTTTCTTCAGCTGCTGTGCCGTCACTGGCAGCTCCCGCACGCATGCGTGGGTATGACATCATCGGGGCTCCAGCCAATCACAGCGCTGGAGCCCGCGATACCCATAAATAACTCAGGGAGACATGTCGCCGGCCACAGCAGTGGGCTGGGACCGCTGCAGGGGCTTCTATCTAAAGTGTTTCATAATGAGTATGCTATGCATACTAGCTCATTATGCCTTTGTTTTGCAGGTTTTTATTTAATTTTTTTATTTTTTTCATGGGTTTACAGCCACTTTAAGATTATGTACAAATGCTTTATTATTGCAGTTCCCATACACTTTTGTTGGTCATTATTTCATACCTACTTTTGGTGCGGTAAAGATTCAGGGTTTCATTAACTTCTCTACATTATCCTCTTCCAAATTAAAGCAGTGCAGGCAAGCTGGATATAACATTTGGGTGAATATTGTAGTGTGGGTGAATAAGAAAGAATATACAGTGTGTGTCTGCATACCTTTTAAATGGAAACAGGGTGTTTCTTATTCCACCATTATACATTTAGAAGTCTTTGTACGAAAATATCAAAGTTTCATTTGCAGTTTTTAATACACAAGCCTTTTTCCCTGGCACAAATGGCATATGGACTTTAACTAGAATTTACTATCAACATCAACTGGTGTGAAATGTTAAGAGTAAATTTATTTAGCCTCACTGCAGACAAAATAATGATTAGAGAATGTGGCTTGGTAATCAGAAGTAATGGCAGTATCTCTCTTTAGTGCAGTCTAATGGTCAGGGTTCCTTGTGGACTGGTTTCTGGGATACAGGTAATCCAGGTATCTGAAGGTTAGAGGGTTAAGGTCACAACCTAAGATGCCATAAATCTCCTAACTATATGAAGGGTTTAGGAGAAAAAAAAGATAATAAAAAAGGTCAACACTTTACACACCCAACCAAAAAACAAGGACAATGAACCACCTAAAAGAGTTGTTTGCACACTTAAAAAGCTACTTAACATTTTTATTGTCAAAGAGGTTTCAAAACCCTACACTAAAATGCATGGCAGACTCACATCAGTGACACTATTGTTCGCTCACAATTGAAATATATTACTGCTAATGATACATAGTACTTGGAGGCAACATACAGCACAAAAATAGAGCACACACAGGTAAGTGTAGCCACACATACATATTAATGTAACAGAAACCCCCCCCAAAGCCTCATAAAAATATTCAGATCAGAATTGATAAAATATATCTGGACAGACAAATCTCCTCATCTTTCTTAAAACGAAATCCAAAGGCATATTCATTTTCTCTATCCCACTGCTGCACAAATAGCCCTTGTAATTGACTGAAACTGCAATCCAAAGTGCGGGTCTCAATTCAACACCACAATTGCACACCAGAAACATGGAACAATTGTGCCTATAGCACTTCCATAAAAAAACACCAATCTAATCTCTGTTTCAGATTGGCGGCGCTTCACGTAAGTGCAAGCTTGCTATTTCACATGTGATGTTTTGTATTTGAGGACTTGCTGCCGCTATCCCTGATTGGATTGGCCGTTTTTTTATGTAAGTGCTATAGGCACAATTGTTTTATATTTGTTTTTATGCTGGTTTACCAATAAATACCACACCATGAGATTTTTTCTTCCTTGTCATTGGTGGTTTATTACTAGAAATGGGATATGCTGAGCTGTTTTTACCATGAGAAATAAAACTTCCTGGTCATGATCCATGCACTTGGATACACTCTGAAGAGGGTCCAATGATTCGGATAGAGGGGATAAATGCGATCTAATGATGACTACATACCTAGGTCTTACCATATGTGATTTTTGCTGTTCTATCCATTAGATAGCAACTATATCTAATGAGTGCATTTTTGTGACATTGGTGGAGGTCGCAATGGGTGATTGAAGCACTAGAGGAGGGAGATCACCTGTATCCCATCACTTGATACTTCTTCATAAAAACTATTCTATGTTTGTTTCTTTTGAATAGTTTCAATGTTGGACTCACTATCATAAAACTTCAAGAGGCCCATGGTAAGGCTTGATTCACACCTATGCATTTTTTGTGCTTTTTGCATTTTGCTCTACAGTCCATTTAACATGGTTTCCTATGGAACATGTTCTGTAGTGCAAATCTGCAAAATGCAAAAAGTACTAAAAATGCATAGGTGTGAATCCAGCCTTACTCTGGAGGAGCTGCAGAGATCCACAGCTTAGGTGGGAGAATCTGTACACAAGACAACTATTAGTCACGCACTCCACAAATCTGGCCTTTATGGAAGAGTGGCAAGATGAAAGCTATTGTTGAAAGAAAGCCATAAGAAGTCCCATTTGCAGTTTGCGAGAAGCCATATGGGGGACACAGCAAACATGTGGAAGAAGGTGCTCTGGTCAGATGAGACCAAAATTAAACATTTTGGCCTAAAAGAAAAACGCTATGTTTGGCGGAAAACTAACACTGCACACCACCCCGAACACACCATCCCCACCGTGAAACATGGTGGTGGCAGCATCATGTTGTGGGGATGCTTTTCTTCAGAAGTCAGGGAAGCTGCTCAGAGTTGATTTGAAATGGATAGAGCCAAATACAAGGCAGACTAATGCTGCATACACACGACTGTACTTTTTGACAGCAAAGGTCCGACGGAATGAGTCCGTCAGACAATTCGATCTTGTGTGGGCTCCATCGCACCTTTGCTTGCCAAAAATCCAGCGGACTTTAGAAATAGAACACGTTTTAAAATTCTCCACCGGAAATCCGCCCGACCGAGAAATCCGCTCGTCCGCCAGACAAAAACTGACGCTAGGGCAGCTATTGGCTACTGGCTATGAACTTCCTTATTCTAGTCCGGTCGTACGTCATCGCGTTCGAATCCGTCGAACTTTAGTGTGATTGTGTGTGGCCAAGTCCGTTAATTCGGAAAGTCCGTTGGAAACTCCTCCGAAACTCTGTCGGAAAGGCCGCCGGATCTAGTCCCTTGAAAAGTCCGGTCGTGTGTACGCAGCATAAGAAGAAAACCTGTTAGAGTCTGTAAATGACTTGAGACTGGGGAGGAGGTTCACCTTTCAGCAGGACGACTCTAACCATACAGCCAGAGCTACAATGGAATGGTTTAGATTAAACCACATTCATGTGTTAAAATGGCCCAGTCAAAGTCCAGACCTAAATCCAATTGAGAATCTGTGGCAAGACTTGAAAAATGCTGTTCACAGACACTCTCCATTCAATTTGACAGAGCTTGAGCTATTTTGATAAGAAGAATGGGCAAAGATTTCACTAGATGTGCAAAGTAGAGACATCCCCAAAAAGACTTGCAGCTGTAATTGCAGTGAAAGGTGGTTCTACAAAATATTGACTCAGGGGGCTGAATATAAATACACGCCACACTTTTCAGATATTTATTTGTAAAACGTTTTGAAAGTCATTGATTATTTTCCTTCCACTTCACAGCGATGTGCCATTTTGTGTTGGTCTTATCACATAAAATCCCAAATACATTTACGTTTTTGGTTGTAACATGACAAAATGTAGAAAATTTCAAGGTGTATGAAAACTTTTACAAGGCACTTTAAACCCAACATTTCTTATTCCTGATATGTGCCTACTTTATCATGCACTTGTATGAAAAAGTATCCTTTGTATTGCTTCCTTGGTGCGAAATCCCTGGCGTTCTTGCCAGTCCCTCTTCTTACCTATTAAAAACTGATCATATTTGGTATGAGAACACAGTATGGTCAGTTCCTTTGCTTCACACACACACACACACACACACACACCCTTTTCACCCCACCCGTGTTTTTTATGTTTTATGTCTTAAGACTTTTCTTATTACTGTAGATAATAGTTATAAAAAAAATCTCCTCTCCGCATTAGGTTGAACAAAAGTGGCAAACACATATACCTAGGATATTCCATGATACTGTTATGAACATAGGACTCAGTGTACTTATCTGAATATCTGAACTGGAATGTTAATGAGAACTGTGTTCTGTTTTACTGTACTCAAGTGTACCACATACTATTGTAATTTCCATGTACCTTGTGGAAAACAAAGAATTAGAAAAAAAGGCAGCTTTGTTCACACAGCGCTGACCACCTTCTTGAGATGCAAATATCAACTTTCTAATTGTCATTGTTTGCATAGGGTTAGGCACAACCCCACCAACCTGAACTCCCAGGGCTACAGCCTAGCGATGCATCACTCTGGCATGGGCAGCAAGCACTGCATTGAGGGAGCTGGGGGTAAGTGTGCTTTTTCATCTTGTGCCAAGAGGATTTTTTTTTGGGGAGGGGGGACTGCAGAGAAGGGATAAGTGAGCTGTACTGTGAAAGTTCTTGCTGTCCATATTAAGTGTTAAGTTGCCTTCTAAGAAGTAATTCCATTAAAGCCCAACTGCAGGTTAAGATTTTTTGTTTTCAAATCAATTGCCTTGCAAACGTTAAAACGACTCTTGCTGCAATACTCATTTTTTGCAGTGCTGTCCCCTGCAAACAGCAGAAATGTGATGCTGTGTTGGTTCTATTTTGGGTTGAATGACATCCGATGTAAAGCACTTCCTGTGATCCCAGGGTATGAAGGACCCACCCCCTAGGGGTAAGATGGGTAAGCTGTGAATCTGTTTACGGGATAATGTTGCAGGAAACAGTTCAACCTTACAAACATGGTGCCACCCTTGGATAAGTCACTATGAGCTTGCCACATCTTACCACTGGGATCTTTGCCCATTCCTCCTTGCAAAACTGCTCCAGTTCCTTCAAGTTGGATGGTTTGCACTTGTGAACAGCAATCTTTAAGTCTGACCACAGATTTTCTATTGGATTGAGGTCTGGGCTTTGACTAGGCCATTTACATGTTTCCCTTTAAACCACTCAAGTGTTGCTTTAGCAGTGTGTTTGGGGTCATTGTCCTGCTGGAAGGTGAACTTCCGTCCTAGCCTCAAATCACACAAAGAGTGGTACAGGTTTTGCTCAAGAATATCCCTGTATTTAGTACCATCCATCGTTCCCTCAACTCTGACCAGTTTCCCAGTCCCGACTGCTGAAAAACATCCCCACAGCATGATGCTGCCACCACCATGTTTCATTGTGGGGTCTGTGTTCTTTGGGTGATGTGATGTGTTGGGTTTGTGCCAGACATAGAGTTTTCTTTGATGGCCAAAAAGTTAGATTTTAGTCTCACCACACCAGAGAGCTTTCCTCCATACATTTTGGGAGTCTCCCACATGTGTTTTCGCAAACTCAAAATTTGACATTTTGTTTTTTGATAAAAGTAATAGTTTTCTTCTGGCCACTCTGCCATAAAGCCCAACTCTGTGGAGCATACAGCTTATTGTTGTCCTATGTACAAATACTCCATTCTCTGCTGTGGAACTCTGCAACTTCTCCAGAGTTACCTTAGGTCTCTGTGATGCCTCTCTGATTAATGCCCTCCTTACCTGGTCTGTGAATTTTGGTGTGCGGCCATCTCTTGGCAGGTTTGCTGTTGTGCCATGTTCTTTACACTTGGTTATGATAGATTTGATGGTGCTCCTAGGGATCATCAAAGATTTGGATTTTTTTTTATAACCTAACCCTGACTTGTAATTCTCAAAAACATTGTCCCTTGTTTGGAGAGTTCCTTGGTCTTCATGGCAGTGTTTGGTTAGTGGTGCCTCTTGCTTAGGTGTTGCAGCCTCTGGGGCCTTTCAAAAAGGTGTGTATATGTAATGACAGATCATGCAACACTTACATTGCACACAGGTGTACATCATTTCACTAACTATGTGACTTCTGAAGGTAATTGGTTACACCAGAGCTTTTTATGGGCTTCATAACAAAGGGGGTGAATACATACACACATGCCAATTCTAAGTTTTTTATTTCTGAAAAATAGTTTTATGTATATATTTTTCTAATTGTACTTCACCGACTTATGCCGCGTACACACGACCAGACTTTTGAATAGCAAAGGTCCGACGGAACGAATCCGCCAGACAATTCCATCCTGTGTGGGCTTCATCAGACCTTTGCTGTCTAAAAATCAGACAGACTTTCGATTTAAAACATGTTTCAAATCTCTCCGATGGACTTGAGTCCAGTCGAAAAATCAATCTGTTAGCTAGTCCGACGGATGAAAAACGACGCTAGGGCAGCTATTGGCTACTCGCTATGAACTTCCTTATTCTAGTCTGGTCGTACGTCATCACGTTTGAATCCGTCGGACTTTGGTGTGCATGTGTGTGGCCAAGTCCATTCGGAAAGTCCTTGGAACTCCACCAAAAGTCAGTTGGAAAGACCGTCGGACCTAGTCCGTCGAAAAGTCCGGTCGTGTGTACGCGGAATTAGACTATTGAGTTCTGATCCATCACAGATAATTCAGATGAAAGAAAACATTGAACTAAAGGCTGTAATGTAACTAAATGGGTAAAAAACCGGGGGGGGGGGTGAATACTTTTGCAAGGCGCTGTATATTTCAGCAAGAGACCCAAACAACCAGTGAACATTACAATCCAGCCACTATACAATATCATATCCTATACATGTGGATGTAACCGCATACTATATATAGTCACCTACTACATTGCCTAAAGAATTGTTTTTTTATGCGTTTGTAACTTGATTCACATTCAATTATATTACATAGATTTCCATCATCTCTAACAAGAGGGGAATTGTCATTCACTTGAAATGCAGTTTAGTGTTGGTGTCAGTTGAGTTAAGTGTATTCTTTTACCTGTAGTAATGTCAAAGCTAGAGACTTTCCAATGGGAAAAAATATGCATTATCTCATCCCTGCAGGTGAACAGAGAGTCTACAGAAGAGCCTCAGCTGCACCTGGTCTTTAAACACTAAATAATTGTAGCTGTTTTTTTAATGGGTGAGCAGCAAACATGCGGAGAGGATAACAGCCTTTTGGTTTCATAAAGTCTGTGCAGCTGGACATATCTAAATTGTATACCAGTACCACATCAATCCCAGAGGAACTACACCATAAAGCAAAGATATCCAACATGGCCATAACCTCGTTCCCTAGAGAAACACCTGCTGAGATAAACTATATTATCAAAAGTATCAGGACACCTGCCTTTACGCACACATGAACCTTAATGTCATCCCAGTCTTAGTCCATAGGGTTCAATATTGAGTTGGCCCACCCTTTGCAGCTATAACAGCTTCAATTCTCCTGGGAAGGCTGTTCAAAAGGTTTAGGAGTGTATCTATGGGAATGTTTGACCATTCTTCCAGAAGCACAAAGCAAGGTCAATAAAGACATGGATGAGTGAGTTGGGGTGGAGGAACTTGACTGGCCTGTACAGAGTCCTGACCTCAACCCGATAGAACACCTTTTTGGAATGAATTAGTGTGGAGACTGCGAGCCAGGCCTTCTCCTTCAACATCAGTGCCTGACCTCACAAATACGCTTCTCGAAGAATGGTCAAACATTCCCATAGACACACTCCTAAACCTTTTGGACAGCCTTCCCAGAAGATTTAAAGCTGCTATAGCAGCAAAGGGTGGGTCAACTCAATATTGAACCCTACGGACTAAGACTGGTATGCCATTCAAGTTCATGTGCGTGTAAAGGCAGACGTCCCAATACTTTTTGGTAATTTAGTGCATGTGATATTCCGGAGTTCTCTAACATTAGCTGATCTGATGTCTATGGTAACACATGTTTATTCTGGTAGATTACACACAAACCAGCTATCAAAGGATTCTTAACTTGCCTAACAAGCCCTTCCATTGCCCAATGCTATAACACAAGAAGTATTTCAGAGATGAGCACAGCACCAGGAAGAACAGCTCTCATGATGGGGATTCAGAAGTAAAGTTCCAACCACCTTGACTGATTTCATAGCTGAAATTCTCATCCAATATTTTAACTTTGGTAGCACAGTCCCGATTTATTGACTTCCTAGTGGATACAGCAAAAACAGCTATGTTACTGATTCCATACGAAACTGATTTATTTTGGGTACAATTGAGTTTGAGTAAGTGGAGGCTGGGCTTGCTCAAATTCAAATAAAAATGTTGAGGGACATAAATCATTCTTTATTCTATACATTATTGTGTACACATTGCTGTAATCTCCAGTGACAAAGACAAGTGAATGGTTAAAGTAGAACCCAGACCAAAATCTTATTACACAGTCGAAATACATCTCTGGATAAAAACAAGACCCTTTTCCAGCACTCCCTCCCAGCCCTCTCTCATCCATTCAGCTGTGTTTTGTATTTTCCATCTCAAGCTATGTTTTACTTACCTTAGCCCCCTGTCTCTGTTCCCTGGCAAAAGCCATTTCCTGGTGTGGGGGATCAGTAATTCAGCAATGTAGAACAGCCCACCTTCTCCATTCCCTTTTTGCTGACTTCACTGCTGGGACTCCTCTTCTGGATTCTGAGAACACCCAAGCACTGGACAGCCAATAGGGAGTGTCCGTTTCACACAGGCAGAAATGTAGACACCCTAAGAGGTACTACTGTTCATAGAAAAAGATAGTATGACCCCAATAAATTTAACATTTTACTGACATGTAGAGCAATTTTAATTCTTCATGGGCCTTTGAATGCCCAAGGGCCAATGCCGTATCTGAGTGTGGGATTTTTTCTGGCACCAATAGTATAGCCCCACAGGAAGTATACAGGTATTCCCATTGGGCCTACTAATGGGTCCTTCTTTGTTTACAGAATTGTGTGTTTTATTAAATGTATACTGTATACATTTGTAATTTATGTGAACTATTAAAACATTTGTTATATTTTTCTTTATACGTGCCATTAACCACTTGACAACTGGACACTTAAACCCCCCCCCCCCCCCCCCCGCCCAGACTCACACTTTGAATGACAATTACTCAGTCGTGTAATACTGTACACAAATGATTTTTTTTGTCCTTTTCTTCATACAACTAGAGCTTTCTTTTTGTGGTATTTGATCACCTCTGGTTTTTTTTTATTTTTGGCGCTATGAATGAAAAAATGCTGAAAATTTGGAAAAAAAAACGCCTTTTTCTTAGTTTCTGTGATAACATTTTGCAAATTATAAATGTTTCTTCATACATGTTGTCCACAATTTATACTACAACACATCTTTGGTAAAAATAACCCAAATTAGTGGATATTATTTGGTCTGTGTGAAAGTTAGAAAGTCTGCAAGCTATGGTGCAAATCATAAAAAATTGATCACACCTGATGTGCTGGTGGCCTATCTCAATTCTTGTGACCCAAACAAGCAAGGAAAGTACAAATACCCCCCGAATGACCCCTTTTTTGAAAGTAGACATTCCAAGGTATTTAGTAAGAGGCATGGTGAGGTTTTTGATGTTGTAATTTTTTTCCCACAATTCTTTGCAAAATTACGATTGTTTTATTTTATTTTTTTTCCACAAAATTGTAATTTTAATAGATTATTTCTCCCACATGGCATGTGTATACCACAAATGAAACCCCAAAATACATTCTGCTACTCCTCCTGAATATTACCATACTACATGTGTGGGACTTTTTCACAGCCTAGCCACACAGAGAGACCCAACATGCAGGGAGCACCGTTCTAGGAGCATAAATTACACATCTAACTTGTTGACTACCTATTACACTTTTGAAGGCCCTGGAGCACCAGGACAATGACACGTGGCACTGACAGATGGCATGTGACACTGATGTGGCACTGATGACAGATGGCACTAATGAACGTGACACTGAAGAAAGATGGCACTGATGACAGGTGGCACTAATATGTGGTATTGATGACAGATGTCACTAATACGTGGCTCTGATGACATGTGACACTGATGACAGATGGCACTAATACGCAGCACTGATGACACGTGACACTGATAATAGATGGCACGTGACACTGACAGGTGGCACTGATGGCAGATGGCACTTATACGTGTCACTGATGACACGGGACACTGATGACAGATGGCACTAATATGTGGCACTGATGACACATGGCACTAATATGTGGCACTGATAACAGATGACACTAATACATGGCAGTGATGACAGATGGCACTAATATGTGACACTGATGACAGATGGCACTAATAGGTGGCACTGATGACACGTGCCACTGATGTGGCACTGATGACAGATGGCACTTATATGTGGCACTGGGGACAGATGGCACTGACAGGTACTGTGGGCACTGTAGCTACTATTTTTTTTTTTACACTCACTGACACTGCAGCAGGAAGCTCTCCCTCCTCACACGCTGTCTCTGTGTGAGGAGGGAGAGCCAGCGATAAGAGATGATCTCATATGTTTACATATGAGATCATCTCTCATTGAACACTCAGATCATGCTAAATGGCCAATCACAGCAGCCATTTAGCGCGGTCTGTGATTGGCTGTGTCCAAGGGATGCCCTCCTGGAAATTGGATGCCGTGCTGTAGCCATCTTTCGGCTATAGAGCAGACGCCTAGTGGTTAAAGTCCATTTTTCCTATTACTTAATTTACTCTGGTGTATAGCACATGGATTTGGATGAGTAAAAAGGGGATTTAGATAGGATTTTTTTTTGTATACCAACAATTTGTTATAAGGGAATAGGGGGTGGTGTGAAATTCAGCTTTAAATGAGGTGCTATTATGAATAAAATTAAAGAATACAACACCAAAGATGCAGGAAATGTTATAAGTGTTATAACATATTAATACAACTATTTACCTAGGACCAACCAATGTATTGCCTTTAATATGTTGCAAGGACAGGATTTAATATAGAATTATGAAATTACTATAGTGATACACTTCATACAGTTTTGTAGGCTTCTCCAAAACATGTGGATCATCATTTAATATAGCATTCTTTGCAATTTGCACAAGTAAAGGATGTGTAGTCACAATTGCTCATGTGTGAATTTTGTTTATTAAGACTCCACTCCCAGTCTTATAACATATGTATATATCTTATGCAGAACCTACAAATGGATGCATGGGACCTCCACTCAATGGTTTCACAAGGGGTAAACATCTGACTCTTGTTTCCTCTAAAGACCTTCTCTGTAGTTTCTACTCTGGAACTGAAAGTGTTTCTGTTCCCAACACGGAGGGTCTTCTTCTACTTACCAATAAGTGTCTTTAAACAGAAAAATGTTTGTGATGTTATCAAAATCTCAGTGAGGGAAAACTTTTATTACAACTGGTATTTCTATAGCTGCAGACAAGAGGTGTGGATGAGCAACAGGTTCAGGTGGCTTAGTAGTGAGGTGTGCAGTGGCAGTGTTTGTTCAGTGTACAAGAACAGAGGGTCTGAAAAAGGTCTCCTTGTCCCCTTTCTATAGACGTATAAACGTTCTTTGTAAACTTAGTTGTGCGGAAAAAAAAATCCTCCCCTTTACCCATCACTTCATATTTGCTGAGCTTGTCCACAACTTCTATGTCTCTGGCAGTGTAATGCTGTGGCAGCAGGGTTATCATATGTTCAGGAATGGCAATCAAAGGACTGTACGAACATTGCCAGCTCCAACCTTTTTCCGTAATACATCAACCAGTCTTTCCAACCTGTGAAGGGATAGAAATAAAGATGTTAAAATCATATTTTGAATATTTTTGAAATCAAAAGGGGAAACATTAAAGTCTAACCTCAAATCCAATCAAGATGGCATTAAGGAAAAACGGACTAGTATACATATACACTTATGTGCTTTGCATATGAGGACACCATTAATGCGTGTAATAGACTTGATCCTTGGAAAATATCCGGTGTTGTTCTAAATTCAGTGACATACTAGGACATATCCATATTTTGGAAATAATAAACTAAAGTAATGCTACTTCCCTCTCCTTTTGGTCTGATATATAACTATGCAGAATTAGTAAATGGTACCAGAAAGGACAAGTTTAAAGGTAAAACATGTGACACAGTTAAAGCGAGAGTAAACCCAGTTTCAAAAAACAATTACATTCCCGGCATGCCGGAAATGCTAACTTTCACATTGGTTGTGCTCTCAACCAAACTTTCAAACCATCCAATGGCATGTGCAGCATTATGGCAGTTGAAGAATCATTAGAGGCCAAGATGGCGGCTTCCTTGACTGAAAACGATAGGAGGCTTTACTTCCACTTTAATGAGCATGAATGAAAACCATCTATTATCAAGTTCAACCTCTCACAGATTTGGTCTAGAGAAAGGCAAAACTTGTAGATGGATAATAGCGAAACTCAAGCTAGTTAAATGGGATCCTTCATTACAATGTGAAAACTTATCATAATATGGATTACCATATGTGAGCTTTGTTTGACTGAGACTTGATAATTTTTATGCAAATTTCTCCCTTTTAGATGGCTGCAGGAAACAAATGCAAGAATATGTGGGAGCACTCATTTAAATGGTTAATAGCTGATCAGTTAAAGTGCATGTTAACCCTGGCCTGAAAAGTTGGGGACCACTTTACCTAGTAGCTATGTAATCTCAGACCAGTCTCTGCATTCTCCAAGGGCCCATTAAAACCTTGGCATCCTGGTGCAAAGCATTAATGCAAATGTGTTAATGCATTATTTACATGTGTGCACATTGGGGTTGATTTATTAAAACTGGAGAGTGCAAAATCTGGTGCATCTGTGCATGGGAGCCAATCAGCTTCCAACGTCAGTTTGTTCAATTAAGCTTTGATAATAAAACTTGGAAGCTGATTAGTTTCTATGCAGAGATGCACCGGATTTTGAACTCTCTAGTTTTAGTAAATCAACCCCTCTGTGTTAAAGTAGCCCATTCAAATGAATAGTTTGGCAACATACCAAAAAAAATAGACATACTCCATTTTTGGCAATGTAGTGCACCACAATGCACAACAGTGCATTACAGTGTGCTGAAATGTATTGGCTTTGGAGTGTCTTGGGGTGCAATTTGAAAAAAATATGTACATATTACCGCAAAGTGACACACCACACTGGAAAGGTATAAATCGGCTCTAGCAAATGTTGTAAAGTAATAAAATGCCCAGTGATCCTGCCATACCCCTTAGGATTTAACTCATTCCTGTTTGTTGCTGACCATACACAAAAAAGATCCATTCTAGTGTGGTCAATTTGTGTCTTTTCTTCTGACTTGGGAGCTACAGGATGTGGTGTTGACTAATGTAGTGTCTATAGTCCTGAAATCAGATTACTTTAAAAAAAACAAAAAAACATTTAGGTTGGATTTGCCTTGGAAAACATGTGAATGTACCAGTCAAAGACAAAAGGTCATCTTCTTTAACCACTTAAGGACCGCCGCATGCCAATGTACGTCATCAGAATGGCACGGACAGGCACAAGCACGTACATGTACGTGCTTGCCTTCCAGCGGGTGGGGGGTCCGATCGGACCCCCTCCCGCTGGATGCGGCGGTCCGTTTCGCTTCAGGAGCGATCCGGGATGAGGGGATGGTCGTTGGTTTCTGGCCATCCCCTCTCTATCGCTCCTGGCGAATGAGAAGCTTCCCCCGCCGTGTATAGTAAACACAGGCAGGGAGGAAGTGATGTCATTGTCCCCGGGGGGGTTTTTTTGACCGGACTACGAAGAGAAGAGTGAAAGTAAGTGTGCACCAACACTACACTGACATGTAGGTACACATAGGCACACAACCCCCCCTCCCCCTCCCAGTCACAGTGTCACTGATTGCAGTGATCATTTATTTTCTAAACACTGCATTCAGTGTCAGTTGTAAAAGTAAAAACTGTCAGGGCAGTTAGTGTTAGGTCCAGGGTAGCACCCTACCACCCCCCAATAAAGGTTTAACCCCCTGATTGCCCCTAGAGTTAACCCTTTCACCCCATTTTGCCAGTGTCACTAAGCGATCGTTTTTCTGATCGCTGCATTAGTGTCACTGGTGTCGCTAGGCAGCTAGTTATTTTTTTAGGTTTACCGCCAGGTTTTTATAGCGCTAGGTACCCCGATATACTACCCAATAACGGTTTTAACCCCCTGATTGCCCCTAATTAACCTTTTCACCCCCTTTTGCCAGTGTCACTAAGCGATCGTTTTTCTGATCGCTGCATTAGTGTCACTGGTGCCGCTAAGTAGCTAGTTATTTTTTTAGGTTCACCGCCAGGTTTTTATAGCGCTAGGTACCCCGATATACTACCCAATAATGTTTTTAACCCCCTGATTGCCCCTAGTTAACCCTTTCACCCGTGTCACTAAGCGATAATTTTTCTGATCGCTGCATTAGTGTCACTAGTGCCGCTAGGTAGCTAGTTATTTTTTTAGGTTCACTGCCAGGTTTTTATAGCGCTAGGTACCCCCATATACTACCCAATAATGGTTTTAACTCCCCGATTGCCCCTAGTTAACCCTTTTACCAGCGATCACCGTATAAGTGCCACTGGTGACGCTGGTTAGCCAGTTAGTTATTTAGGTTCCCCGTCGGGTTTTTATATAGCGCCAGGGACCCCCATTCACTGCCTAATAAAGATTTTAACCCCCTGATTGCCCCTAGTTAATCCTTTCACCAGTGATCACGGTATAAGTGTTACGGGTGACTCTGGTTAGTTTGCTTTTTATAGCATCAGGGCACCCACCATTTATTACCCAATAAAGGTTTAACCCCCTGATCACCCGGCGGGTGATATCAATTAGGTTTTAGGGTCAGGGTCTGCGTCACCCCAGGCAGCGCTAGATTAGTGCCAGTACCGCTAACACCCACGTGCAAAGCATACACCTCCCGTAGTGGTATAGAATCTGAACAGATCAATATCTGATCTGATCAGATCTATACTAGCGTCCCCAGCAGTTTAGGGTTCCAAAAAAATGCATTGTTAGCGGGATCAGCCTAGATACCTGCTGGCACCTGCGTTTTGCCCCTCCGCCCAGCCCACCCAAGTGCAGTATCGATCGATCACTGTCACTTACAAAACACTAAACACATAACTGCAGTGTTCGCAGAGTCAGGCCTGATCCCTGCGATCGCTAACAGTTTTTTTTGTAGCGTTTTATATTTAAATCCGGAAGGCAGTGCTTGGTTTTCGGGGTCCCGTACGTGGCTTGACTCCCAAAAAGTCCCCCACATGTGGTATCCCCGTACTCGGGAGAAGCAGCAGAATTTATTTTGGGGTGTAATTTCACTTATGCCCTTAGCATGTGTGAGCAATATATCATTTAGTGATAACTTTGTGCAAAAAAAAAAAAAAGAATTAATATTCCTGCAAATTGTGGCAAAATATAAAATATTTCATGGACTCAACATGCCTCTCAGTAAATAGCTTGGGGTGTCTACTTTCCAAAATGGGGTCATTTGGGGGGGGTTTTGTGCTATTTTGGTATTTTATGGCCTTTGAAACTGTGATAGGTAGTGAGGAGTGAAATCAAAAATTTGCACCCTTAGAAATCCTGAAGGAAGTGATTGGTTTTCGGGGTGCCGTACGCGGTTAGACTCCCAAAAAGTCCCACATATGTGGTATCCCCGTACTCAGGAGAAGCAGCAGAATATATTTTGGGGTGCAATTCTACATATAACTATGGCATGTGTGAGGAATATATCATTTAGTGACAACTTTTTGTAAACTTTTTTTTTTTTGTGTCATTATTCAATCACTTGGGACAAAAAAAAAAAATTCAATGGGCTCAACATGCCCCTCAGCAATTTCCTTGGGGTGTCTACTTTCCAAAATGGGGTCATTTGGGGGGGGGGAGGGTTGTACTGCCCTGCCATTTTAGCACCTCAAGAAATGAGAGTTATAAATTAAAAGCTGTGTAAATTCCAGAAAATGTACTCTAGTTTGTAGACGCTAACCAATAAATATACGCTTATTGACATTTTTTTTTTGTAAAGACATGTGGCTGAATAAATTTTGCCCTAAATGTATGACTAAAATTGAGTTTATTCGATTTTTCTTATAACAAAAAGTAGAAAATATATTTTTTTCTCGAAATTTTCGGTCTTTTTCCATTTATATCGTAAAAAAATAAAAATCGCAGAGGCAATCAAATACCATCAAAAGAAAGCTCTATTAGTGGGAAGAAAAGGACGCAAATTTCGTTTGGATACAACATTGCGTGACCGCGCAATTACCAGTTAAAGCAGTGCAGTGCGAAATTGTAAAAAGACCTCTGGTCCTTAGGCTGTCAATTGGTCCGGAGCTGAAGTAGTTAATCTGTACCATACTAAAGACTGTAATTGTGGCAAAGAAAAGCTAAAGATGAACCCCAGGATAGTAAACTACACATTTCCATTGCAGTAGGACACCCCATCCACTGCAACGGTTAAATACTGATTAAATGCTCATTTTGTCTAGGTGTAGAGGAATACGATGTACAGTAATACTCACCCTATCCCTAGCTTCCCCAGAAACTGTCACTCTCTCTAAAGCTCCTGAATGTGAGCGGGCCCTTACTGTCATCACTTACAGTATAGGAATGCTGGTCCTGTACTGTATGTGATGCAACTAGTGAAGAAAAGTGGCTTTGATGGACTGGTCACACATTGTGGTGGAAGCTTGCCAGAGTGAAGAATTAACTTTGTATTACAACTTATTCCTCTACCCCTGGACCTAACAAACATTTAACCCTTGCAGCGTAAGCACAGCTCCTCCTTCCTTGCAAGGCAATGTCCGCTTCTCCACCCCTCTCTCCTGAAGGGGAATACTATAGGAGTGTCCCACGAGTGAAGACTCCAAAACTGCTAGGGCTCCAGACATCACATGTAAAAAGATGGCGGCACCCAGCAAGAGTCTCAGGGCTTTTGGATATCTAAAGGAAGGAGGCTTTTACAGGTAAATAATATGTATACAATATGTAAAATGCACATATTGTATAATCTTATTGGATGATTGTTGTTGAAACAAATGGTCTTGTCAACAGGGTTTCTTCAAGTCACTGACTTCATGTATAGATAAAAGTAATTCTTAGTTTTCTCCAACTTTCCTTAATTTACTATGTGCTTGTTCTGGGTCTGTGACTAATGCCGTGTACACACGACCGGACTTTCCGGCAGACTAGGTCCGACGGTCTTCCCAGACTTTCGGCGGACTTTCCGAATGAACGGACTTGGCCACACACAATCACACCAAAGTCCGACGGAATCGACCGTGATGACTTACGACCGGACTAGAATAAGGAAGTTCATAGCCAGTAGCCAATAGCTGCCCTAGCATCGGTTTCCGTCTGTCAGACTAGCATACAGACGAATAGATTTTTTGACTGGACTTGAGTCTATCGGAAAGATTTGAAACATGTTTTAAATCTAAAGTCCATCTGATTTTTTGACAGCAAAGGTCCGATGAAGCCCACACACGATCCAATTGTCCGACGCATTTGTTCCATCAGACCTTTGCTGTAGAAAAGTCCGGCCGTGTGTACGCGGCATTATACACGTTGAAGCCAGAAAACCTGTTGTAGTCACACACATACAATGCTGTGAAAAAAGTATTTGCCCCTTCTGATTTTGATTTTTTTTGGACATTTGTCACATTTAAATGACTCAGATCATCAAACTAATTTTATTATTACACAAAGATAACCCAAGTAAATACAAAATGCAGTTTTTAAATGATTGTTTCCTTTAATAAGGCAAAAAAGCTTTCCAAACCTGCCTGGCTTTATGTGAAAAAGTAATTGCCCCCTAAACCTAATAACTACAATTAAGCATTTATGATAACTGGCAATGAGTCTTTCACATTGCTGTGGAGCAGTGTTGGCCCACTCTTCTTTGCAGAATTGTTTTAATTCAGCCACATTGGAGGGTTTTCCAACATGAGCGGCCTGTGTAAGGTCAGGATACAGCATCTCAATTATATTTAAGTCCGGGCTTTGACTAGGCCACTCCAAAGCCTACATTTTGCTTTATTTGAACCCTTTGGAGGTGGACTTGCTATTGTGTTTCGGATCATTGTCCTGCTGCATAAACCAAGTGCACTTGAGCCAGGGCCGTCTTTAATATTGACTGGACCCTGGGCAAAACTTTTCTTGGGCCCCCCCCAATGCAGTTTTGCTCTCCACCTGCTCTGAGACATACAATAAATAGCAGCTAGACTCAAAATCAATTTACTGAATCAGATCAAGCAGCTATTGCAATTGGTTGCCAGAGGTTACAGTATATCATTACCGCTCACTGACTGGTTGCTAGAGGTTACAGCACACATTACAACTCACTGATTAGTTGCTAGAGGTTACGGCACATGATTTCTGCTTGCTGATTGGTTGCTAGAGATTACAGTGGTCATGACCTCGGGGGGGGGGGGGGCGGCATGATATCTCCTATTTACATATGAGTGTCGCCGCTATTTACATATGAATGCCGATCATTTACATATAAACACGGGGTCTGCAGGTGAGTCATCTTTACTAAACAATAGGGCAGAGCTGGGAAGCATTAGTTGCAACACTTCACACTGAGATATTGGGACACAGCACAGGACTAAAACCTCAAGTTACGAGGGAATTTAAACCAGGATAGTTGCCGAGTATGAGGCAGCTGCTTTGGGCCCCACAACAATGACAGGGCCCAGGGCAGCTGCCCCTTTTGCCCTGCCTTAAAAACGGCCCTGACTTGAGCTTGAGGTCACAAACTGATGGCCGGACATTCTCCTTTAGGATTTTCTGGTAGAGCTTAGAACTCATCAATTATGGTAAATCGTCCAGGTCCTGAAGCTGCAAAGCAGCCCCAGACCATCATGCTACCACTACCATATCTGACTGTTGGTATGATGTTCTTGTTATGAAATTCTGTATTCGTTTTGTGCCAGATGTAATGGGATGCACACCTTACAAAAAGTTAAATCTTTGTCTCATTAGTCCACAGAATATTTGTCTAAAAGTCTTGGGGATAATCAAGATCTTTTTTGGTAAATGTGAGTTGAGCCTTTGTGTTCTTTTTGGTCAGCAGTGGCTTTAGCCTTGGAACTCTCCCATGGATGCTATTTTTGCCCAGTCTCTTTCTTATTTTTGAATCATGAACACTGATCTTACCTGAGGCAAGTGAGGCCTGCAATTCTTTAGATGTTGTTCTTGGTTCTTTTATGACCTTCTGGATGAGTCGTCGTCGTGGTCTTGGAGCCATTTTGGTTGGCCGGCCACTCCTATTTAAGTGATTTTTTGATTAAACAGGTCTGGCAGTAACCAGACCTGGGTGTGGCAAGTGAAATTTAACTTAGCTTTCCAAAAAATTGTGGTTAATCACAGTTCATTCATGATTCAGCATGGGAGATGGCAATTACTTTTTCACATGCCAGGCAGGTTTGAACAGTTTTTTCCCTTAATAAATGAAGCAATAATTAAAAAAACACATCTTGGATTTACTCAGGTTATCTTTGTGTAATATGAAAATTAGTTTGATGACCTGAATCATTTAAGTGTGAGAAATATGCAAAAAAAATAAAATAAAAGTTCATCTGTATAGACTGACATCTTTTGTGTTCCTTGACACACTAATATCCTGTATATTGGGGTTGGTACAAATGGCCGTAGTTAAATGTTCCATAACCAAAATGCAGAAATTGGGAGATGACAAAGGGCACCCCTGTCTGCTGTCATTCAAAATGGCAATAGAATCAGAGAGTATGCCATTTGTTTGTACCCTAGCATTCAGGCAATTGTATAAGCCATGATCCTTAGCAGAAATCAGGGGCCAATCCCCAGTGTCTCTTCCAGGAAGCATCATCTCACCCTGTCGAATGCCCTTTTAACATCTGCAGGATGGAGCATCTCTGAGCATATTCCAAATAGGTAGGGGTCTTCAAAGTGTTATCTTGAACCTTGCTGCCCAAGGTAAAGCCGACTTGATCTAAATGTATAGTGGCTGGGAGTGCTGGGGTGAGCCTAGTGCAATCATTTTGGAGTAGAAGTGTAGGTCTATGTTTGTGAGAGAAATTGGGCGATAATTAGCACAAATCGTGGGATCTTTATTGGGTTTTGGGATGACAGAAATATGAGCTTCCATCCCTTGTGTAGCGAAGGGTTGAGACATTTTGATAGAGTTTTAGGTCTTCATCAGGATGGGAGAGAGAGGAGTTTTGTAAGTCTTATAAAAATAAGGTGCGAATTCGTCTGGTCCCAGGTTTTTCCCAGGGACCAGAGAGGAAAAAGCCCCCTCAATTTCCTCCAGTGTAAAGTCTTGCTCCAGGTTTTCTGCTGTTTTCAATGGTAACAGGGGCAGGGGTGTATCTAGTACATATTGACACACTTTTTGATGAAAAGTTGTGGGGTCCATGGTTGAGTATTTGGTAGGAATATTATAAAGATTTGAGTAAAAGCTATGAAATGTCTTATGCCGCGTACACACGGTCGGAGAATCCGTCGGAATGCGTTTTATCGGACCGTGTCATCAGATAATCTGACTGTGTGTGGTATGCATCGGACTGATTCCGTCCGAATCTCCGTCGGACCCAATTTTCCAACATGTTGGAAATATTTCCCGACCAACTGGGCCGGTCGGACGTAATCCGATCATGTGTAGAGAATTTTGATCGGACCAAGTGCCACGCATGCTCAGATCAAATTCCTACATCAAAGCTATTGGCTACTAGCCTGAATCTAGTCCCATCGTAACGAAATTACGTCATCACTTTCTGAAAGATCGGATTTTTCGACAACTTAGTCCGACCGTGTGTATGCAACAGTTTTGGACACAATCCGTCAGACTAAATCTGACGGACAAAATCCGACGGATTTGGTTGTGGAAATCTCCGACCGTGTGTACAGGGGCTTAGAAACCTCTTTGGATTGTGTATTACATTACCAGAAGGAAACTGAATTGTGGGTATTAAAGTTAAGGGGAGTCTATGGCGAAAGACTCTCACCAAGGGCTGTCCTGGTAAAATGAAGTAGGAGTTTTATCCCGAAGTCAGAGTGTCTGTTGGTTCAGTAGTGTTTGCAGCTCAGCACAACGTTCTGCAATCATATTATGAGGTATTGGATTTTGTTTATGAGCAGATTCTATTTTATTACGATTATGACATCATTACCAAGCTTGTAAAATTGTTCAGGGGCAGCTGTTGGGAAAGCAGTTCCTACTGATCAGCATGGTCAGCAGACAGGGCTGACCATGCTAGTTGGAATTTCAATCCAGTTCAGGCATTATGCTGTCTACCTGAACAGGAGGTTAGGAGTTTACTGGGTCTTCTGGTATGGTCAACAGGTACATATCCAATACTTGCAGCATTTTTAAAAGGGATAAACAATGTTAATATATGTAACAGACTGTTTAGAGAGATGTACTCAATATGTTTTTTTATTTACTCAGATGCACACTTTAATGATCATACTAACTGCTGTCTAAGGTTGGCCATACATTATACAATTATCTTGTGCAATTTTTCCTTTAGATTTAAAAAAAAACACATAAACATATAAACCAAACCTAAACACTTTCAATGTGTATGCAATCAGTCAGGCCCTTGCACTACATAGTAGAAGGTAAATCTAAAGGAAATTGAACAAGAAAATTGTATGGCCAGCTTAACCTTGCTAAAAAGCTAGAATTCTATTGGTTGCTATGGGTCCTGGTGTAACCAGTTGCTAGGATGTAGTGTAAATGAAGTCATGCTCCCTGGCAGGTGATATATATTAGTATTCCGTAAGACATGGTGGAGATGAGTACTTGGGCATAACAATTCTCAAAACTGGTTGAGTCACTTTCACTGCGGTTAATAGTAATACATAGCATTGCCTCAGGCCATCAAGAAGAGTCCGGGTTATGGGAGGATATATCACAGCAAGTGGCATAAAACAGATACGCTTTTGCACATGATGGCATTTTATAAAACAAAATGTTCTTTTTTCCTAATCTAGCCAATGAGGTAAAGATATCTTCAACAAATTGACTGTTTGACCCAAGGAAGTATTTTAAAGAGCAAAGTAGTTTTATTACCTTAGAATTAAGGAAAATATGTTCAATCCAAAAAAACTGGAGAAGTGTGGCTTTATATGAGATAATTACCACAACGCAGTATTTCAAGATTTTGGATTGGCTGTGTTATCAGAGTAATGCCCGTCTCTGTTCCTCTAAGGCTCCATGCACACTAGAGCTCATAAACTGCAGTTTATTGGAGTTTGGGCGTTTTTTTTTAAAAGCCCATAAACGCCACTCTATGTTAGCCTATGTGTCCATGCACACATGGACGTTTTTTAGCTTTAATGAGCAGTGGAGTTTATGGGCCTTTTGCTAAACGCCAGAAATTTACGTTCAAAGTGCCGTTTTTCACCACCAAAAAATGACAAACGCTCATAAACACGAGTTAATTAGTGTTCGGCATTCTATTTTTTCAATGCATTGTGGGAGTTTGGAATGCACTGTGGGATTTTTGGAGTGTCCTCTGTGTATTAACGCTAATAAACGCTCATAAACGCTAGTACAAAATGCTGTTAAAAGCAAGTTTTTCAACCAGTGTTTTCTGCCAGCAATCTGGCTTCCAGAAAAAGCTTTTTTGAGCTTCAGTGTGCATGGAGCCTAAAGCTGGCCACAGACAGCTCACATTTCAGCTGATTCCTGCTGGATCAGAAAAAAATGAAGCCCCGGGTGACCCTGAAAGCACCACTGGGTTCCACAAAAATCTGTTAAAAGAATTGCTATTGGATGAAAGCAGCTTGCAACAGTTATTAAATAAAATAGCCTTTCAGTGGAGATTCCTTTGTTCAACGCAGGTGGAAGGAAAGAAGATCACTTGATTCCCTTATCAACACTGTCAGTGTTGACGGGGGGAACCCCTCTTGCATCGCTATTGTATTCTTCTAGCAGGGAGCCTTCCAGGCCGGCAGAACGCGCTGATTATTGCTAATGGCTAAAGCCACTGGCAGTAATCACATGTTAAAAATCTGACATGATGGTTGTACCCAAGTCGATGAATTGACTTGGGTACAACCAAGCTGCCCATACATGGATCAATCCATCTATGGACGACTTTATCAAGCACAAAGTCATCGCGCAACTAATTATCCTATTAATAGCTCAGACTGGAGAGGTTAGCAATGGCAGACTTGATACTTCCCCCCATGACAGATTTTCTTTTAAAACAGAAATTCTGGACAAAATGAGTGCCCTTCCTAATGCTTTATTTGCTACGAGCAAAGCGCTGTCATAGTGTGTAACATTATTTTTTCTGGAGAAGTGCCACTGTGGCCCTGAGGAAGAGGCTAGTCCTCGAAACACGTTAGACTATTGGATCTCCATTTGTCTTGTCACATGTTATGATGTACTGTGGACTGGCTGGTGCTGTTCTTTGTGATGAGCTTTGATGCAACCGTCATTCTGTGAGTATAATACCACTTTATAGAACAATAAATGTTTTCTGGGATAATGTACTAGGTCGGTGGGCCCTCTCTTTGTTTTGTGGTTTCAGGTGTAAAGCCACCCACATGCGCACACTGACTTTTGATCCGAATACACACCATGTGCGTTCAGAGCATACCTTTATGCACATGTGGGTGCTTAAAGCAGGCCATACATTTAGAAATTTTCTTTCCTTCAACTATTCAACCAACCTATTGTGCTATTGTGTTCTGCCAGCGGGAAGCCTTTTCGACCGGCAAAATTCAATGATTACTGCTGCAGGCTATAGCCACCGGCAGTGATCAGGTGAAACAAAAACCTGACACTCTGGTTGCTCTGAAGTCAATCAATGGATCAACTTCAGTACAACCAGCCTGCCCATAGACAGATTGAAATTTCGGTCAGTTCCTGTTGAACCAGCTGAATTTTCGATCCATCTATGGCCGGCTTTACACAACCTTTGACGCACAACCACGTGTAGCCGCCTCTTCTAATGCTTCCTAATGGGGGGCTGTTTGCAGCTGCAGCAAATCCTGGAAAAGTCATTACGCAGGCTCTGCACATTGTAGGCCCCTTTATGGCCCTGTGCATCAACATTAGCCTGCTACTCTTTATCCATCTCAAGCAACACTGTAAACTGTAAAATAGCACATTATTTAGCCTTTAAAAAGATGGAATTTTACAACAATGCTTCTCAATGAGTTAAATTTTAAATAATGAAAAGTGGAAAGTCACCATTGATATTTAAAATTTTGCACCTTGCTATTATTTTATGATTCAGCATAAGGTCATTAGAGGTGATAAATCAAAAATCCATTCAGGGATTAAAGCAAGCTCATTTAGGAGAGTAAGAGGGCCAATAAACAAGATTAGAAGTATAATATAGGCTACTTTCACACGGGGCGGTGGGACGTCAGCCGTAAAGTGTTGTTAGTTTTAGCGGCGCTTTACTGCTGTTTAAGCGGCCCTTTGTCACCATTGGCGGGAGCGCTTTTAACCCCCTAGAAGGGGTTAAAAGCAGTTAAAATCACCCCAGAAGCGCTGCTGCTGAATCGTTTTGCAGGTGCTTTGGCAGTGCTGCCCATTGATTTCAATGGGCAGGGCAGTGCGGGAGTGGGGTATACACCGCTCCCGTACCGCCCCAAAGATGCTGCTTGCAGGACTTTTTTTCCTGTCCTGCAAACGCACCACTTCAGTGTGAAAGCACTCAGGCTTTCACACTGGGACTGCATGGGAGGCAGTTTTCAGGCACTTTACAGGCACTATTTTTAGCGCTAAAGCACGTGAAAACCGCCCCAGTGTGAAAGGGGTCATCGAGTGTAGAAGTATAGGCTGCTAGTGCTGCCACCAATAAAGTCTGTGCTGATAGAAACCAGTTGCACCTTAAAAATGCTAGTTTCCTGGCTGTAATGCCAATTCTTTTACTTCAACACATTACACTAACCTAGAACAAACATGCAGTGAGTCTAGTTAAAACATCTGATCGGCAAACTTGCTCCAGATTAGAGGCTCAGAAAGCACTGTAATAGTTAGAGGAAGAACGAAGAGGAAGGAGGCACATCTGCCTCCTCTTGCCAACAGTACCCCTTCAGTGCAACCTGCCATTGCCACCTGCCAGTGCCCACAGTGCCCATTAGTGCTACCTATCAATGACCATTAGTGCCACCTATCAATGCCCACCAGTGGTGCCAATCAGTGCCACCTAGCAGTGCTACCTATCAGTGTAACCAATCAGTGGCCGTTATTGCCACCCATCAGTGCCCATAACAGTCATCTATGGGTGCCAATCAGTGCCCCCTCATCAGCGTACATCAATGAAGGAGAAAAATTACCTGTTTGCAATTTTTTTTTAACAAAATATAAAAAAAATTTAATTTTTTTAAAAATTCGGTCTTTTTACATTTTTTTAACAAAAAATAAAAACCAGAGGTGATCAAATACCACCAAAAGAAAGCTCTATTTGTGGGGGAAAAAAATGATAAAAATGTATTTGGGTACAGTGTAGCATGTTCGCGGGGGGGGTTTAAGTGCCCAGTAAGCAAGTGGTTAAAAGTCACCAGCTACAGGATTTTTTCCAGTGTGAACCTCCACTACTGGAAGCGTATTTGTAACATCTGTTACCTGTTGATCCTGCCAGAAATCGTGTGAGCGGATAACTTTCTGTCCTCTGTCTGGGCTTCTATCTTTGTTGCTATCATTGTTCTCAGTAGTCTCCAAAACAGCTCCCCAATGTTATGAAAAAGGGGGAGGAGGTGTTCTGTAGTCCTAAAACACTGTTCTAGGGTGACAATGCTGCTCTTTCATACATTATCATTCAAGCACAGGAACATGTTACTGGTAGGATCACCAGGTGAAAATAGAGGAAAGCAGCCAGGGAAAGTAATACGAATGCAACCATTTTTTGTTTGTTTTAGCTAATCTTTTGGGGTTCAAACCCCTAAATGGTCAATTACAAATATATAATTAAATATGTTATACTGTATATCACAAATGCATATCCTATTCCAATTAACTTCATATTTTTTAATTATTATTTTAATTATTTATTATTTTTAAATGCACTGCAGAGTTCACAGGAGCAATACTTTAAACATTTTTGCCCATTGTAATAAAAAAAAATGTCTCCTTAGGAGTTAACTCAGCTATATTTTATAGAAAATAATAGCACCCATGGGCTAAATGAATGATTTTCATAGATATTAAACTGTAGCTGCCTCTAGCTGTAACAGTTTATACAAATATTTAGCCCATTGCAGATCACATGCAAATGAGACTCTGTGTGAAAAGCAAGAAACAGTTTGCCCTGGGTGTAATTAGCCTGGAAGGAATGACACCTTTTTTGTCTAGAAGTATGCAAAAGGTGTCACACTGTTCATTTCCAAACGGTCCCATTTACCCCAGGGCTTAACTTCCACTTTGTATAATAAGTACACGAAGGTCCCCGATTTTATATCTTCTGTGAATAAAGCGCACTTGAAAATCTCGACATGTATTGTCCTGATTTTATTGTATGTAAATACCAATTAGTGGACCTTAGACATGGATATCTGTCGATCACAGCGAACAGGTGCATTTAATTTACAGCACTGATAATTCAATAAAATGAAACAAAGTGTTGCCATCCTGATCATTAACCACTTCAGCCCTGGAAGGATTTACCCCCTTCCTGACCAAGCCCTTTTTTGCAATACAGCACTGCGTCGCTTTAAATGAAAATTGCATGGTCGTGCGACGTTGTACCCAAACAAAATTGACGTCCTTTTTTTCCCATGGTATTTGATCACCTCTGCAGTTTTTATTTTTTGCGCTATAAACAAAAAAAGAGCAACAATTTTGAAAAAAAAAAAAAAGCTTGATTTTTTACTTTTTGCTATGATAAATATCCCCCAAAAAATATATATAAAAAAATTTCTTCCTCAGTTTAGGCCAATATGTATTCTTCCACATATTTTTGGAAAAAAAAAAAATCGCAATAAGCTTATATTGATTGGTTTTTTCACAAAAGTTATAACGTCTAAAAAATAGGGGATAGATTTATGACATTTTTATTATTAATTTTTTTTTTATTAGTAATGGCTGCGATCTGAGCTTTTTATCATGACTGCGACATTTCAGCAGACAGATCGGACACTTTTGACACTATTTTGGGACCATTGATATTTATAAAGCGATCGGTGCTATAAAAATGCACTGATAGCTGTGTAAATGTCACTGGCAGGGAAGGGTTAAACACTGGGGGTGATCAAGAGTTCCCTCGGTGTGTTCTAACTGTAGGGGGGATGACAGAGATCACTGCTTCTGATCACTGGGAGCAGTAGATCCCGGTCATGTTGCTAAGCAGAACAGGGAAATGACTTGTTTACATAGGCATCTCCCCGTTGTGCCTCTCCTTGCCACGGTCGTGGGCCACTGGCAAAAATCGAGTCCGTGGGATCCGAGGGACATGCACGCGACTGCTAACCGCCGATTATGGAGTGACGTACGGGTACGTGGTTTTGCGCACCCATGCCATTCTGACGACGTATATTGCCATGAGCAGGTCAGCAAGTGGTTAAATAACTATTTCAACCATTTTTTTCCCTTAGACCAAGTGTAAAAGCATTGGAACTTCTGTAGACTTTTTTTTTCCTGTCATTCCTGTAACCATTGGCGTGATTTTCCCCTTATATCGTGTGCATTCACTAAGAGAGGAAGTGAGAAAAAAAAGGGAACAGGCAATTTTTTTAAGGTAGAGTAGAAAAGTGTTGAACCCCTACGGCTCCACATTGGCTCTCCTTCATGTTAGCCAATGTGTCCATGCACACTATGGCTTTTTCAGGAGTGTACAGGTATATGCTCTTACAGGCAGCTTGTACTTTTTTGGGCTCTTTTGCACGATTTTATTGAGCTTCTTATGCCGCGTACACATGACCGGACTTTTCGATGGACTAGGTCCGACGTTCTTCCCAACGGACTTTCGGCGGAGTTCTGATGGACTTTCAGCGGAGTTCCAACGGACTTTCCAAATGAACGGACTTGGCCACACACAATCACCAAACTCACGTTTTTGAAAGGAGCTTTCGAGCAGAAAGGCAGCTTTAACTTAAGTTAAAAATCGAAATAGGTGAAAAAGCACGAATGAGCACAAAAAAGCCTGAAAAGGCTCAAAGAAGCTTGAACCCCCCCCCCCCCAAAAAAAAATAGGGAGAATTAACTAATGCCACATACACACGACCAGACTTTTCGACAGCAAAGGTCCGACGGAACGAATCAGTCGGACAATTTGATCGTGTGTGGGCCCCATCGAACCTTTGCTGTCCAAAAATCTGGCGGACTTTATCAATACAACATGTTTCACATTTTTCGGCCGGGACTCCGCCATTTCCAGCTTCGTGCCAGTCTCTCTCTAGCAGCTGGAAGTGGCGGATAGAAGATCGGGTCTCCCGGTGGGACAGGAGGCCCGGTCAGAGCAGTTGGAGGGGGGATGTCCCCTCCCGCTTCTCTGGCATAACAATCAAGCAGTTTTAGCCACATCGGTTGTTATCCCTGGATAGCCAATCGCCCACTCTAAAAAACAGTACCGGCATGATGCCTGCAGCTGTGGGCATCATCGCAGTATATTCCCTGAAAGCCGAGGCCGCATATCTGCATACGCTTGGCGGGAAGGGGTTATTATACGTTGACCTTAACCGTTGTTATATTAGCTTGTTAAACGAAAACCTGTATTGACAGTTACATGAAACTTCTCCTGTTAAAGTGTTATTAAACTCCAAAGTTAAAGGGGTGTTCCAGTGGAAAAAATACATTTTTAAAAGTCAGCAGCTACAAACACTGTAGCTACTGACTTTTAATAAGGATACTTACCTGTCCAGGGTGCCCGCGATGTGGCTTCACTGTCCATTTCCTACTGCGCATGCACGAGTCGCGCTGCGCTTTGTGAATGGAGTGCGCTGTGTTCTGGGACACACACAGTTCCCAGAACACACCGCGCCATCTTCCCCAGAAGACAACGTGAGGAGGAGAGAAGACTGAAGATCATTGCGTAGTAGGAAAAGGCAGATTAGGAAGACTGCCTAGCAACGGGGTTTCTGGTAAAAATAAATTCACTTTTTAATTTTTTTTTATATTATTAATGCTATTTTTTTTTTTTTTTTTTTAGGGTGGCCCTCCACTTTAAAGTAGAACTATAGGCAACACTTATTTTTTTTATTCCACTTTGGATAAAGGATGGGTTATAACCCCTGTCTGTTTATTGTTTGCCCCCTTTGTCCCATTGGGCAGATTTTCCTTCATTTCCTGTCCCATAGCAAAAACAGGAAGTGAGAGGAAATCCCTTCAAATTTAGGGAATTCCTTGGGGACCCCCAGGTCACCAGAACTAGTGTCCCCATTGGAATATTTCCCCTTTCTTACTTTTCTAGGGACAACCCAAAATTTGGGATTTTCTTTTACTTTCACTTTTAATGGTAAACAGGAAAAATAGAGAGGGTGAACCCCCCTAACGGAGGCACAGCAAGCAATAAAAACTGACAGGTGTTCTAATCTCTTTCTAAAAATGCTTCCTTTAGTTGTCAGGACAAGTTCATTGAAGGAGATCAGGCTGAGTTCCCAGCATAGCTAGAGAACTGACCATGGTGCTCTCCTGCTAAGTGTAGTCAGTTTTTAACAGGAAAGTAGAGGACCTGGCAGGAACTCCAGGGATTTCACACAAAGGAAGCAATACAAAAAAGAACAGGAGACTTTCTCATACAAGTACCTGGTACAGCAGGCACATACACTATATTACCAAAAGTATTGGTACACCTACTTTTACACACCCATGAACTTTAATGGAATCCCACTCTTAGTTCATAGGGTTCAATATTGAGTTGGCCCACCCTTTGCAGCTATAACAGCTTCAACTCTTCTGGGAAGGCTGTCCACGGTTTAGGAGTGTGTCTATGGGAATGTTTGACCATTCTTCCAGAAGAGCATTGATGTGGACGAGAAGGCCTGGCTCGCAGTCTTCGCTCTGATTCATCCCAAAAGTGTTCTATTGGGATGAGGTCAGGATTCCATGCAGACCAGTCAAGTTCCTCCACCCCAAACTCGCTCATCGATGTCCTTATGGACCTTGCTTTGTGCACTGGCATCTAGTTATGTTGGAACAGGAAGGGACCATCCCCAAACTGTTCCCACAAACATATGAGCGTGAAATTGTCAAAAATTTCTGCTGATGCCTTAAGAGTTCCCGTCACTGGAACTAAACAGCCAAGCACAACCTCTGAGACACAACCCCACACCATAATCCCCCTCCACCAAATGATTTGGACCAGTGCACAAAGCAAGGCCCATAAAGACATAAGTGAATTTGGAGTGGAGGAACTTGATTGGCCTGCACAGAGTCCTGACATCAACCCGATAGAACACCTTTGGGATGAGTTAGAGCGGAGACTGTGAGCCAGGCCTTCTCATCCACATCAGTGCCTGACCTCACAAATGTTGCTTCTGGAAGAATGGTCAAACATTCCCATAGTCACACTCCTAAACCTTGTGGACAGCCTTCCCTGAGGAGTTGAAGCTGTTATAGCAGCAAAGGGTGGGCCAACTCAATATTGAACCCTACGGACTGGGATACCATTAATGTTCATGTGCATGTAAAGGCAGGCATCCCAATACTTTTGGTAATATACAGTGCCTTAGGGGACAGTGCGAATGCAGCCGTGGTGGCTTCATTGAAGCAGCACTAGTAATGGAGCCACTGAAAAATGCAACTGCTGTTATGGAAAAAAAATTAAAAAGAGTCTGCAAAAGACTTGAGACTGGGGCCGGAGGTTCACCTTCCAAGCAGGACAATGACCATAAACATACAGCCAGAGCTACAATGGAATGGTTTAGATCAAAGCATATTCATGTGTTAGAATATCCCAGTCAAAGTCCAGAGCTAAATCCGAATGAGAATCTGTGGCAAGACTTGAAAATTGCTGTTCACAGACGCTCTCTATGCAGTCATGGAGGAGAGAGAGGGTGCAAGCTATTGAATTGGGATTTAGAGGGGAGCACTGCTCCTAGAAGATAGAGATATATTGTTATATAAGAAATGGCACTCACACCTATAAAAGTATATGAATAATAAAGGCATTATTAAAGATATTAAATGCATGTAAATAGAGAACTTGCTTTTAGAACAAGGATTTAATACTACTTTAACTTCTTTCAAAAATATTATTATTATTATTCACAATTTATATAGCGCCAACAGTTTAAGTAGCGCTTTACAATGTGTAGTGGGGGGCAACACAATTACAGTACAATACAAAAAGTACAGGAGGGCCCTGCTTGTAGAGCTTACATTCTAAAGGGAGGGGGTGGTGGTACAAAAGGTAATAGCTGCGGAGAATGATTCCTTGCACTTATACTGGCCCTCTTGCTTCAGTTCTTTGGAACACTCTCCAAGAAGTGTACAGATAAGGTCTTCTGCCTTTTCTAACCCACAACTTTTCTGCGAGTCAGTAATTAAAAATATTGCAGCCAGTGGATCAGCATAACAGCCAAGTAACAAGCATGTTCAGGAGGAAGTAAGCAACATCCTCTCAGTTATGAATCCTATTGCCTTTGGGAAATTCTTAAAATCTTTAGGCATGTTTGCAACGTGGTAATTCAGGACACGTGTGTCCAACCAACGCATATGTTTGGCTTACACCAAACAACTGGGTACAGTATTATACTCAGTATTAGTTGTCTAAGTACTGTGTTTATTAATAGTTTATATATATATATATATATATATATATATATATATATATATATATTTCCACATCAGAGAATTAAAGCTAAGATAGATCTGCCACTCTCCATACAAGCGGTCTAATTCAGGGACACGTTGCGATTTTTTTTCTCCCTGACACAGCCAACAAACAGATGTAGTGAAAGGTCTGTTCTATTTTCTTTGGAGAAGAGGTTCCCATCAGCCGCAAAGATTTTCCCTTATCCTGGAAAATACTGACGTGTAAAAACAAGCACTTGCAATGACTGCGTCTGGTATTACACCTAAACAGGGCTAACCAGGCCAATAACCACAAGTAATTCTCCAGTCTGTCACATACCTTGCATCTACTGGGCTGCATGTGTCTGCCACTGGAATTCTGAAATGTCCCAAAGACTAGGCCCTCACAGGAGGCTTGCCTGTTTGCTGTTCCAACTGCTTCCACATATTATCCACTTTTCAACAATCAAACAGGGTATGTTACAAACTTTAAAAATACTCAAGTAAAACATATTATTTTACCTACTTGCTTTACTTTAAGGCAGCCTTTCTCAACCTATTCAACACAGAGGAACCCTTGAGATAGTTCTCCAGTCTCGGGGAACCCCTGCTAAAAATGAAAAATCTACAATTCATGATAAATTAGTGTGATGGTCAGTGGGAATAATGGTCCTTACACTTGTGGTCATTGGGAAGAATTACCTCCTTACAGATAGCTAAAAAGGCCAGTGGTGTCGGTGGGAACTTATCTGAGAGGCAGAAATGGCCCAATGCTGAAGGAACCCCTAGCAACCTCAGGAGGAACCCTAGGGTTCCACGGAACCCTGGTTGAGAATCACTACTTTAAGGTATAATTTCAGCAAAAACTTTAGCTTTAAATAGAGTAGGGAAAGGTTGGATCCTCATCAGATGTTGGTACTGACTGTTTTGCCATTGGGAAGATCCAGCCTCACTAGTTGTATTGGGTACCACTGTCACCTGAAGAGGGGGAGATCCAAAATTGGAAAGCTGTCACCAGAACAGCAGTAGAGATTATATCGTCCATTGATGATACTTGTTCTGGTGGCAACTGGCCCTCATTTTGTTGGGATTGCCACTTTCGGTTGTGTCTCTGGGGACATATCTAATTTATGAACACACAGCAATAAAAACTTGCCAAGGACTGTAACCCTTCCCAGTCTATCCAAACCAAGAAAAGTGTAGGCTGAAAACTCACATTATTTATCTCTAAAATATTCACATATTGTTGTAGTATTGTTGTATAGGTATTGCATTAAGTTCCACTTTATACATCATTATGTAAATTATTTCAATTAAAGAGAAAATTTATAGGGCATCGATGTATATAAATGGGAAACATTGTACTCAGCCCAACCTCAGATATGTAGTCAGGAAACTGATCATTTTTTGAACCACTCCTCACACTGACTGAGGCTCATCTGTAACCTTATGGACCAGGATATCCAAGTCTCAGAAGTCCTCTAATGCATTAAAGACTTGAAAGTAGGTAAACAATCTGGCCCGGACGGCTATACAGCACTTTACTACAGGAAGTTACCTTACGTTATAGCCCCACATCTGACAGCAATGTTCAACTCTGTTAAAGATGGCCAGGTCTTTACATCTGATCTTTTAACCGCTAACATAGTGAAACCGGACCATGATCACTCCTCCTGGACCAACTTTAGAGCTATTTCCCTCATCAACATAGATATAAAGATTAGGATCAAAATTTTGTCCAACCGTTTAAACTCTTTCCTCCCCTGCTTAATTAAGAAAGACCAAGTTGGCTTTGTTCCACAAAGACAAGCAGGGGATGCTATTAGGCAAATACTGCAGTTACAACATATAACTCACAGCTGTTCTTTAGAATCAATGCTTTTGTCTTTTGATGTGAATAAGGCATTCGATACTTTGTCATGGCCTTATCTTTTTGCGGTGGATGACAGTGCTGTATGACTTTGTGTGAAGCATATGGCCGAATTGGCTATTATTGGATACAATAATAAATAGCTTAGTAGCATAATATCATAGCATGAACCAAATGCATAGAATTATATATAGTTTATTACATATGAATCACATAGTAACAAGGTAACATAGTATCATAGTAACATTTGGATACATGACATTAACAACATGATAAAAAAGAAACCACCAGACTCTAAAATCTATGTTCACATATCTGTAACAAGACCATGACACATTGGTATAGGCCAGTAAAACAATGTATAAAATGATTTGATATCACTCTTGGATTATATAATCAAAATGTAGGCATCTATATAACTTGATGCGTTTCATGGATACCGCCAATCTTTAGAAGCAGATGCAAAATCGGTATCTATAAACATACTGTAAAATTAATAGGACCGGCCAAAAAAAAGGGAGGGAAAGAAAAAGGTGTAGATAGTTAGGATGATAACCATGAATCACCCATTGGTAACTTAGAGATGAACTGTGAGTGTGGGTAACAGAGCTGGGACCAATTGGGGAAGAAAGCATCATCAGTCCCGGGAGCTGATGCGGTAAACCGCAAAGGCAAAAATATGGAAAGCCAGCAGGAAACCGACATCCCTGGGGAGCTGTCATATGGCCGTATGCTTCACACAAAGTTCCCAACCTCTCTCTTTATGCAAATTTCCATTAGGGATGGAGGCACTTGACGTTCTAGGTCCCGGCCTCATATAAAGTCCTAAACCTCTTTTTCTTTATGAGTGCTGTATGACTGCCCTAAGGCTAAAATTAAATATTATGGATTTGAGTCATCTATCTTTAATATTGAGAGGGGTACCCGTCAAGGTTGTCCACTCTCACCACTCCTTTTAGTCTCTGGAGCCAATGGCAGAGGCGGTTCGTTACCATCCAGATATAAGGGGTATTGATGTTGTGGGCTCATCTCATAAAATATCTCTGTTCACTGACAACATGCTGCTAACTTTGACCTCTCCCAGAACCTCTCTACCAAATCTACTATCTCTATTAGACACTTTTGCAACCCACTATGGACTTTGTGTCAACTCTTCCAAATTTAAAGCACTATTCGTCAACCTCGCCTTTCCAGTGCTGATGGATTTGAAATTGGCCTTGTCATTCCATTGGCTCTGCTATTTGCCCTACCTGGGAATTTGCCTCACCTCATCATATGCAGGGCTGTATCAGGACAATTTTCCACCTTTGTTCAAAAAACTGTCTGACGTGCTGACTTCTTGGTCCCACTTACCATTGTCTTGGTTCAGCAGGCTAACCGCAATTCATACCTCCCAAAATTACTTAATTTTTTTAGAGTCTTACCTGTTTCTTTCCCATTCACGTATTTTACGTATACACCAACCTAAGCTTTTACAGTTGATATGGGGGTCCACTCATCCTCGAATCAGTAAACAAATTATGTATGCTCGAAGGATCAATGGCGGCCTCTGGGTCCCTAATTTGCAGGCTTATTATACTGCAGCCAACACAGCACCGTTATCCCACCTTCATGAAACATATCAACTACCATCATGGTCCACAATTGATCTGGTCGACTCTGATCCCACACCTGTTTCTTCTCTACCCTGGCTCCCTCCTATCCACTGCCCGATCACAATAGGGCCATGTTTAGCCCACTTGTTGCGCTTATGGGACCTAGTCAAATATTCTGCAAGTCTAATCTCTCCCTGTCTCCCTTTTTTACGTCTTCTTCACTGCCCACTTTTCCCTCCAGTCTGCGAGAATCTGGCACAATTTTCCTGGTGGTCCGCAAATGGATTCACGGACAATCATTTTTTGTTTACTCCTACTAGGATTTTGACATTTGACGCCTTATGTTCTTCTCATAATATCACTCTACGAGAACGCTATAGCTACCTGCAACTTAGGCATTTCCTCCAACAACTTATTAAATCCCGACCTACTCCATATACTTTGATGCCTTTTGAGAGCCTATGTAGAGCTAGACTTCACTCCCCGGGCCTTATATTGCTGGTTTACTTATCTATAATTTCTGCAAAAAAGCCTACGTTGAGACCTTATCATCTCCAATGGGAAAAAGAATTGGTGAGGCAGTTGGATCCGGAGGATTGGCAGGTTATGACTATAGCTCTCTCAAAGTGTTCTCATTTTGGAGAACACCTATAAAGTATTGTATAGGTGGTATTATACATCGGCTGGTATTATACACCGGCTATTGGCCCATTTCATCCCAACTTACTCTCCTCTTTATTCCCAGGGCTGTTCGCAGGAAGACTCCATGACACATATTTGGTGGTCATGCCCAAAGGCGTGCAGGTTATGGGTCAGAGTCTATACACTCCTTCATAACTTATTTCACATCAACCTAAAACGGGACCCCTATGAAGCCCTTCTTGGAAAGCCAGTTGTTGAACCGTATGAACGATGTTATGGTGAATGAGAAGCTGGCGGCCATTCTCTCGGATTCACGTGAAAAATTTCTTAGAGTTTGGCATCCATGGATTTCTTATTCTCAGCACTTTGATAGTACGCTTCTCTTGATTTAATGCTCCTCCGGTGCTCTCCCCCTGGACTCTTATCTCTCCTCTCTGTCTTTCTTCTTGGTCTTTTTTCCTCTATCTGGGCTTCTTCCTTTTTTCTCCTCTGTTTAATATGCTTTATGCATCAAATGTATATGTCTATCAGGCCACCAGGTATTGCCCTGGTCAAGATGGTTTTATTGCCGATGTTAATTATGTTTTCTTTATTAATATTGTTTTATTTTTATTTTGTTGTTTGTCATAGTATTCAACTGGTGTGTGTGGTTTTGCAGCCCTGCAATTTACATGTTATGTGGGTATTACTTTAAACGAACCTTTAAATAAATTGTTTTATAAACAGGCTTATTGAATAGCTTCATATCTGGCCATGTACTTGACAATCTGATTGGATCTGTGTTAATATTGTTGACTAAAATATTTTCATCTACTAAATTAATAGACTAAAATAGGATTAAAACAAACAATTCAGATGACTAAAATATGACTAAAACTAAAATGACATTTTAATCAAAAGACTAAAATACGACAAAAAATAAAAAAATTTATTTAATTTATATCACAATGGCTAAATCTGTGTCTGTAGTGCATGTTGAAACCTTAATACCATAAATAATAAACATCTTATTAGATTTTTACCTCAGGAGTATATAGTGTTTGGGACTATATAATAATGCATTAAAATGTATCTAAACCTGTTCGATTTTAGTCAACTAAAATGTACTGGAGATTTTAGCCTACTAAAATATGACTAAAACTAAAACAACTCTAAAAATGGCATTTTAGTCAAAAGACTATGACTAAAACTAAATCGAAATTTGATGTCAAAATTAAAACTGGATTGGATTCCAAAATAAATCACCACACAATTGACCCAAAATTGTGGTTTCAATTGTCCACAAGCAGATGGAATTAAAATTCCCCCGATCATCCAAATTGGTAGAACATTTTTTACAAAATTTAAATTTCCTTTCAACTTTCAATATATTGTTGATGCTTTCAATTTATTGCCAAAGTTTGACTACATGATTGACCATATTCTGGTGGTCAATTGGTCTACTGGCTGGTAGATTAACATGTTTCTGATGATTACTTGTGATCGTTTATGCAATTCTTGGTGGCTCAAAAATGGTTGCAGTTGACTGGATATTGACACTTGTATTGCCAATTTATGGGTTTTGTAGATGTTCAGATTTCAGTAACCATTAGCAACCATTTTTAAGTTTACTGTAGCCAGAATACTGATTGACTTGTTCCTGACCAGTTGCTATAAGTTCCAGCATTCACTGCTATTTGCACTGATTTGCAGAACACACCTAAACACCTAATATAAAAGACCCCTTTTTCTTTTGAGGCAAAGAAAAAAAATACACATGACAGCTAAACGATTTCAACATAAGGCAATAAGGTTAAATTACACTTCACAAATATGAATGTTGTAAAGATCACAGTCATCTTAGAGTAAGAGAAGTCTGCCAAGTTCTGCACAGATTTAGAAAACTTCCTTCATCTCTGAACGGATAAGTTTTCTTAAAGTCAAACTCCTATTGAATGTGGAACAGAAGCACCACATGCCACTGCATGCACCAACATTTCATGTATAGAAAAGGCATCAAAAATGAGCCAGGATATATAAAAATAAAAACTATTAAACCTTATTACAGCACTTCATCCAAAAAAACTTTTTTTTCTATGGCTTTTGCTGTTCTTAATCTCTGTTTCGCTTCACTGCAAATTCCATCAGTGCTTTTTCTGTGTCTACGTCTATAATCCATTATTTCAACACATGCAAGTTTTCCTATATAAATTAAATATTTCTTCAATTTTTAAGTTGTCATTTTGCTTATTTAAACAGTGTGTATGAAATGTAGCTTAAGGTACAGCTATCTTTCTATTTAACCCTTTAAAATCATTTTGGCAATGTTCTTTTTGATATGAGGCATCAAACACTCTTGTGTACATCCTGTTATGTAAAACACCATTTTGGGGCATTGCCCCTACTATTTTTGTACTGGAAAACCTGTCAATAACCATAATTGAGCAAGATATTCCTTGGGACCAAATGGTCGCAAAGACAAACAGAGGTCCCCCAATTCTGATAAGTGGGAGGTTTCCCACATAGTGACGAGGACTTGAGTCCAGGACTTATGGTGGAATTGAATTCAAGGCTTTGCCTTGGAGGCCTAAGAGAAATAAACTCTTCTTAGCCTCTGGAGTAGAAGGAATCCCAGGTGAAGATTTTTCCTTCTCTTTTCTGGGGCAAAAAAGTACTTAACCTCCCAGTGACCTCCTTGGTGAAGTTGTTGAGGGATTCCCAAAGGAGATGTTCCTCATCAAAGGGCATACACAATAGTATTATACTGCACAAACACTTTGTGGACCAACCAAGGTTTTTCTTGCATATGTTCTGAAAGGAGACCAATTCTGGATATTTGCTGTATATATTATCCACTAGCCCATCACCACAATAAAGCAGTGCCACATGCATGAGTTCTAGCTGCTTCAAGACAGAAGAATCCATTATGAAAAGGTCCAGGATCCCAGGATATGACCCTAGACCAGAAGGTCTGTCAAAAAGACATAGTCGCAATGGCATGTTGGCCTGCAGACTGAGACTCCTCCTATACCAACTCCTCACATAAAGATAAAAGGGGGGTGGGAGAGAGAAGGGAAACAACCAGAGTGTAGTTGTATAAAAATTTTTTTATGTAAAATAGCACTCACAAAATTGAAAAGTAGCTCAGCAAGACAGTCAGGCAGCCTCGGGGGAAGGAGACAAGCAACCAGGATACCGTGCTTTGACCACCGGCAAGTTAGCAGTTAGCAAGTTAGCAGAGACGGAATGAAGACAGGAAAATGCTCTCACTGAGGAGCTAAAGCTGTGGATAGACCATAGAGCACAGATTAACAAGAAGGCTGTCCAAGAGGGGGGTGGCTACACAAGTAACCTGGGACCACCAGGGGCAAATAAATCCATAAAATCATTAAGTAAAGCCAAGTCATGGACTAAGCTGGTTCCCTAGTTTCAATGCATAAAAACTACTTTCACTTCATTTGGGCAACAGCATACAGAAACACATTACATTGCAATGCTCATATTTGTGTGTTCTGGTACTATAAAGGACAGGTGCATTTGGGATACTGTGTATGTAGAGTTGCAATAAAAAGTATGTGAACCCTTTTGGAATTATATGGATTTCTGCACAAATTGGTCGTAAAATGTGATCTGATCTTCATCTAAGTCACAACAATAGATAATCACAGTCTGCTTAAACTAATAACACACAAAGAATTAAATGTTACCATGTTTTTACTGAACATACCATGTAAACATTCAGAGATCAGTTGGAAGTATGTGAATCCTTTGATTTAATAACTAGTTGAACCTCCTTTGGCAGCAATAACATCAACAAAATGTTTCCTGTAGTTGCAGATCAGACGTGCACAATGGTCAGGAGTAATTCTTGACCATTTCTCTTTACAGAACTGTTTCAGTTCAGCAATATTCTTGGGATGTCTGGTGTGAATCACTTTCTTGAGGTAATGCCACAGCATTTCAATTGGATTGAGGTCAGGACTCTGACTGGGCCACTCCAGAAGGCGTATTTTCTTCTGTTTAAGCCATTCTGTTGTTGATTTACTTCTATGCTTTGGGTCGTTGTCCTGTTGCAACACCCATCTTCTGTTGAGCTTCAGCTGGTGGACAGATGGCCTTAAGTTCTCCTGCAAAAATGTCTTGATAAACTTGGGAATTCATTTTTCCTTCGATGATAGCAATCCGTCCAGGCCCTGACGCAGCAAAGCAGCCCCAAACCATGATGCCCCCACCACCATACTTCACCGTTGGGATGAGGTTTTGATGTTGGTGTGCTGTGCCTCTTTTTCTCCACACATAGTGTTGTGTGTTTCTTCCAAACAACTCAACTTTGGTTTCATCTGTCCACAGAATATTTTGCCAGTACTGCTGTGGAACATCCAAATTGTAAAGGTGCAGCAATGTTTTTTTTGGACAGAAGCGGCTTTCTCCCATGAAATCCATTCTTGTTAAGTGTTTTACGTATCCTAGATTTGCTAACAGGGATGTTCGCATATGCCAGAGACTTTTGTAAGTCTTTAGCTGACACTCTAGGATTCTTCTTCACCTCATAGAGCAGTCTGTGCTGTGCTCTTGCAGTCATCTTTACAGGACGCCCACTCCTAGGGAGTGTAGCAGCAGTGCTCAACTTTCTCCATTTATAGACAATTTGTCTTACCATGGGCTGATGAACAGCAAGGCTTTTGGGGATACTTTTATAACCCTTTTCAGCTTTATGCAAGTCAACAATTCTTAATCATAGACCTTCTGAGAGCTCTTTTTTGTGAGGCATCATTCACATCAGGCAATGCTTCTTGTGAAAAGCAAACCCAGGACTGGTGTGTGTGTGTGTGTGTGTTTTTTATAGGGCAGGGCAGCTGTAACCAACACCTCCAATCTCATCTCATTGATTGGACTCCAGTTGGCTGAAACCTCCCTCCAATTAGCTCTAGGGGGTTCACATACTTTTTCCACCCACACTGTGAATGTTTACATGGTGTGTAAAAATAAAAACATGGTAACATTTAATTCTTTGTGTGTTAATAGTTTAAGCAGACTGTGATTGTCTATTGTTGTGACTTAGATGAAGATCAGATCACATTTTATGACCAATGTGTGCATGAATCCATATCATTCCATAAGGGTTCACATTATTGCAACTGTACATTCCAAATGAATGGGAATTCGCATATGCAATGCGTTAAAGTGTGAGAGAGTAAATGTGTACTAAAAAGGGGTTTTAACATGAATTACAGCAAGTACTTTGGTGTTAATCTGGCATAAATATTAAAGGGTTTCTCAGTGATGTTTTATCCTTACGTACCAGCTTATAATCAGACAAATGCAAACAAAATCCGTGAGCATATGAAGATATAACACAAATCCAGTGCAGTTTCATCAAGGATTGCAGAGGTTTCTGTTGGCACTGACCCTGTATCCCCTTGGACATTTCCAGTTCAAGAACAATTGACATTAGATATACTGAAGGAGACATTGGAATCCTTGTTGTCTGTTGTCCCTTGTCATAGATGTAGGCTGTGCAGTGAGGAGAATTTGTTTAGCTGTCTTTGTAGTGTAGATATGCTGTATTACGATCAGAGCTTCAGGTCATCCCAGCAAGCACTAAAATTATCTCTGGATATCTAATGCAGTTTTTTCTCAAGCTGTAAAAAATCCTAATGTCTCCTGAAACTGAAAAGGCAGCTGTTTGTAGTTCTGCAGAAAAAGCCACAGCTTAAAGAAGTTTGTATTAGGCCCCTTTCACACAAGCGGACCCCCCATTACCCTCTATGGAGCGGCGGATGTAAACAGACATGTGCCTGTTTACACCTGCCGACATTCAGTCCAATCCGATCTACTAAACAGACAGATAGGGTCCTGTTCCCCATCCATCTAGCAGATTGTTTACATCTGTCCACCCATTGAGGAGAGTGGGCTGTGTCTGCTTACACTCTGCATAAGTGGAGCGGACATGGACCAGCCAGCCTCTTGTGGAAGTGGAATTCTGATGAAGTCGCCCCATGTGAAACGGGCCTTATTTTTTTTTAGAGTGGGAGGGCTTAGAATTTAGACAGAGTGCAGCCGCTGCATACCAATTGACATGAATGGGACTGCCTGCGTGGAGATGCATGGATTACCTCTACATCCCATACAGGCACAACACAGCCTTCACACGGGTGTTCACTAAAGTACACCCGTGTGAACAAGGCCTAATGGTCTAATGGCCTAATTTTTCCGCACACTCTGTAAATACTGATTAAGAAAACATGTTTTAAGCACCCAGACAGGAGCCAATTTTATTTGTGCCTATATGCTCCTGAAATGGAAATCTGGCCCTGACGGAAAGCCTGTCGCAATGACACTATGATCTTATGTGTGCGTGATGTGAACCTGTTTCCATTCTTCCCTTTTTAACAAATGTTTCAAAGTTCACCAGGAAAGCCTAAAGCTCAGATCCAATATATGCAAAAGATAAAAAGACTAAGGTTCTGTGAGGGGGAGGCTGATCTTTACGATGATCATAAAGAGTCACCTATGAAACGGCAGGCTGATTTCTGTGAAGCTGATAACAGCATTCAAGAATAATTTACATGAACAGGTTTCAGAAGATTATCAGAATGGTATGGCGGGATAGCAGAGCACATTATTTTCAAACAATGGGGGTTATTTACGAAAAGGCCACTTTGCACTACAAGTGCAGACTGCACTTGAAACTGCACTGAAAGTGCACTTGGAAGTGCAGTCACTGTGGATCCGAGGGGGACATGCAAGGAAAATACAAAAAAACATTTTAGCTTGCACATGATTGGATGATAAAATCAGCAGAGCTTCCCCTAATTTTTAGTGACTGCACTTCCAAGTGCACTTTGCACTTGTAGTTTGCACTTGTAGTGCAAGGTGAATTTGCCTTTCGTAAATAACCCCCATTGTGTCATCTTCCTTTCCAGTATTCCCATAAAAGAGGTGCCTCCAAACTTTTTAGCATGATGGCCACTTCCTAAATATTACAAATACTAAGGGCCAAAAAAAAAAGAGAAAAAGTATGTTTATATAAATAAATGAATAAATGCGCTCCAAGAAATAACATAATAGCAGACGCTACCTATCATATCAGAGGTCCTCTCCATGACATTAACATATCAGAGTTCAACAGTACATCATGGTCCCTATCAGCAGCTGTGTAGGAAAAGGTATTTAGCCTTTTCATAAAAAAAACCAAAAAAAAAAAACCCTACATACACTGTAGTTATTGGTAGTGTAATCCAGAGGCGATACATGTATATTTTCTGCATATTGCAGCTGTATAGCGGTGGGAGGGGCAGGGAGGAGAGCCGCTCTCGCTCTGACAGGCAGAGAGCAGCCATGATTACCGTGGTCAGCACAGACGGGAGGACACAGGAACAGCCAGGATCAAGCAGGTATATTACAACATAGGATGGGACAAATTACACAGCACAAGCACTGTGCTAGAGATCATGCCTTAACTACTTACGGACCACCTGCCGTCATTATATGGCTGTTTGATGTTGAATACCGGGGTTATAGCAGCACATAGTTGCCAAAAGCCCGGTATCTTTTCAAACAGTGGGCGGTACGCTTTCAGATAAAAGTGGTCTCTGCAGCGCATTCGCTGCGAGATCACTTTTATCTGTGGTGGGAGAGGTGACTCCTGCCACTCCCCGGTGGTCTCTGCCGCTTACCAGAGCCGTCGGTAGCAGCTGAAACAATTGATAGGGTCCTTTCCCCTCTGAGGCATTTAGTCGAGCGAGGGAAAGATGTCCCCCACTTGGCTCCATACCATTGGATGACAGAAGCAACGTCAAGTGTCACTTTTTCCCATTGGTCTTAAAGGGGTATTTTTTTTTTTATTGAAAAAAAAAGTTTTTTTTTATTGCTTTTAAGTGTAAAGGTGAGATCTGAGGCCTTTTTGACCCCAGATCTCACATCAAAGAGGTCTTGTCATGCTTTTTTTTTCCTATGACAAGGGATGTTTACATTCCTTGTAATAGGAATAAAAGTGAGGCAATTTTTTTTTAAAAGGACAGTGTCAAAATAAAAAATAAAAAGTAAAATAAATAAAAAAAAACGCTTAAAGCGTCCTCTCTAGCTGAGCTTGCTCGCGGATGCGAACGACTATGTAAGTCGGGCCCGTATATGAAAATGGTGTTCAAACCACACATGTGAGGTATCGCCGTGATCGGAGAAGGACACCAATAATTCTGGCCCAAGACCTCCTCTGTAAATCAAAACTGGTAACCCGTAGAAATATTTTAAACGTGCCTATGGATATTTTTAAGGGTCAAAGTTTGTCGCCATTCCACGAGCGTGCACAATTTTGAAGCATGACATGTTATCAATTTACTCGGTGTAACATTATCTTTCACAATATAGAAAAAAATTGCACTTGTAAGACTGGTGTGCAAATACGGTGTGACATAAACCATTGCAACGACCACCATTTTATTCTCTATGGTGTCTGAAAATTAGTTTCATACTTACTGTAATTTTCTTTTCCTGCTGTCTATCCATGGCAGCATACCTGTGACAAGCTCCGCCTTGGCTCCTCCCTCAGGACCAGTGAATATAATAAAAGACAAGGATTAGTGCACTCCCAGCATTCTACGTAATATAGCATACCGAGGGTAGGATTGTATGATGCCATGGATAGGCACCAGGAAAAGAAAATTACAGTAAGTATGAAACAATTTTTAAAATGATAAAATATAGGCAAATGCCAGCCTGATAGCCTGTCTGCAAGTTTCTACAGATGAGAAAGTGCCCGGGTCTATTCTGTAACATCTGGTAAATGCATGTTGGGATGACCATGATGCTACATACTCTACTTTAGATCATTTTGATGGATACGTCTGCTCTGGCTGTCCAAGAAGCAGAAAACAACCAGGTGGTATACAGCCAACTGTAGAGGGGGTTCTAGACCCCTAGCCCTGTAGGCCTTTTTAACCAATTTGATTATCCATGAAACCATTGCACTAGAGCAGGGATCTGCAAAATATGGCTTCCCAGCTGCCGCAGAACCACATGTCCCATGAGGTATTTTAAAGCTCTGATATTCACAGACATGACTCAGCATGATGGATACTGCAGTTCTGAAATGACCAGAGGGCCACATTATGGAGGCCTTCACCCCAGGTGATGCTTCTTTGCCCCGTTTTATATTTTATTTTTGGGGTATTACAAATAGGTTAGATGAAAGTCTGAAGGGAGCTGTAGCTTGAAAATAGTGTATTAGTACCAAAGTAATATTGAAGAAGGTCGAAATTGGATCTGAAAAGATTGGCAGAGCCCAAGGCTCAGAGATAGAAGAGGAAGAGGAGAATTTAAGGATGAATCCATGTACCGTTCTAGGTTCCACTCTATCCAAGTACAGAAATAATAGTATTGTCTTCTGATCTCATAGCCTGAAGTTCTGATACTCCCCAGCCCAAAGCCATTGCCTCAAAGAAAAATAGTTTCCAAGTGAGATTCCACAAGGATGTTGAATCAGATGGGGCAAAAGGCTGTTTGGATAAGGGCTCCAGAGCGATAGAGAGCTCCCAATTGGGAAAGATTTGTTTTAATAGATGGGCTTATCTTCTTGGTTGTCTTGAAGAATTTGATTATTAAAGGATCTTCAAGCTATCTCTTGGGGTCACAGCAGAGATTGCCGCCACCAGTTGAAGTTTTGCCATTAGCAAAAGATGTAAACGTATTCCAAACCTTGTCATAAATATTGTTCGCTGAAGACCTAAACTCTGGAGGAACATTCTAATGATTAAAGCCTCTGCGTTTTAACATTCTAATGTGAAGGTTCAATCTGTGCTTATTCCGTTGGGTATGCTGCCTCAAGCCAGAAGAAAGGGTATCAGAAGAATATTTACCAGAGGCTGGACACTAAGATATATAGCCCTAGGGAATGATGGGTCTCCCTCCAAATATGGCAGGACTGTTATCACCAATATTGTTGATATTACAGGCCGTAGGAGGCCAAAATTAGATTGCATGCCCAAGGACTTGACAGGGCATCTATTGCTTCTGCCCAAGGGTGGGGTAGATGTAAGCCCTTGTACACATGGTCGGAGAATCTGTCGGAATGAGTCTTATTGGACCGTGTCGTCAGATAATCCGACTGTGTGTGGTATGCATCGGACTGATTCCGTCCGAATCTCCGTCCGACCTAATTTTCCAACATGTTGGAAATATTTCCCGACCAACTGGGCCGGACGGACCTAATCCGATCATGTGTAGAGCATTTTTATCAGACCAAGTGCCACGCATGCTCAGATCAAATTCCTACATCAAAGCTATTGGCTACTAGCCTGAATGTAGTCCCATCGTAACGAAATTACGTCATCACGTTCTGAAAGATCGGATTCTTCGCCAACTTGGCCCGACCGTGTGTATGCAACAGTTTCGGACACAATCCGTCGGACTAAATCCGACGGATTTGGTTGGCAAAATCTCCGACCGTGTGTACGTGGGCTAGAAGCTCCGCAGATTGATATTGCTTGCTGTAGCAAAAGGATGCAGTTCAGGAAAGGTCCACTTGTCCACAATCCAACTGAATAACTTTGGTCGTAGGGACCATTTGTTGGGATCCAGGAATCCCTATTGCATTGGCATCTGTAGTAACTGTGGTCCATAAGACATGCCTTAATGGATGTGGCTTTACAGGCATCTCCCTCTTTGTCCACCAGTGCAGACCTCTGTGCATCAAACTTGTTTGATATATGGACAGGGATAGATGGTTTGCTCCATTGCTTCAGGAATTCTAGATAAAAGGTGCCTGAGGTATCCATGTGTTCATGGGACCATCTGGATACAAATAGACAAAATTCCCTATTAAGTTGAGTTAGCTCGAGGTTGTTATGTAGGGCCATCTCCTCACTCTCCTTACTTTCTGAATGATCGCCCACACTTTCTGAGATAACGGGGACACCATCCCTTTTCCGGTATTGAATAAGGTGCCTAAGCTGGAGAAAAGATGACTCGTTTGATGATTTACCATCCAACTGTATCTTGATAGTGTAGGCCACAGCATCCCCCTGTGTTCCACTAGCTGGGCTGGATCTTTTGATAAAAGGAGGATATCGTCTCGTTAGTGATATGAACTGAGACCCAGTTCTCGTAAAGAAGCTTGGATAGTGATCTGAGCCCTCATGAGGGCTCTGAGGGAAGTGCAGGGTCCAAAGAGGAGACTCTGGAATTGTAGATGTACCTGGTCGACCGAAAATCTCAGATACATCTGTAACAGTTGTAGTATGGGTGTGTGCAAGTAACAATCCCCGAATCCCCGGGTACATCTAATTCTGCTTTTCTGGGGAATCAAGTCTGACTTTCCTCATTTGACATGGGAAATGGCTTTCTGTAACCTTTCTTTAAAGAGTGATTTACCATCAAAAAATCTGTACTTATACTAATTTTGTTTTGACAGAGTGTCAGCTGCCCATAGTTCTGACCACATTACCCATATGGCTAGCACAAGTAGTGACACTGATCTTGCAAAGTACTGAATTATATCCATGGTCATCTCACCAGTGAAGTCTGCTGAGAGACATAAATCATCAAAAGCCTTGACTGTATTTTCCCTAGGGACATTTTGATGAATCACTGTTTCCATGTTTTCGGTCCATGCCCACAGGGCTTCGGATACAGATTATAAGGCGATTGCTGACCTCCAGGTGTTTACCCGCCATTTGGTAAGCTTTTAAGTTGGGTACTATTCGTCTGTCTAAAGCAGCAACCCTGTCCTCAGGGCCCACTAACAGGCCAGGTTTTATGTATTACCTTGGGGAGATGCAGACTAGAATACTGCAATCACTGAGCAGCAAATGATATCACCTGTGATGTATTTCAGTTATCTTAAAAACTTGGCCTGTTAGTGGGCCCTGAGGACTGGGTTGATGACCACTGGTCTAAAGGATCCTCAATTGAGGCTGAATCATCGATTGGTGAGATGAAATTCTTTGTTATATGAACCACTGCCGCGTCTACCTCCAGTGGACCGTCTGGCATTGCAGAATCGTGTTTCCGACAATGGATAAAGTTTTCCTAAGCAATTAATTGAGAGGGAAAAAAATGTTTTTGTTTTTTTCTCTTCAACAATGTCTCTGAAATCATCCATTAGAGTAAGCCTATGTTTCCACTACTGCGACCTGAAAGTCGCGCCATTTTGATGCGACTTGAAAAAATGCCTGTGTATTCTTGAGGTCTAGGGACCTCAATTCGCATTAAAGTGGGACCAAAGTAGTGCATGTGCTACTTTGATGTCGCTGTGAATTGAAGTTGCACAGATATGAATGGTACTCATTGGAAATCATTAGGTGTGACCTGTCATGCGACTTTCTAGTCCCAAGTCACACTAGTGGAAACCGAGCCGAAAGAAGGAAACCTGCTTCTTTAGAAATGGGAAGTACATCTTTGACTTCTCAGATGTAGTGTTGGCTTCCTCCCAGCCAATAGCTGGCTTTATAGCCTGGACATAGGGCTGAACTAGGAAAAAGTTGAAGTCCGAGGACCAAGCTCTTCTGAGGTATCCTGAGATGGCCCACTATCATCCAGATGTCTAGGAGGGATACTTGCTGCGTGGTGAGAGGATTCTCTTGAGGATGGGCCAGGAAGAGTTAACTTCTCTGGAGGAGGTTGAGCTAATTGCTGCAATGGAACTGCTGTTGCTTATTCCGCTATGTAACCCATGCCCATCTTTTTAGTAGGACAGCTTACCTGTTAACCCTCTCACTCTCTGTCTGCTGCATAGACTCCAAAACAGCTTTTGCAGATCAATTGGCTGGTAATGGGATGTCCCCGCATGCTCGGCATTTAGGGACTTGAGAGTCAGCGAACGTGAATAACTATGTCTTTTCACAGATGAACCCTCGCCGCTTGCATGGGAGCCTGCTCTGGATGGTGTGCCCTGGTTGGGGCATTCATAGGTTTGATGTCCGCTTGGACTTCTTCTGGCGTACAAGGCTGAAATACTTAAACGTACCAGTATAAGTGCTCTTTTTTTATTTTACTCACCTGGATGCCAGTCCCTACCTTAAATGTTGGAGAGGGTCTTGTTCGGTTGGTGTACTGCTTATTTTAGGTAGCAGACAGAAAAAGCAGCTAGAGAAAGATAAAGGAGTTAGCTCAGCTGGAGCAAGGAAACAGTATACCTGAGTAAAAAAAAAAAAAAAATTGCATGTTGGCAAAAAACAGGGTCCTCTCCAGGAGCTCCCCGCATAGGCAACCTCCTCAGATGACAACAGGATGCCATGCTGAAAGCCCCCAGTAATAAACTTGGAGAGGGGAGGGACATCTGTGGAAGATAAAACCCTCTAAAAAATGATTTTGACAAACAAGGGCAAATTTTTTTAAATTTGCCCCTATTCAAAATGGCCACCACAACCTCAGGCCAGACCACAGAAAAGCGGCCAGCGGCCCTAGATCCTATGCGGCCAGCCCAACTCAGCCTGGCCCACCGAGCAAGCTCCTGACGTCCATGCATGCGCAGAGCGGGCAGGAAGACACTGAGGGACTCAGAAAAGCAGGCGCGAGGCGCCACCCACTATAGCAACCAGGAATGAAGGTACAATATCGCAAGGAGGGGAAGGTGGTGGGGTTGTAAGAAAGCGAAAAAGAGAGAGAGAGGAACGCAAGGAAAGGAAAGTGAGAGAGAATAGATGACAGGAGGGAGAAATGGAAGGATAAGGCTAAGTGAAAAAAAGATATTGTTGCTTTCTCTGCTGCAGGCTTGAGCAAATGCCACTATATAAATGCAGATAGGAGCTCTTAGTTAAGAGAATACTGCTGTCCCAAAAGGCCCACAGAAGGGACTCCCTATCTTATTAGCACATTTAGCTGCCCAAGAATAGGCACTGTAACTGGGAGAGGCTTGGATCCAGCTGGAAGCTGCCGCCTGCAGAGGTAAGGAACATTTGACCACCATTCACTGACCATGAGATACGAGGAAAAAAAGGAGAATGCTGGGCATGCATTAATCCTTTTCTTTTATAATATTCACTGGTCCTGAGGGAGGAGCCAAGGCATCAGGAAATTTTAATAGCGTTTAAAGTTTTTTTCTAGTAATTTTCTAGCAAAAAAAACAAACTGGTTTTAACTTAGGAACAAGTTTGAAAAATATGCCTGGTCCTTAACCAGTTGCCGACCGCCGCACGCCGATGTACGTCGGTACAATGGCACGGGCAGGCATAAGGACATACATGTACGTCCCTTGCCTCCCGCGGGTCGGGGGCCCGATCGGGCCCCCGCCCGGTGCCTGCGGCGGTCGGTATTCGTTCGGGAGCGATCCCGGACGAGGGGACGGCCATTAATTCATGGCCACCCCCTCGCGATCGCTCCCGACGAATAGAAATCCCCGGTGACATCACTTCCTCTCCTGTAATGTAAACACAGGAGAGGAAGTGATGTATTCTCTCCTCCGTGTCGGTATTTTTCGTTCCGACACGGAGGAGAGCGGATCAGTAAGTTGCACCAACACTCACACACACAGTAGAACATGCCAGGCACACTCACACCCCCCCTTTACCCCCGATCACCCCCCCAATTACCCCTGCCCCCCACTCACAGTGACACCAATGTCATTTTTTTTTTTTTTTTTTTTTTTTTTTGCATTGGTGTCATTTGTGACTGTAATAACTGTTAGGGCAGTTAGAGTTAGCCCCCTTTAGTTCTAATGTACCCCCCTAACCCCCCCAATAAAGGTTTAACCCCGTGATCACCCCCCGTCGCCAGTGTCACTAAGGCTGGGTTCACATTGCAGCGGTTTATGAGAACGAATGTGATTCGCACCGCACTGCAGTGCAAATCACATCCGATCTCTGTGCGATTCGAGTTCAGCCATTCGCCGCACCCGCCGCACCCGCCACACCCGCCGCACCCGCCGCAAATTCGCACGGGACCCTTTTTTTCGCCCGCAGCAGAATCGGATCGCATGGGTGTTCACACCATGCGATCCGAGTTTGCAGATCGCACTGCGATATGCGAACTGATCTGGGGGTGTCAGTAACATTTCACTGACACTCCCAGCAGTTCGCATAGGGCAGTGTGAACTGCCGCCGGGAGGCATGCGATGCGGGAACCCGCCGCGGATTCGCGGCGTTTCCGCATCGCTCCAGTGTGAACCCAGCCTAATAAGCGATCATTTTTCTGATCGCCGTATTAGTGTCACAGGTGACGCTAGTTAGGCAGGTAGGTATTTAGGTTCGCCGCAGCTTTTTATAGCGCCAGGGACCCCCATATACTACCGCATAAAGCCCCCTGATTGCCCCCTAGTTAACCCTTTCACCAGTGATCACCATATAACTGTTACAGGTGACGCTGGTTGGTTAGTTATTTTTTTATAGTTTCAGGGCACCCGCCATTTATTACCTAATAAAGGTTTAACCCCCTGATCACCCGGCGGGTGTCATTTGTGACTAATAACTGTTAGGGCAGTTAGGGTTAGCCCCCTTTAGTTCTAAGGTACCCCCCTAACCCCCCCAATAAAGGTTTAACCCCGTGATCACCCCCCGTCGCCAGTGTCACTAAGGCTGGGTTCACATTGCAGCGGTTTATGAGAACGGATGTGATTCGCACCGCACTGCAGTGCAAATCACATCCGATCTCTGTGCGATTCGAGTTCAGCCATTCACCGCACCCGCCGCAAATTCGCACGGGACCCTTTTTTTGGCCCGCAGCAGAATCGGATCGCATGGGTGTTCACACCATGCGATCCGAGTTTGCAGATCGCACTGCGATATGCGAACTGATCTGGGGGTGTCAGTAACATTTCACTGACACTCCCAGCAGTTCGCATAGGGCAGTGTGAACTGCCGCCGGGAGGCATGCGATGCGGGAACCCGCCGCGCATTCGTGGCGTTCCCGCATCGCTCCAGTGTGAACCCAGCCTAATAAGCGATCGTTTTTCTGATCGCTGTATTAGTGTCACAGGTGACGCTAGTTAGGCAGGTAGGTATTTAGGTTCGCTGCAGCTTTTTATAGCGCCAGGGACCCCCATATACTACCGCATAAAGCCCCCTAATTGCCCCCTAGTTAACCCTTTCACCAGTGATCACCATATAACTGTTACAGGTGACGCTGGTTGGTTAGTTATTTTTTTATAGTTTCAGGGCACCCGCCATTTATTACCTAGTCTCACTAGTGTACCCCTAAATTTAGGGGTGTCTACTTTCCAAAATGGGGTCATTTGGGGGGGGTTTGTGCCATCTTGGCATTTTATGGCCTTCAAAACTGTAACGCCCTTAGAAAGCCTGAAGGCGGTGCTTGGTTTTCGGGGCCCCGTACGCGGCTAGGCTCCCAAAAAGTCCCACATATGTGGTATCCCCATACTCAGGAGAAGCAGCAGAATTTATTTTGGGGTGTCATTTCACATATGCCCATGGCATGCGTGAGCAATATATCATTTAGTGACAACTTTGTGAATAAAAAAAAAAAAAAAAAAAAGTTTGTAATTTTCCCGCAACTTGTGGCAAAATATAAAATATTCCATGGACTCAACATGCCTCTCAGCAAATAGCTTGGGGTGTCTACTTTCTAAAATGGGGTCATTTGTGGGGGTTTTGTGCCATCTTGGCATTTTATGGCCTTCAAAACTGTAATAGGTAGTGAGGAGTGAAATCAAAAAATTACGCCCTTAGAAAGCCTGAAGGCGGTGCTTGGTTTTCGGGGCCCCGTACGCGGCTAGGCTCCCAAAAAGTCCCACATATGTGGTATCCCCGTACTCAGGAGAAGCAGCAGAATTTATTTTGGGGTGTCATTTCACATATGCCCATGGCATGCATGAGCAATATATCATTTAGTGACAACTTTGTTAAAAAAAAAAAAAAAAAAAAAAAGTTTGTAATTTTCCCGCAACTTGTGGCAAAATATAAAATATTCCATGAACTCAACATGCCTCTCAGCAAATAGCTTGGGGTGTCTACTTTCTAAAATGGGGTCATTTGTGGGGGTTTTGTGCCATCTTGGCATTTTATGGCCTTCAAAACTGTAATAGGTAGTGAGAAGTGAACTCAAAAATTTACGCCCTTAGAAAGCCTGAAGGCGGTGCTTGGTTTTCGGGGCCCCGTACGCGGCTAGGCTCCCAAAAAGTCCCACATATGTGGTATCCCCATACTCAGGAGAAGCAGCAGAATTTATTTTGGGGTGTCATTTCACATACGCCCATAGCATGTGTGAGCAATATATCATTTAGTGACAACTTTGTGTAAAAAAAAAAAAAAATTTTTTTTTTTGTCATTATTCAATCGCTTGAGGCAAAAAAATAAAATATTCAATGGGCTCAACATGCCTCTTATCAATTTCCTTAGGGGGTCTACTTTCCAAAATGGGGTCATTTGGGGGGGTTTTGTACTGCCCTGCCATTTTAGCACCTCAAGAAATGAGATAGGCAGTCGTAAACTAAAAGCTGCGTAAATTCCAGAAAACGTACCTTAGTTTGTAGATGTGACAACTTTTGCGCAAACCAATAAATATACAATTATTGACTTTTTTTTTACCAAAGACATGTGGCTGAATACATTTTGGCCTAAATGTATGACTAAAATTGAGTTTATTGGATTTTTCTAATAACAAAAAGTAGAAAATATCATTTTTTTTCAAAATTTGCGGTCTTTTTACGTTTATATCGCAAAAAATAAAAATCGCAGAGGCAATCAAATACCATCAAAAGAAAGCTCTATTTGTGGGAAGAAAAGGACGCAAATTTTGTTTGGGTACAACATTGCATGACCGCGCAATTACCAGTTAAAGCAGCGCAGTGCCAAAGTGTAAAAAGACCTCTGGTCATTTACCAGCAAAATGGTCCGGTCTGAAAGTGGTTAAATTGGAGTTCCACCTCAAAAAAAAAAAAAAACATTAATGTGCATGAAAAAATAAAAACATTATGAAAAAAATGTTTTTTTACTTACCTTTTTATGCCTGTTGCTATGTGGTCCCTCGAAATCTGCCTCCTTCAGCGCCTGGACTCCTGACGTCACTTCCATCGGTACAGGAAGGGAGATCACCTCTCCCTCCTCTCTCTAGGCAATCATGTGGGACACGTGACAGGTCCCAGATGACTACGCCGACCAGTCACGGCGCACGGTGCCGCACAGTGTCCACAGTTAAAATTGAGGGGGAGACGAGAGGGGCCTCGATCCCCCGTATCACTGGACCCTGGGACAGGTAAGTGTCTGATTATTAAAAGTCAGCAGCTGCAGTATTTGTAGCTGCTGACTTTTATTTTAATTTTTTTTAAGCGGAACCCCGCTTTAAGTGGTTAGGGAACAGGATCTTTTTTTTTTTTTTTTTTTTTAGGGTTACAACCACTTTAGCAAAAGATTTCATGGTTATGTAAAAGTCAAATATCTCAATTACTCAATAAGTAACTAGTACTTTTACAAAAAACAATTATAGATATTATCAGCAGTTCTTTCGTATAATGTTTTATTTCCTTGGGATATATTTTTTCCTTTGATTTGTAACAATCTAATGATAAGCAGTGAAAAGTGAAATCTTTTCAAAACAGTTGTCACGATAGATATCTTTTCTATATAACACACAGTGAATTATACAGGAAATAAAGAAAATGAAAAGCTAGATTTTTCATGCAGTGCGGAATCTGCAACAGATGCAGGAGTTGGCTCAATGTTAAAAAATACTTTAAAGTGTTACTAAACCCAGGACCCTGCATTCACTATATCTAGTCTCCCACAGTACACAGAAATGCAATTATTTTGGTAAATATAAACAACTTTTCTCATCAGAAGTATATAGCAGTGATGTGACTTCTATCAGTGTCTGGTTAAAGCTTGTAGGAGGAGTTTTCATTCTCATCTGACTGCCCTATGAGCCTGTATGACCCCTGACCCTCTGTCTGGACAGTGCCGATTGGTCCTTTGCTGATCACATGCATCCACCCAGAAAAAAAAACAATTCTTTAGCAATACAATCTAAGAGTGCCCTAAAGGCTCTGTACTATCAGGAGATGGATTGGGGATTGTGGAAGAAAGGGAGGATCAGAGAAGACAGGATCAAACAGGCTTTTTACACAATGTAGAGGATTAACCCCTTAGGTTCCACAGTGAGTTTAACAAGCATGCTTTACTGCATATACAGACTGATTTTACTGTTGTGAGTTTAGTAACACTTTAAATAAGAAGTACAGCCAAAGCTTAGTTCTACACTCCTGTGACCCCTTTTCAGCAGACAGCGGGCTGAAGCCTGTTGTTGGCTGATGTCTCAGAGCTGGTCCAGGCTTGAGCAAGATTGCGACAATGGAGTCGGGATCCGCCCACATGTGTGGACTGGCACCCAGCTCAATGAGCTGCTGAGAGACTGAGTCGGCTTTCCCGTCTCCTTCACAGCTCAGTGCTACAGTGAGCATGGGGGGCAGAGCAGAGAGCTGCTGGCTGACAGTCAGTAGCTCTCTGCTCAGGGAGCTGTGAGAACAGAGCGATCGGCAGTGTTCGATCGCTTGGTTCTCAGTGCAGAGGTGCTGAAGGACAGATGCAGCATCGGACCAATGCTGCATCCACCTAGCTAAGAAGGATTCTTAAAAAAAAAAGCCATAAATCTCTTTTAAAGTGTTTTTACAGCACAAACAGGTAGATTTCAGTTAACTACCCATTCCAAAGAAACAACAGGAAGTCAGAAGAAATTCCCCCATCGGGACAGGGTTAGGGTTATGCCGCATACACACAAGCGGAATGTCTGACAGAAAAAGTCTGACGGGAGCTTTTCATCATATATTCCGCTTATTGTGTATGGGACTTTTTATGTCGAAAATTCTGATGGACCTAGAAATAGAACATGTTTTAATGGAACCAATTCCTATCGGGAAAACTGCTCGTCTGTATGCTGTTCTGACGGACCAAAAATAAAGCATGCTTTAAAGCAAGTACGAGACAGAAGCTATTGGCTACCGGCTATTGAACTTCCCTTTTCTAGTCCTGTTGTACGTGTTGTACGTCACCACGTTCTTGACGGTCGGACTTTGGTGTGATCGTGTGTACGCAAGACAATTTCAGCGGAACTCTGTCGGAAAACCCTTCAGAGATTAATACGACGGGAAAACTGGTCGTGTGTACAGGGCATTAGGGTTAGGGTTTCCCCTTGAAAAACAAGGTTAGGACTCATGGATTGGAATAGGAACCTCCTCCAAAGGTCAAAGATCAGCAGGCATGTCCCAGAGGTCAAAGGTCAAGAAGCGTGGCTGACCCACCCCAACCAAAGTGTTCCGCCTACCCCAACTAAGTCGGGGAATGAACAAGTTGGGGAAAGCGCTTGAGTTTTCACGTCATAATATAAGGACATTGAAATTATAACAGATATTGAAATAATTAACATATTATGAACAATAAGGTATAATATTTCCAAGACATATGACAAACAAAAAATAAAATACTCATGTTTTTTTTTAAATTGCTGTCTGTGCATCCAGGGGACTGTAGAGGTGATAAATCTCCGCAAGGTGACATCAGATAGTGCTAAGAACCCATCAGAGGTTCACACTCCACCGAAAAAGGAAAAAAAAAAGAAGCTCTGGCTGCATTTGGTCTTTTTGGCATATCCAGTACCTTGGGGCACATCATATCCCCTGGGAAAGGCATTGGATGAAACTAGGAACCTAACGCTATCGGATTAGACACATGAGCATAGTTTTCCTATAATCAGCTGTCAGATGACCTGTACCTGTCATCATAGGTAAGGCGTGAGGACAACGTGACTATATTTTCTGCTGCTTCCTCTCCTGAGCTCTGACACAAGCAGACTGTATTCAAACAAGCCAAATGTTTTATAAGCCAACAGGATCAGGGGTGACAAGTTAGACCCGTGGTTAGAGTTTGCTTATAAGTCGTTTACAGCTGGAAGTTTACACATTACAACACAGTACTATTGATTTATCAGTAACAAAATATACGGAGTATACTTGGGTAAACTCTGCAGAGGGAAATGGTCGGGGAGGCAATTGTTGTGGGATATTTTCAGACACAAAGCCAGTGTCTGGCAGAGGGAAATAGCTGTAAAGTCAAGACTAATATTTAGTAAGACCGAAAGCACAAACAAATTAGGTCTAGCAATCGTAGACTTCATCCAGAATTAAAAAAGCATATTTACATAGTATTTCAAAGTATACAACAGCCTCCCCATAGCAAACTGCTCACTTACAGATTAGAAAAGGAATATGTATTCATAAAAAGCAGAAAGCTTCGGCCGGGATCTGTGGCTTAAAGAAACAACAGTTAATTCTGCTAAATGTTTACTAAGCAAAGTAAAAAGTGTTGACAGATGTTAGGTTTAAGAAAATTCTCCATATAATAGATTCTATACACTTCTCTTAGGCTAAACAAAGACTATAACAGACTTTTATGGTTTGTTGACTGTAATATAGTAAGTGCTATCTAACAATAGGTTACGTATACGATTTTATTTTTTTATTGATTCTTCATCGTAAGTATTGTATTCATTATTTAAATTAGATCATCAAAACAAAAAAATGAAATATGCTGTGCGCCATAAAAAATAAAAATACACAGTTGTTAAGGTTAAATAAAGACACTAGTTCACGCAGTTCAACCTGTGTGGGTGTGTTTATGTCGCTATCATTTCCCACACCCTGTATATTGCGTTTGCTAAAATGCCCATCTAATGCCCCATACACACGGTCGGATTTTCCGATGGATAATGTGCGATCGGATCATGTTGTCGGAAATTCCGACCGTGTGTGGGCTCTATTTCCGACGCACAAAGTTTGAGAGCAGGATCTAAAATTTTCCCACAACAAAAGGCGATCGCATAAATTCTGATCGTGTGTAGACAATTTCTGACGGACAAAGTGCCACACATGCTCAGAATAAACTAAGAGACGAAAGCTATTGGCTACTGGCCCGTTTATAGTCCCGATGTACGTGTTTGACATCACCTCGTTCAGAACGATCGGAAATTCCGACTTTGTGCGACCGTGTGTATGCAAGACAAGTTTGGGCCAAAATCGGTCTAAAAAAATTTGACGGATTTTGTGGTCGGAATGTCCAACCGTGTGTATGGGGCATAAAAGTCGGAAATTCCAACAACTTTGTGAGACCGTGTGTATGCAACAAAAGTTTGGGGCCAAAATTAGTCGGAAATAATCCGGCGGTTTTTGTGGCCGTGCATAAGAGTTTTTTAAACTATCAAAACTTTGCGTTGACACTACAAATAGTGGAAAGGAGTTTCCACATCCTTACTGCGCTGACAGGAAAGAACCTCATACGCAGTTTAACCACATCAGTCCCAGAAGGATCTGCCCCCTTAATGACCAGGCCATTTTTTTGCAATACAACACTGCGTTGCTTTAACTGACAATTGCGCGGTCGTGCGATGTTGTAACCAAACAAATTTTCAGAATAGAGCTTTCTTTTGGTGGTATTTTCTCACTTCTGCGGTTTTTATTTTTTTGCGCTATAAACAAAAAATAAAATTTTGAAAAAACAAAACAAAAAAAAAAACTTTTTTTTTAACTTTCTGCTATATATAATATATATCCAAAAAAAAAAAATTGTAAAAAACAAATTTGTTGATCAGTTTAGGCCGATATATATTTTGCATATTTTTTGTAAAAAAAAAATCACATATATTGATTGGTTTGCGTAAAAGTTATCGCGTCTACAAACCATGGGATAGATTAAGGGACTTTTATTTATTTTTTATTGTTTTTACTGGTAATGGCAGTGATTTTTAGACTGCACCATTGTGGCAGACAAATCTGACCACAAATTACACATTTTGGGGACCAGTGACATTATTACATTGATCAGTGCTATAAAAATACACTGGTCAATGTAAAAATTACGCTGGCAGGGAAGGGGTTAACACTAGGGGCGATCAAGGGGTTAAGTATGTTCCCTCAGGGTGTTCTAACTGTAAGGGGGATGGGCTACCAGGGACATGACAGAGATCACTGTTCCTGATCTCTGGGAACAGAAGATCTCTGACATGTCATCTGGCAAAATGGGGAATTGCATTGTTTACATAGGCAGTACCGCATTCTGCCTCTGTACATCGCGGGTTGCCAGCGGATGAGTCCGCTGGACCCGCAGGAACGTTCCCGTGGCGGGCGTGCATCTGCTATCTCCTGTGTAAACACTAACGTACACCTACGGCGGTTTGCGCAGGAGAGCCGACCTGCCACAGTATTACGACGACAGCTGGTTGGCAAGTGGTTAATTTCATTGAGTGGCCAAGTGTTTTCTTAAAGGGGTTGTAAACCCTCATAGGCTTTCACCTTAATGCATTCTACTTTTTTGTTCCCTGCATGCTCCCAGCATTGTCACCGGTGGGGACCAGAAAGCTCCTGATGTATACTTGTGGTTAGGAACTTTCAGATCATGTAACCACTGTGACAGCCAATCAACATTTAGAAGCTCTTTTAGGTCTCAAAGCTGTGGGAAGGGGTTAAATCTAGATACAGTTAAAATGCATCTAAAGCCAAATAGAACAGGGGATAGTTAAATCCCCTATATGTCTTTTTGCCATTTTTGTCCTATTGAGGAAATTTCCCTTCACTTCCTGTCAACCCCCCCCCAACTCAGGTCTGGTGACAACAGAAAAATCTGAATTTGACAGTAGTCACCAGGACAAAGATAGCAGGTGACTCTTACATAGACAACAGGAATAACCTGCCAGGGGTTTTAACCCATCTCCTTGTTTATCCAAAGCTAAAAAAAAGTTTTTGGTTTAGATTCTTTCATTAGACTTGATATGTTAGATCAACACAATTTAGCAATACCTATGCAGTCTAAGACCCCATTTTTAAAAAAACGTCTATGGTTTATATTAAATCAGCTAAAAGGTCAAAACAAAGGAAAACACAACTGATGAGTGGCCATTTTCCAGCTCCTACCACTACTGGTGGAAGTATTGAAAAACACTACCAATCTACGGGCAGGTTGAGGTAGTGCTAGGTTTTTAGTCTGAATTTCTGTTCTGTATACTAATTGGAAAGTTTATTTGAAAAATGGCCAATGTAAAAGAAAGCTAAACATATTTTTTTACACAGAGACATTTGACATTGGGCATCAATGTCAAATGTGAACTGAGGCTGCACAAGATTCCTTTATTTATATCAGTATCTATATCAAAATCAAGATCAATATACACATTAATGAGCTGAAAGCCTTTTCCAGGTATTGTACATATCTTGCAAAAAAAACACAAAACCGTCCAAATCTTGGTTATATGAGTGAAGATTGCCCATTGTAACATCAATTAGCTTCAGGGCCTGTGTTGATAGCCTTTGTTTGTATAAAATAGTTTTATATTCCCCATAAAAGTCAACATAAACTCAATAGCTAAACTCAATAGCTGTTTACACACACCCTGCTGCTCGTAGAGGTTACAGTGTGGTCAGACACACAGACACAATCTGATCATCCTAAGCCCTTGTACACACGGTCGGACATTCTGATGGAAAATGTCCGATCCGACCGTGTTGTCGGATAATCTGACCGTGTGTGGGCTTTTTCCATCAGAATGTCCGACCAACAAAGTTTGAGAGCTGGATATAAAATTTTCCGACAACATGATCCGATTGGACTTTGTCCGATCGTCTATAGAGAATTCCGAATGAACAAAGTGCCACGCATGCTCAGATCAAATTACAAGACCAAAGCTATTGGCTACTAGCCTGAAAGTAGTCCCATCGTAATGTACGAACGTCATCACGTTCCGAACGATCGGATTTTCCAACAACTTTGTCCGACCGCGTGTATGCAACACCAGTTTCGGACGAAATCCGTCGGAAAAAATCCGACGGATTTTGTGGTCGGAATGTCCGACCGTGTGTACAAGGGCTAAGGCCAGCAAACCGTCTAAGGCCCAATAAGCTGCAACGTTCCCCTGATTCAGTTGGCCAACGTATATCTTCCTACAGAAATGAGATCTTTGCCCAATCTCAAACGGTGAGCCTGGGAAACTTGCAAATCAACTGGCTAGATCGCCTTCACTTTTTTCTCAGTTGCTTGAAACATTTCCTGATGCTCCTCTCTTGAGCAACGTATAATGGGTCTAACAGTATCCATCTGGAAATTGTAGAGATTGCACAGCTCTGGTCATGCCCAGACAAGAGGTACTTTCTCCACTCTAAGTGTGCACATTGTTCCACTCATATTATAGAGAGAGAAGATTGATGAAGAAGGAGGCACAATGTGACTACGCTCAATGCCAGGCCAACTGAAAAGAGTTTTGTGTACTCTCTGCTCAGCACTACGATAATCCCCGTACTTCACAGACTCTGAGCAGACCCTCGGCCCTCTCGCACCCCAGTGCTAAATTCTTTGTGTTTTCTATGGGCTTCCTACACTGATTCTTCTCAGCAGCAGCATACTTGTCACAGCTGTGTTAGGGAAAGGTAACCAGGTTTTAACCTGCCTGGCCCCCTCTTGATGTGCCTTTGCCAAGCTGTATCCACCTCACACTCGGCTGACGTGTCTCACAGTCGCTATTCTTCTGTCCTGCATGTTAAAAGCTCCCCCGGAACAGATGTTTCTGTGTGTTTGCACATCTCGATCCTAAAGGCAGGGTTCCACATTTAAAAGACAGCTACATTTTTGTGCCTTGCCATGATTATGTGAGTTTGACGGTGGGTGGGCTTTGTTTTATTTTGTGTGTTTTAGGGGCCATCGTAGATGAGAGCTGTCACTTCTTTCAATCCCCTGGTGAGACTTACATTGTTAAATACGGTATAACTACTTACCAGCAAGTGCTTTTTTTCTCTCTCTAGCATTTGACATTCTCTACCATTGGCAATCTTAGTTCCACTTATCTAAGGACTAAACATATGTGCACATTATATATCTTCAGGACATTGCTCTTTTCTAAAGCCTCGTACATGCGATCGGATTTTCCAGCAGGGGAAATGTGTGATGACAGGCTGTTGGCAGAAAAGCCGTCCGTTTGTACGCTCCATCGGACAACTGTTGTTGGATTCTCCACGGACAAATGTCGGATGGCGGGTTTTAAAATTTTCCGCGGACAAATGTCTGTTTGTCGGATTTTCTGAGCGTGTGTACACAAGTCCATCAGACAAAAATCCAAAGTGCAAACACGCATGCTCGGAAGCAAGGACGAGCCAGAAGCGGTCGGTCTTGAAAACTAGCGTTCGTAATGGAGAATTAACATTTGTAATGGTAAAAATGATGAAATCTCGCAATGCAGCGCACATTCTCTTCTTTAATGGGATAATAATGAAGCTGCTTTGCTGGTGATACTGACGGAGTTATTGGAAACACATTTTCAAAGGCTTTTTTTTATAGTGATATCAAGAATAATATTATTATGCTTTTTTTTTTTTTTTTGGGCAAGCTACCACAACACCATTATCCCGTAGTTTCTAAAATCAAAGATACAACTACGTTGGTGTCACTTGTTAATTTGACATTGTATTTTTTTAAATGCAACTGCCTACACATTTTTTTTTATTGTGCATTAAACAAAGAAAACAAATAATAAAAATTAGACATGCTATCTGCCAATAGAACTTAAGCAAAAAGTGCATTCTATGCATCCAAAAATATAACAAATCAAATTATTATTCAACCAAAAAATAAAATAAAAACCTCATGCATGTATCCTACTTCTTAATATAGGGGGTCAACAATGCCAAGAGTTGGTGAAAGCAGGGGTCCGTCATCCAGAGATAATTCCGAAAAACATCTGGATTATTCTCCCGCAGCAAATGCATATGACATAATTGGTAATTAATAAAGCAACCAATTTTTGGTACAAGAACTCCTCCTCCTGTTCCTGGACTGGACTTGGGTCAAAGCAATAACTCCAAGGCCAATAATAAATAACACGTTATCTCTTCCGATTCTGCAACATGGCTGGCTGACAAACAGCCATTCAGAAATGAACTGAAAAGCACGAAATGAAAAGGACAAACTGAAAAGCGCAAAATGAAAAGCACGAATCAACACTCACCAAACTTCTACTAACACAAAAAAAGGAGCCCAAAGGGTGGCGCTAGAGAGCTGAAAAACCATGTAGTACCTCAATACATACGTGTTTGTTGGCCGACAATTCCTTGCCCGAGACTTTGAGCCTGAGACTGGGAGTAAGGACACCCAGGGGCAGTGCAGCAACACTCACATCACAGCAACTTCACCACTGCCGCAAGGAGACTGGAGCATCCACTCATCCTCTGCTTCCTACCGCTGATCACAGAAGACTGAGAGCACCCCCCTTCTACAAGGAGAGGACACTGCAGCATTCCGGGGACTGGTGAGAGGATTACTCGGCCATTGCTTATACTGCTAGCAGGGACTGAGCCACTGACAGCAGGACACTGAGTGTACCCAATCCATACTGCACCCATACTGCACTCTATAACGCACTTATTCCAAACCTAGACTGCACCTACAGTGCCTTGAAAAAGTATTCATAACCCTTAAAATTTTCCACATTTTCCAAAAATGTCAGTATGACACCCAAATACTCTTTTTTTGGAACACAGCCTGCAATGTCTGTTCACAAGACTTTTTTGATCAGAATTAAAAATTTGGAAGTTGTAATTCTTTAATTCCATACTTTACACCAGGACCTCTTAGCCCTTGTACACACGGTCGGACATTCTGCCAACCAAATCCGTTGGATTTTGTCCGACGGATTGTGTCCGAAACTGTTGCATACACACGGTCGGACCAAGTTGTCGGAAAATCCGATCGTTCAGAACGTGATGACGTTATTTCGTTATGACGGGACTACGTTCAGGCTAGTAGCCAATAGCTTTGATGTAGGAATTTGATATGAGCATGCGTGGCACTTTGTCCGATCAAAATTCTCTACACATGATCGGAGTATGTCCGATCGGACCAGTTTGTCGGAAAAGATTTCCAACAAGTTGGAAAATTGGGTCCGACGAATTATCCGACAAAATGGCCTGATAGGACACATTCCATCGGAATCTCCGATCGTGTGTACAAGGGCTAACTCAACAGGTGCCGCCATCCCAGTAAAAGTGTTTAAAGAGGAACTGCAGTCTGCTCTCATAATTTGTAGTAAAAACATCTTTGCCATTCTAAATTTTCCCTTCAACCACTTTGCATATTATTTTATATATACTGTGATTCTGTACTTGCCAAATATGCTGCAGAAATCTCCCTCCACTGAGTCTGGCTGCATCCATTTTAACGGTGGGCAGCTGAAGCTGCTGCCTGTTCACTTCCTGGATTTACACCGAGGCAGACCTCCAGCTCCACAGCTCTCATTGGCCCTCTTATAACTCATCCCCTCTCCCTTCCTGGCAATATTGAGCTTCAATCCAGAGATTTACCCCTTACAGTATTTTTGTCTGCCAATACAGTGCCTTGCGAATGTATTCGGCCCCCTTGAACTTTTCAACCTTTTGCCACATTTCAGGCTTCAAACATAGATATAACATTTTTATTTTTTGTGAAGAATCACCAACAAGTGGGACATAATTGTGAAGTGGAACGAAATCTATTGGATTTTTGAAACTTTTTTAACGAATAAAAAAATGAAAAGTGGGGCGTGCAAAATTATTCGGCCCCCTTGCGTTAATACTTTGTAGAGCCACCTTTTGCTGCGATTACAGCTGCAAGTCGCTTGGGGTATGTCTCTATCAGTTTTGCACATCGAGAGACTGAAATTCTTGCCCATTCTTCCTTGCAAAACTGCTCGAGCTCAGTGAGGTTGGATGGAGAGCGTTTGTGAACAGCAGTTTTCAGCTCTTTCCACAGATTCTCGATTGGATTCAGGTCTGAACTTTGACTTGGCCATTCTAACACCTGGATACGTTTATTTGTGAACCATTCCTTTGTAGATTTTGCTGTATGTTTGGGATCATTGTCTTGTTGGAAGATAAATCTCCGTCCCAGTTTCAGGTCTTTTGCAGACTCCAACAGGTTTTCATCTAGAATGGTCCTGTATTTGGCTGCATCCATCTTCCCCTCAATTTTAACCATCTTCCCTGTCCCTGCTGAAGAAAAGCAGGCCCAAACCATGATGCTGCCACCACCATGTTTGACAGTGGGGATGGTGTGTTGAGGGTGATGAGCTGTGTTGCTTTTACACCAAACATATCCTTTTGCATTGTGGGCAAAAAGTTTGATTTTGGTTTCATCTGACCAGAGCACCTTCTTCCACATGTTTGGTGTGTCTCCCAGGTGGCTTGTGGCAAACTTTAGACGAGACTTTTTATGGATATCTTTGAGAAATGGCTTTCTTCTTGCCACTCTTCCATAAAGGCCAGATTTGTGCAGTGTACGACTGATTGTTGTCCTATGGACAGACTCTCCCACCTCAGCTGTAGTTCTCTGCAGTTCATCCAGAGTGATCATGGGCCTCTTGGCTGCATCTCTGATCAGTCTTCTCCTTGTCTGAGCTGAAAGTTTAGAGGGACGGCCAGGTCTTGGTAGATTTGCAGTGGTCTGATACTCCTTCCATTTCAAAATGATCGCTTGCACAGTGCTCCTTGGGATGTTTAAAGCTTGGGAAATCTTTTTGTATCCAAATCCGGCTTTAAGTTTCTCCACAACAGTATTACGGACCTGCCTGGTGTGTTCCTTGGTCTTCATGATGCTCTCTGTGCTTTCAACAGAACCCTGAGACTATCACAGAGCAGGTGCATTTATACAGAGATTTGATTACACACAGGTGGATTCTATTTATCACCATCAGTCATTTAGGACAACATTGGATCATTCAGAGATCCTCGCTGAACTTCTGGAGTGAGTTTGCTGCACTGAAAGTAAAGGGGCCGAATAATTTTGCACGCACCACTTTTCAGTTTTTTATTTGCTAAAAAAGTTTAAAATATCCAATAGATTTCGTTCCACTTCACAATTGTGTCCCACTTGTTGGTGATTCTTCACAAAAAAATTTAATTTTATATCTTTATGTTTGAAGCCTGAAATGTGGCAAAAGGTTGAAAAGTTCAAGGGGGCCGAATACTTTCGCAAGGCATTGTAGATGTCCTCAATCTACTACCAAGAATTATCCAACCTACTTCCTCTGTTCCCAGGTCATTCTGGACTTGCCCCATCCTGTTACTGGACAGTGACACCTCATCTCTCTCTCACTCTGCTTTCTCCTCCTATCGGCATTGTCCTTGTCAGCACATAAACTGATTGACTCCTTTTGCTAAATCCTAAATCGTATATACCCCATTTGCAAAACAGGACCTGCAAGTGGCAGATACCTGGTCACATTCAGTTCCTTACAAAGCTTGCAGTAAAATATACTTTTAATAATGTATTAATGATTACAAAGTTATATTAATTTGTGTGTTTTAAATCTGCCTAGAGTTAAGCTTAAAATTGTAGCTTGAAACCTCAGAAATAAAGAGACCAACCCATACCCACCCAACCTATTAGCAGACCTGTGTGAGCATAGGACACACCCCCTGTCACTCCCCCTTAAAGGAGAATTATACAAAAAATGGTAAGCTAACCACACAATGCTTTTTACCACTACTATTCCTTTATACTAGCTTTTGAAATGTACAATTTGCAGCAATTTAGAAATTGGATGAAAGGATTAGCAGTAGCATTGGGAAAACCTTTTGAAAGATAAATGGTGCATTTTATATACAAAATATATAGATCAGACCAAAATGAGGGGCAAATGAGGAGGAAGCAGGGACAGAGGGACTTTGTTCCAAATCAGGGACAGTCCCTCAAAATCAGGGACAGTTGGGAGCTATGCCAACCCCTTTTATGCAGAATACATGTGCACTAGCTATATTAAAAGGCATTTAAACCATTCAAAAAACAGTATCCTGATCCTAACTCTACTGTGAAGATATATTTGTGAAACACTACCAAACCTATACAGTAAAACCTTGGATTGCGCACATAATTCATTACGGAAACATGCTTGTAATCCAAAGCACTTGTATATCAAAGCGAATTTCTCCATAAGAAATAATGATTCATTCCACAACAATTTATTCATAGGGCCTTCAGTTTATAGTCCATATAAAAATATTATAGCAATGTGATAGGTTGTGTAATGTCCATCCAAAAATGGAAGCCTCCACAAGGGAATTAAAAGAAAAATTGAGCAGGAGCTACAGAGTGCAAAAGAGAAGAGATGCCACGTACACGTGATCGGACTATCCGAACGAGCGGACCTGCCCACACACGACAATCCGCCAGACTATGGCAGGAGTCCGTTGGACTTTTGAAATGAACGGACTTGCCCACACACGGAGCACAGTCTGTTCATTTTGAACGTGGCTCCGGGTAGCCGGGACTAGCGAAGGAAGTGAATGTCGCCGCCTCCATCTGCGAGATTGACACCTCGCTAGCCCCGTCACCTGGTATGGATTTAACGGGGAACCCCTACGCCGAAAAAACGGCATGGGGGTCCCCCCAAAGTCCATAGCAGACCCTTATCTGAGCTTGCAGCCCGGCCGGTCAGAAAAGGGGGTGGGGACCCCACGCTGTTTTTTCGGCGTAGGGGCTCCCCTTTAAATCCATACCATGTGACGGTGCTGGCGAGGTGTCAATCTCGCTGATGAAGGCAGCGACATTCACTATCTTCGCTAGTCCCGGCTACCTGGAGCCACGTTCAAAATTAACGGACTTTACTACGTGTGGGCAAATCCGTTCATTTCAAAAGTCCGGCGGACTAGCACACAGACGGGCGGATTGTCCAGCGGATTCTGGTCCGCTGGATAGTCCGATTGTGTGTATGTGGCATAAGTGTAGCAATATGTTGCTAATTGTTGTACCTTCATTAAATGTAACCATATTGCTACACTTGGAGGCACCTCTCGTCTTTTTTATATTCAGTTGTGACATGACGCTACTAGTATATCAAGAAATCGCTCGTATATCAAGTCAACATTTATAAAAAAAATTTGCTTGTCGTGCAAAACGCTCTCAAACCAAGTTACTCTCAAACCAAGGTTTTACTGTATACTGAAAATAATATAAAAGTATCAGTTGGCTTACTTGTGCTGTCTCTCTTCCATTTCCTGTTGTGTTGAAGATGCCTTGCGCAGGGACTCTTGTAGTTCCCCATTTTGGGTCTGCAATTCTCGCAGTTGGAGGCCCAACTCTTGATTTTGTTTCTGGTTGATGCTGAGGAGCTCCTCCCGATTCCGCAATGCTTCATCGTACAGAGTCATTGCCTGAGAAAACTGCTCCTTTAGATTTATTTCTTGAGAAAGGGACTGGTGCAAACTGAGGAGACATCAAGTATACATGAAAATGTCAGGATATTTAATAGGTTTTGAATAAAAGTTTAACACTTAAAATCAAACCTGTGAAATGTACTAAACATAGCTGAGTGCTTCGTAAACATTTAATATATTCATATTCTATACATGAGAAATTAAAAAAATTAAGATGTTGAAACAGTTAAAGCGGTTGTATAGTCTATTTTTAAACTTGTACCTACAGGTAAGCCTATAATAAGGCTTACCTGTAGGTAAAAAAATATCTCCTAAACCTGTACAATTTAGGAGATATTCCCCATGCAATGAGCAACTTGACTGCAGTGGGGCATGCGCACAGGGGATTCTCAGCTGAAAGCCCGGCAGATGCCAGACCTTGCCTACCGCACACATGCGTGGGAGTGAAAACATCCGGAAAACACACCGAGCCAGCATGTCATCTCCCTCGGCCTGGACCAGGTAAGTTACCGACGCCTCGTTCTAAGGTAAGTATTTCATAATGAGCTAGTATGCGGTGCATACTAGCTCATTATGCCTTTTCCCTTACAGGTGTTTAAAAGAAAAAAAGTCAGTGGGTTTACTCCCACTTTAATACATACACAATATTACCAAAAGTATTGGTACACCCGCCTTTATACACACATGAACTTTAATGGCATCCCAATCTTAGTCTGTAGGGTTGTGTCTATGGAAATATTTCCATATTGTCTATGGAAATATTTGACTATTCTTCCAGAAGCGCATTGATGTGAACGAGAAGGCCTGCTTCGCAGTCTCCGCTCTAATTCATCCCAAAGGAGTTCTATTGGGTTGAGGCCAGTCAAGTTCCTACAACCCCAAACTCGCTCATCTGTCTTTATAGATCTTGCTTTGTGCACTGGTGCAAATCATTTGGTAGAGGGGGGATTATGGTGTGGGGTTGGTTTTTAGAGTGTTGGGCTTGGCTCCTTAGTTCCAATGAAGGGAGCTCTTAAGGCGTCAGCATACCAAGACATTTTGGACAATTTGGGGATAGCATGACTGCGTGCAAGTGCACAAAGCAAGGTCCATAAAGATATGGATGAGCGCGTTTGGGGTGGAAGAACTTGACTGGTCTGCAGTCCTGACCACAACCGGATAGAACACCTTTGGGATAAATTAGAGCAGAGACTACGAGCCAGGCCTTCTCGTGCACATCAGTGCCTGACTTCACAAATGCACTTCTGGAAGAATGGTCAAACATTCCCATAGACACACTCCTAAACCTGGTGGACAGCCTTCCCAGAAGAGTTAAAGCTGTTATACCTGCAAAGGGTCGGCCAACTCAATATTGAACCCTACAGACTAAGACTGGGATGACATTAAAGTTCATATGTGTGTAAAGGCAGGCATCCCGATACTTTTGATAATATAGTGTATATTGTGTATAATATACTGTGTATTGTGATAGGAGACCTGCTTAAATTATATCTCGATATACGTCGGCAGAATGGCACGGCTGGGCACAATCACGTACCTGTCTCTTTAAGTGCCCAGCCATTAGGGTCGGCGGCGCGCTCCCAACCTGGTCCTGAGCTCCGTGACCACGGGAAACAATTGAGTACTGTCTGATACTTTTTTTTATTTGGACTAACATCCAGTTTTGCAGAACAAGCTTTCATGGCATGCCCCCTTATTTAAAACTTGCTAAAACTTGGTGCATTAGTACTGCTTAGACCTTGAATAAGGGGGCATGCCCTGAAAGCTTGTTCTGCAAAATTAGATGTTAGTGCAAATAAAAATATATCAAACATTACTTATTACTATTATAGTTGTTTCTGTTGCAAGTGCACTAATAAGGCTACAATAAGCTCACCATAGAAAACATATGTCCGAAACTTCAGGCCCAACAGAGGAATTTTATGATAGGCCTCTCGAAGGAAGACTGACCTATGAATGAACAGTTCTACCTGCTAAAGGATTTCTGTCCACCTAGTCTTAAGATGTTTACAACCCTATTAGACAACTCAGACAGTCTAGTGACCTGACTTTTCTCTAGTGCAGTCAAAGTAGCATTCCAGCTTTCATTTGAATTTAAATAGCTTGTTTGGGCCAAGATGGCAGAAACAAACTATTCTGATTACATTCTCTGCAGTCGTTGTGTACGCTGTATCATATTGTTGTAGCATCAGCTACATACAGTAGGCCGTGCTGTGTTGCACAGCAGTACAGGTGACCTCTAGTCTGCTGCCGAAATAAAACAGTCAGCCTAAATGCTTCTCTGCCATTCCGGAGAAACCTTGCATTTTTATCAATGAATACAAGACTTTCTCAGATTGGCTAAGATGGAGAGGCAGACAGATGACATCACAATTTCCACCTTGGCCAATCAAAGGAAGCTTTGTATTTTTTTATATAAATAGAAGGCTTTTCCTGAATGGTGGAGATTACAAGAGGCAGAAATTAAGTTAAATTCAGTTGCATTTAAACATGATTTATTGATTTTTAATTACAATATTTTTTTATTAATTATAGAAACATACATTTAACATCTTAGGCATCAGCCATGTTTAGGCATACACAAAACAAACATAACAAATATAAAGAACATATCACGTTCACAGTTGGATTTTCCACTTTGCCCTGAGATTTACAAATGATATACTATAACATTATTTATGTAAAACTAGAACTGAATAAAACGAGAGAGCAAAATTATACTGTAAACAAATAAAAATAACAGAAATGAGAAAGAAAAAACAAAAATTATATAGGTACACAGTCCAGCATATGGAAGTGGGACATGATCTCCATATTATTACTTAACATAATCAATCTGTTTTTCCACAGGGAAGTGGGTATTTCTGAATTAAGTTCAGTATTCACTACTACTTATTTTGTACCATTCAGTCCAAGGTTTCCAACGGAAACTCATTGTTTGGTAGTTATCTTGGGATGATGCAAACATTATCTCATAAGTGGCGTGGGTATTAGTCATCTTAACAAGCTCACTTACAGAAGGCACTTCATGGTCCCTCCAATGTCTCCTTATTGATAGCCTATCGCTAAGGAGAATGTGTGTTGCTATTACTCTTGAAGCCACTGGGATGGATTCCATTCCTAGAGATAAAATAGCCATACCAGCAGATAGAGGGATCTGAATCCCTTTGTGATATTAATCTAAATATTATTATCCAAAAAGCATGTATAGCTAGGCATGTCCACAATATATGATATAGCGTGCCGCTAGATCCACAGTTTTTCCAGCAAAGTGGGGAATTCTGGGGATTCAAATTTTGACATTTTAAATGGTGTCAAATACTAACAAAACAATATTTTGGGGGTTAATTCCCATAAGTTGACACTTTTCGTTGCTGCATATGTAGTGCTTTTTGCCATTGTTCTAAAGTAGAAGAAGTGCCCCAGACTTGTTCCCATGCTTTAAAGGCTAGAGATTTATTGAATACATTTTTGTTATTCAATATGTTGTAAGATAACAAAATACCTTTAATATCAGTGGAGGGTTTGGTTGAGATACAGAACTATTCTCCATGGAATACAGTGTTGGAATGGGGATTAGTATGAAGAAAATTAGTGATTTGGAGGTATCTGTATTAATTGTTATCTTCTAGGCCATATTCTATTTGTACATCCCTAAATGTTTTTGATGTAGGGTTTACCATAAGGTCAGCTACTACTTTTATTGCCTTGGCTACCCAATGTATTATTTGTAAGCCTGGAATGATCAAGGGTAGGCTAGAGATGGGAAGTGAAAGGGGTAATGTAACAGAGTCTCCAGGCTGCATAGCTAAGAGTGTCTTACAGGCTTGAAATGTGGCCATTATAGTAGGGGAGAAGGCAGTGTTCATATGTATGTTGAATCTGCTGGTCAATATCAGATCATATAAGTTATTACCAGGGATTTGGGATTTTTCTAGTTCTAGCCATCTTGTGCTGTGTGTCTGGGGGAATCAGGTTCTCACTTGAGTAAGAATCGAAGCCGTGTAATAATCTTTAAGTAGTGCATGTCCTACCCCTCCCACTTTCCTTGAAGCTACTAGTTTTCCAAAATGCACATCTTGCCCTTTTTCTCTGCCATAGATATCTATTTACCAAGGATTGAGCATTGGACAAGAAGGAATTTGGGACTAGTATAGGAAGAGTCCTAAATGGATAAAGCAATTGCGGCAATAACACCATCTTAAAGGCTGCTAAGCGTCCTGACCATGACAATTCCACCTTTGCTATGTCTTGACTTTTCCTAGGTAGATTTATAAGGAATGGAGTGTAATTGGCCACAACTAAATTCTCTGTGGTTGCTGTTAATGTGATACCTAAGTACTTTATCCCTTCATTTTGCCATGTGTATGGGAACCTTGAACTGAGTTTCACTTTTAAAGATGGGTCAATACCCAAACCCATTATATATGACTTGATTTCATTGACTTTGTAATATGTGACCTGATTAAATAACTGCCCCTGTAAGTATCATAATAATGTCGTCAGCAAAGAGGCTAATGGTATGGGTACAGTTTTATATTGGAAACCCTTTAATGTTAGGATGTGTTCGGATACAGTTAGCTAGTGGCTCTATTAACAAGTTAAATATTAAGGGGGATAAGGGACATCCCTGACGAGTTCCGTTTGAGATGTCAAAAGGTTTGGATAGAACTCCTGAGGTATATACCTGGGCAGAAGGTTTAGGGTAGAGGGACAAAATTGCTGAAAAGATGGGACCAGAGAACCCAAATGATTTAATGATTTTTATTACAAATACATAACTGCATTAATCTGTTAATTTTTTTTTGCTTCTTGTGTTATTTTTAATGTCTGCCTGTTTGACTAAGCTAGGTCTGTATATTTGGTAGACGCAACAGAGACACAACAGCATGTAAAAGGAAATCTCTACTACATTAGGGAATTCCCCTCTTAGACAGCTGTCACTGAAACAGGGGTACCCATTGTAGGGATTCTCTTCATCTCTTAATCTGATGACAACTCAAATTGGGTTTCCCCTCACTTTCTGTCTCAGTGACAATTGTCACCAGGACAAAAAGAGTGGAGATATCCCTAGTAGGGACACAGTAAAATAAAATCTTGACAGGGGTTCCCTTCCCTACTCTATCCAAAAGACTGACGTCTGGGCAAAACAAGTATTGTATAATACAAGAGGCCCCCCCAACCTATCTCCTGGTAGAACAGAGCCTTGGGGACAAGCTGCACATACTCAGTTTGGTGTGTATTTCTAAACAGTTTTTTTTCTTGGGAGAGTGCATGTGATCAGCACAGGGTCAATCAGAACTGTACAGATAGAGGATCAGGGGTCATGCAGCCTCAAAGAACAATGAACAACCCTCCTACAAGCTTTAATCAGACGCTGATAAAAGTCATAATACTGCTCTAACTGTCGATGAGAAAAGGGTATTTATCAGTTCATATTTACGAAAACGATTGCGTTTCCATGTTTTGAGTACTGTGGGAGACCAGATACTGTATAGTGAATGCAGGATTTAGTAACACTTTAATTCTTTTGGACTTTCACTAGATCTGTCCAGAAATACAGCGTGAAACAACCAATGCACCTCCTATCTCCCTGTAGGCTTCTGTAGGTAGTCTGTTGGGTCCCACCCTCAGCTCTGCTTTCTGTACACTTTCTGAGTAAAGTACACACAATAGGACGATGAACAGGGGATAGCAAGAGCTGGAATTACTAATACAGAGGGATTTTTTTTTTAAACTATTAAGTTAATGATACAGCAAATATAACTACAATTTTATAAGATTTGAGAGACATTTTCTAAATCTTCTTAGATTTGAATGGTCCCCATTGATGACCTCTGGGGAACAAGTGCCTAAATGTTTCCTAATTAGGCCATGTTCTCCACTCTAAGCAACAAGAGAAGAGTGTATCCTTCTCCACAATAATGTTTCACATCATATGTGTGGTTCCTGTCAAGGTATTCATCCAAGAATAATTATTTTGATGATAGGCCCATTTTGAAGCATGTTCAGACTAACTGTGGCCACACTAGGAAGTAATAGCTAAAGCCCAGTACACACATATCGAAAGTAGGCTCAGCAAGAACCAGACGACTTTTGGTACATGTGTACCACTGTCTGTTCAACAAAAGCCGGTTTAACGACTAACTTCTGTCAAACGGTGTTGCTTGAAAACCAGAATTCAATCAGTGTTTGATCAGTACCCTTCTCAGAATTCAATAACGGAGATGGATGTATATACCCAGCTTTAGATTTTCCAAAACAGGTATACCAGATAGCTTCTTATATTTCTTACGAATGCTAGAGGTCAGAAGTCAGGTATCTCTAAAAATAAATGAAATATCTCAAGATTAATGTAACCTCCAATAAAAAAAAAAAGTGGGTGGGGCTGGGAACCCTGGTGCATAAATCCTACTGAATCCACAACAGATATAACAAACTACTGGGCAAGCCAACCCAATGTTAATATATTAGCTCTTTGGTTTTAAAACAAAAACTAAAAAACCTACATGTAATAAAACATTTTATAGTGCAAATAGAAAATAAAATGATGTAAAATGAGTTACTGATAGTTCTGTCTGATGTACTACAGTAAAAACTGTTAGCAAGGACATGAGGAAATAATAGGAGATAGATAATGTGTGCTTCACTGGCTTTCACAACCTTTAATTAATCTTGCACAGATAGAAGCAGGGTGCCTACAGGGTTAATAATAAACAGGCAAGATATTGTCATCCCAGACTCCTGGCTTATTTTTAGATGGTCGCTTTTCCCCCACATATAGACATTAATAGCATGCAAAGTACAATTATTTTATGGGTCTCCGGGAAAGGTACGTTAGCAAGTGTTCTGGGTGACTCATTGGATGTACATGCAACTTTTATGGCAAGGAAAGTCTGGTGATAAAATACAATGCATTATTCATGACTACAATGAATACCTTCCTGTAAAGGAATGTATAACCTAAGACACAGATACAGGCTTCCAGGACAGTGCGCTAAAGGTACCTTGCAGAAAATGCCAAAGCTTTTCTTCATAGTTGACCTCATTTGTGAAATCATCTGCAGAAGGAACTATGTCGTATGAGACATCTGCCTTCTCTATCTGCAATTCAGTGCATGCTGTGCAATTTTACTATTACTACCCATTTGGTAACATCACATAATACAGTATTATTGGGATGCCCGCCTTTACATGAACATGAAATGAACTTTAATGGCATCCCAGTCTTAGTCTGTAGGGTTCAATAGTGAGTTGGCCCACCCTTTGCAGCTACAACAGCTTCAACTCTTCTGGGAAGGCTTTCCACCAGGTGTAAAGAGGAAGTAAACCCTGATGAGTTTACTTCCTCTTTCATTCCCTGCAAAGGCAAAGCATAAAGGACTACTATGCATCGCATAGTAGCCCATTATGTGTCACTTACCTGACACAGGAGCCAGCGATGTCACTGATGTCCCCTGTAGTCCAGCGCATCCATCTTTTCGGTGGGGTCTCGCAGCTCCGCCGCTGTCATTCGGCGAAGCCGCAATGGCGTCACTCCCACGCATGCGCACGGGAGCCGACACGCGCGGCAGCTCCGTTGTTGGAAATGCTGCGCTCAGTGCGCCTCATGCGCCGTAGACAGCAGTGCCTGTCTTCGGGCAAAAATCTCCTAAACCGTATAGGTTTAGGAGATATTTCTTGGACCTACAGGTAAGCCTTAATCTAGGCTTACCTGTAGGTCAAAGTGGTTTGTAAGGGTTTACAACCACTTTAAGTGTGTCTATGGGAATGTGTGACCCTTCTTCCAGAAGTGCATTTGTGAGGTCAGGCACTAATGTTGGACCAGAAGGCCTGGCTCGCAGTCTCTGCTCTAATTCATACCACAGATGTTCTAACGGGTTGAGATCAGGACTCCGTGCAGGCCAGTCAAGTTTCTCCACCCCAAACTCCATCATCTATGTCTGACACACTCCTAAACCTTGCGGGCAGCCTTCCCAGAAGAGTGGAAGCTGTTATAGCTGCAAAGGGTGGGCCAACTCAATATTGAACCCTATGGACTAAGATTGGGCTGCCATTAAAGTTCATGTGCCCCAATACTTTTGGCAATATAGTGTAGTTGTCTCAATTCACCTCTGCTTTATCAACACACATGCACAAAACATCAACTAAAGAGCTCCAAACCACTTACTTATTTCTTGTGCAGGTGCTGATTTTTTAAATATTTTTTCTGATATCACACACAGTGATGATTTCAATCATCACTATTTGACCATTCACAGCCACCCTAAAGTGAACTTCATCTGACCTAAAATGTTCCTAAAGAACAAAAGTGCTAATGCCCCATACACACTATCAGATTTTCTGCTAATTTGTTCCTTCAGGTTTACCAAAACCAAGTAGTGCAAGGGCCTGCCTGATTGCATACAAACTGAATATCCTAAGGTTTGACCTCATACTATATGGTTGTGGTAAATCTGAAGGAAAAACTCAGCAGAAAAATAAATAGTGCGTATGGGGCTTAAGCTGCATATGCCTTGCAGTATCTACAATTAGCATTAGAATAGTTCGTTAGAGCATTGCTCGTCGCTATTTTTCGGTTTTGTTTTTTAATTGTTTTTGTTTGTGTAGGGTGTAGGTTGTGTAGGTGTTTTTGTTGTGTAGGTATATATATATATATATATATATATATATATATATATATATATACACTAAATGCGATTAATTAACTAATTGCTACTCTCTAGTGAGTGAGAAATATGTGTCACTGTCCTGTTATGGGATGTTATGGGATGATAGAGTGGGTTGGGTAAGGGCCTATATTATATGGATGTTGGCATTGAATTGTAACTTTTAGATTGTACTGTTTACTGTACATTTTGGATTATGCCAACTACATATTCTGTATGACTATATGCATGTGGCAATAAAAGTGTTTAAAAAAAGAAAACAAGAATAACAATGAAGTATATTGCAGATTATCAATCCTAAAATGTGGGGGCTGCATTCATTTTCATTTGTAAGGCTTCAGTAAGTACAGAAATTACCTATTGATCCTGCAGGAAATGCATTGTCCTGGTCACTTCTTGTGTGCTGAATAGAAAGCAAAATAATGCTATCGTTTTTGTATAAACGATTAATACTAAAAAGGTAGACATGTTTGAAATCCAGTCTGTGTGGCAACCATTGCTACCTTCATAGATACAGTTCAGGAGTGAGCATAGCCACAAAGGAACCTAAAGTGTGTTATTTGCAGGTTTATCAGGTAAAAATAAAAGAGAAAAGCCTGAAAAAAGAACATAATGCAGCCCCACAACTAAGGAGTAGTAAGCTGCAATATATTACGTTTTGGGGCGTTTAGGTGTTTTAAAAAATTGTGATAGTGCCAACTCCTAAAAACAGGTCATGTAATTCTGTTGGTCTGCATCCTCTTTCAAAAGATGCAGCATAGGATTTGGGATTGTCACATGGGCAAATGCTGGTAAAATGTGATGCAGTTATGTGATACTGGGAGGTGATTTACTCTGCCAAACTCTCAGCAGGCATGGCTGAGTGGAGAGACATTTATGCCACCGGAGGGTTCCACAGCAAGCTCTAAACCATTGTGGCACCAGAAGTAGCAGAAATGCTGTTATTTTGTTTGGTCGGCATCATGGACCCTCCAGCATTTGAAAGCATATAAGCATTAGTGTTTGTTACCCACACCATTTTTAGACTTTAAACTTATAAAAAGCTAAAACATTCCCACATATAACAATTTTTGTTTTACTTTACTTCATTAACATATTCATTGCTGTGGATCATTTTGTATTATTGTGCTTTATACGTTCATTATTATATTGACTTTTATATCATTTACTATATTTTCTTGCTACTCTTGTTAGTAGTCTCACCTGCATATCTTAAAAGTAATCTCTCTTGTTCTATCAGCACAGTACATTCTAATTTGAAGTTACAAAGTTTAGCCCTTGATGAACGTGTGATGTAGCTCTGGCTTCCTGTTAGCGAAATTGCAACACTATTTCGGTCACTAAAGAGTTTAAAGTTCATACTAAACAAGGTCTGTGAAATCACATTACTCCAAGGTTGCCTCTATTTTGCTTCAGAGAAAGGAAAAAAATCTTGCTGAAATACATTTATTGACGTTTCACTACTAGAAGGTAATATTTGCATGCTTCCAGTAGGAACACAGAGTTATAAATCAAAAACATTGTAAAGGACTCAAAAACATAAATCCATGTAAAGAGCCCTCTTTTGTAAACAGCAGTATATCTTTAACATGAAATTTCAGTTATTGGTCAATAATGAGGAATTTCATCATTTAATAGTTTCTCATTTATTTTGGGGACTTTGAGTGTGGGAGCCAACTATAACTGAAATATAATTTTGGAAGTAAACTGTTTTGTTTTTTTAATGCAGAATCAAAAAAACATTACTTACAGATAATTGAGGACAGGCTTGGGAAAAACAGTGTTCAATTCTACACAACACATACAAAATAATGAAAGATCTTAGCAGAAGGGAGCAATGCTTTAGGATACAGACAATCAAATATCAAGTTTGGGTGGAAGATAGCACTGAGCTGGTGCAGCTGGAGGTTACTACAAGGAGGGCGTAGAAGGAATCACTCCCAATGGGTTATATCCTAATTGTAGGTGGTAGGTGGTGGTAATAGACTCGGATTGAGTTTAGGACTGCTACCTTTCTAAAAAATGTCAATGGGGCCATTACCACAGGGAACACCGTTGAAGAGGAATGCCTGGTGTGAAAAGTCTAATTTGATGATTTTTATTTTTTTTTTAAAGGTTTTTATTGAGGACAAAGGAAAATAAAAAGTACATCAGTTGCTGTACAGGATCTGTGGTACAAAGTATATGTAACAAACAAAGAAAAATAAACACAGCGAGGGGGTAACCTCGGAGCTAAATGAAAAACAGAGTAATCATCAGTCATAAAAGAGTAACAGCCATGGCGGTTGATGACTGCTGGAAGGAGAGAACAGTCTCTATCCTCTCCTCTCCAGAGCATCTACAAGAAGCTTAGAGTAAGGGGAGACACAGAAGAAGAAGGTAGGGGGTGAGAGGCAAAGTAAGAGATGATAGACGGCCAGGGAGCATCAGTTAAAATTTTAAAGCTTACAAGTATGATACACCTAGGATAAGGTTGGACCAATCGCAGAGGGCTCAATTCAGGTCATATATGGGACGAGGGCACGACTCTCTCCGCAAAGGAGAGAGTTCTGGTGGTGGAGCTCAGTTAATTATAATATAATCAAGTACATGGTTTGGCTCTCTGGTCAGATAACCAATACTGCCAGTGGTTATAAAATTTCCCTAAGGACATTTGCGCCTTTGCTAAAAGAAATTTCATCAGTAGATGTTCATTCGGGGATGTTAATGACGTCACAAAGGGAGGGTGCACAAGATTGTTTCCAGCGACGGGATATGGCCAATCTGGCCGCTATGAGTATGTGCGTAACTATGGTGTGAAATTTTGAGGGCCACGCTGAGAGGTCTAGACCAAAGAGAGCCGTCTGCGGTGTCATAGTGAAAAGTATGCTAGTAATCTCCTGAATAAAGGAGGAAACGTCCGTCCAGAAGACACTGATGGGTGGGCATTCCCACCAAACATGAAAAATGTGGCCATCTAAATTACAATTTCTCCAGCATTTACTAGAGTGGGATGGAAAAATCCTTTCTAGTTCTGTCGGTGTGTAATACCATTTGTAAAAAAATGTCATTACCGTCTCCCAATGGGAAATGTTCTTGGATACAACCGCAGGTAATCGAATCGCTCGGTACCAGAGCGATTGGGGAGTTTGGATTTGTAGAGTGGATTCCCAGAAGGAAATCGCCGGCATGGTTTCATCTGGATTTGGCTTCATCAAGAGTCCGTAGAGACATGATATGCCACGTAGTTTAGAGTTAGTCGAACAAAATACTTGCAGTATGTCTTTGGTCAGGGTATTAAAAGAGATTGGAATGGAATTCAAGATATGACGGATCCTTAGGTAGATGGAAAAATCTTTGCTGGGGAGGTTGAAGTGATTTGAGAGCTGCTGGAAGGATCTAAGTTGATCTCGTTGGAATAAGTCCCCAAGAGTTTTTATGCCTTTCAAGGTCCAACCATGTAGTGGTAAATCCCGTGATAGAAGCGAGATAGCGGCAAGTGGAAGAATATATAAGGCTTGGGCGTGTAAACCACCTGAAGTTTGCAAAATTGCCTTCCAATTATTTGTGAGTGCATTAACTGTTGGCAAGTGAGAGTGCGTAGTGTGTAGACCCATCCAGATGGCCGCTAGCGTGTGTGAGGGAGGGTGCGACATATCTGCGGTTTCGATCAAAGTCCATGGTTGTGAAGATGTTGAGTCCCACAGTTTTCTAGATTGATCCAATATGATGGCCTTGTAGTAAGCTCTGAGGTCCGGGACTCCCAATCCAGCAAATCTGGTAGGGGTATTAAGTAATGAGGGCCGCCCATATAAAGTTGTTGATGATCCGTTGTAGTCCAGCGATATCTGGTTTCAACATTGGGATAGGTATAGTCTTGAACAGGTAGAGGACATGCGGTAAGAGGAACATCTTAGCTAAAGCTATTCTACCTGCCCAGGAAGCCCTTACAGAAAGAAGCGAAGTAGCCGTATCCTGGAGCTTCTGAGTCAACAGAGCAATGTTAGTACGTAGAATTAAAGAAGCTGGGGAGGTCAGTTGAATGCCTAAGTAAGACATGGAGGAATTGGGCACCCAGGTAAAGGGAGAAATTGAGGTAATGCTCGTTTTAAGATGCCTGGAAAGGGAGATCCCTTACATAGCGGATTTGGAGGGATTTAGTTTGTATAAGGAAATTTGGCTAAAGCGGTGTATTAGGGCACAAAGGGGAGGAAGAGATTGCGTGGGGTTAGTGAGCCAGATGACAATGTCATCTGCGTAAAGGCCAATCTTGTGAGTACTTTGGTTAATTTCAAGACCTGTTATGTCAGGGTGAGATCTAATTGCCTGTGCCAAAGGTTCAATCATTAATGCAAAAATTAATGGTGACAGGGGGCACCCCTGGCGGGTCCCATTCGTGATTAGGAAAGGGGAAGACAGGAGTCCCGACGTCAAGACCCTAGCGCTTGGGGTAGAATAAAGGCCTAGTATGGCTTGACGAAACAGGCCTAAAATGCCCTAATTTGATGATTTTTATAGTTGTTTATTAAAGATAAAAGTATACAAGTGAAGCCAACGCATTTCAGGGGAACCTCCCCCCATTCTTCGGGGCTGTATTTCTTGGCGAACGGTTAAGCTTTTAGGGGGGTAAATATATTTGATCACAATGGCTCTGCAGTATACTGGTACACAAATAGAGCTTTATTTTGTTTGTATTTGATGACCACTGGGTTTGTTTTTTGTTTTTTTATATCAACGAAAAAAATTATGAAAAATTTGATAAAAACAATATTTTCTAATTTCTATTATAAAACATATCCAATAATATCTAATTTCTTCATAAATTTAGGCAAAAATTTATTCTGCTACATGTCTTTGGCACAAAATTGGACTTATTATAAGATGGGTTACAAACTCTTCATTGGAATGAATAAAGATTTCAGTAGTGAATAAGCGGGTCCATGCACACTGGCTTAAAGATCACTGTTTCTACGGGAGTTTTGTGTACTGCCTGTAGAAGCAGCTAATGTTAACCTATGTTTCCATGCACATTAGGACGATTACAGGCATATTTTGAGCTCAACGTTGAGGCAGGGAGAAAAAACCTTCTGGTTTGCATTTTTGATTGGAGTTTTCAGGCAGAAAAAAATGCTAAACTCTGTACAAAAAACTTTTTTTCTGCCTAGGAAACTGGAGTTTTTTTTAAGCCCAGAGTGCATGGAGCCTAAAACCAGCCATTACAGACTTCTGTAAGTATAAACACCGTGGAACAATTAATCTTCAAATTCCTAATCTCTCTGTAGTTTAACAACCCCTACTCCCCTCTCCCATAGCACTTGGTGGGTTTTTACATTAGAGATGACAAGGTTTGGTGACTCATTGATGGGAGGAGAAAGGGGGGTGAGTGGATTTGCTGAGAGAATGACCACCAGTGCCTTCAGGCTCATAGGTCAAAAGAATAATCACTAACACAAATTATAGTACCTATATACACTGTTTCCTTCAGGTTTAGTAAGAATAGGAATCCCACTTTTAACGGCTCCTTTATTAAAACAAAAAATATTGTCACAGACAGGAGCCCTGTACATAAGGGCCAAATGCCAGGCAACATCAGCCAGTTCAATAAAACCCTGCCAACATCTGGGCAATGTATAAGCCAGCCAGTCCAACAGAACTGGCCGCTTTTCCTGCTTTTGTCAGATGAGTATGCTGAAAAACCATGGCTGATCGGAGTGTTCTGGCAGGGGGGGGGGGGGGGGGCGGGGGGGGGGCGTGTTATCCCAGGGCCAACAGGTTTTTTTTTTTTTTTTTTTAAACTCAGTGTGTACCAGGCCTAAGTTAGGCAGAAGATTCTTAGAAACGGTGCTCACCAGGCTGAATGTAACCTACAAGATAAAGAGCTTACGTAAGCTCCAGAACACCTCAACAACATATATGAATGATGAATGATCAGTTTTTTAAATGCTGAACAGCGACTTTTTCACTATGAGCTGTGATTTAAATTTCCATGAGTCAGGGTAAAATAATGTGGCCAGAAGATCCCTTTAAAGGGAACATATCATAAAGCTAACAGCCATTCTCTGTCTCAAGGGTTACGTATGCCAGTTCTTTGGCATGGATTCAAATCTAGTGCAAAGATTAACACTCAAATTATAACCTAAACATGTTTTCAAAACAACAGCAGCCAATTCAAGCTTGTTCCTTTTTTCCTATAGGACCAAGAAAAATACACCTAAAATCTGAGCATCACAGCCATCATCAGTATTAAAACCCAAACCAAAAATGTATTATATTGCAGCTTACCAATCATTAGGTGTGGTGGCTGCATCAGTTTTCTTTTCTTTGACTCCCCCCCTCTGCTTTTACCTGGTGATCTGGCCAGTAACACACTTCCTGTATTAGTGAGACACAACTCTGGGGAAATGAGCATGGGAAACACAGCAGCATTGTCAGTCTAAGGCAGTGATGGCGAACCTTGGCACCCCAAAACTTTTGGAACTACATTACCAATGATGCTCATGCACTCTGCAGTGTAGTTGAGCATCATGGGAAATGTAGTTCCAAAACATCTGGGGTGCCAAGGTTTAACATCACTGGTCTAGGAGGAGGGTAGTATTAAATGTATTGGGAGATATAGAACTACTAACACATTGAAGCTAATCTCCAGCTCACACTTTATAATGATTTTCAGAAAACATTTTTTTCCATTTTGAGATAAAGCTTTTGCATGAATAAACAAAAGCTGATCATTGTAATCACCACTGCCAGGGTTAAATGGTGTGTCTCATCTATGTACATCGATACATTCTGCTGGATAGCTTGTGCTGTAAAAACAGACTTGTTGCCTGGATTACCAGATGAAAATAGAAACCTAAAAAAGGGAACTACCATAATGCAGCCATCTAAGGCCAGCCATGCCATAGATGGTTCAAATCTAGCTCAGTTTAGCAGGAATCAGCCAAGATTTGAACCATGTTTGGGCAGGCTGAATGTACCAAGATGATCGATTAATCAACTTGGGTACAACCAGCCTGCCGGATGTTACATACAATTATCCAGCAGCTGGCACAGCAGCTAGCAATATGACTTTCCCAGCCACTCCCCCCCAACCGACTGGGAGAATACAATGGCTCAGTGGGAGGGATTCCTCTGTCAACACTATCCGTGATGATGAGAGAATCAAGCGAATTTCGCTCCATGTATGGCCGGCCTAAGAATTGGTAAGCTACAATATAATAAATGTTTTATTTTGGGTTTACTGTTGCTTTAAAGATCTGGTGATCATGTACGGATCTCTGACCACCTACCAGTTTTAGAAACAGATTTATGGACACACTAATGTAATGCTGATTAGTTTTCTAAGCATTGCGAAACTGGAAATAGTGCAATGTGAGCAGAGAGGGTCCTATATCTGTTTTTCCTTATCACTGTCTCTAATTCTAGGACATCGAGTGGGCGTCCATAAATCTGATGACCTTATCACCAGCTGGAGTAAACAATACTAGAGAATAGCCTTCTCCAAGTCCAAAGTCCCAAATCTAGTGGAAAAACAAGCTTGAATATTCAGGTCCATGTCCTGATTTTAAACAGTAATATATCATATTTTTATATTGTAGTGTTATCAGTACAAATAGTAATGGAAGAGGAAACAATCTTTTCAATAGACCAGAATTAAATTAAAGCTGCAAAACAGAAAATAACAGCAGTGAATAATTTGATGACAGGTAGAGTTTGTTATGTTCTGCCTAGTTATGGTATGTTTTGGATGATGACCCAACCACTGTGGGAACCATAGAAAGTATGTGACACATTATCCTGGGCTCAACTTTTCATGAACATTTCCACCACAGTAATTTTAATATCCACCATGACATGAAATAATTTGTCACCGTAGATTACATCTCTATTTGCTGTCCAGTCATCAAACTGATGTTGGTATACATAGATAAACCATAATTACAAGAGGATTGTTGGATCAGGAAATAATTATATCTCTATGGGCATTTTAAGACCTCTCCAGACACTTCTTGGCCATCAGAACTCATGAGAAGAAACAGTCTTCAGAAATTGGATTTTCTTTACCCCCACGTGACCTCTGGAAAGTTTTACCCCCTTCATGACCAGACCAATTTTTGCTATTCAGCACTGCACTACTTTAACCGACAATTGCTCAGTCATGCAACACTGTATGCAAATTACATTTATAGAATTTTTTTTTTTTCACACAAATAGAGCTTTCTTTTGGTGGTACTCAATCACTACTGTTTTTTTTATTATATAGACAAAAAAAAATAACAAAAAATTTGAAAAAAAACAAAACAATATTTTCTACTTTCTGTTATAAAACATATCCAATAAAATCAAATTTCTTCATATACTTAGGCCAAAATAAATTTTACTAAATGTCTTTGGCACCGAGCCTAACGGCAGGTGGCTATATGGGTTATATCCCAATTGTAGGTGGTAGGTGATAGACTGCGTTTGGGTCTAGGACTGCAACCTTTCTAATAATGGCAACGAGGCCCTTACCGCAAGGAACACTTAGATGATTGAAGAGGAGTGCCCAGGGGGGCGTTCGTGAGCAACGATCCAAGATGAACGCACAGTAATTCCGCTCCTCGTCCACCAGTCACATCGGCCGTTTTCTCTGCACCCTGTGGAGTCCTTTACAGGAGTGGTCATCAACCCTGTCCTCAGGGCCCACTAACAGGCCAGGTTTTATGTATTAACATGGGGAGATGCAGACTAGATTACTGCAATCACTGAGCAGCATATAATATCACCTGTGATGTATTTCAGTTATCTTGCAAACCTGGCCTGTTAGTGGGCCCTGAGGACAGGGTGGATGGCCACTGCTTTACACCCACCTTGTCCAATCTCCGTACCGTCTCCTCCACCAATGGGGAAAAGAACCAGCACTACACCAAGCCAGCCGACCTGGAAGATAGGGCCGCAGCTTCGAGTTTGGAGCTCTGTCCGCCCTTGCTGTCAGGGGAGGGGAACTTTTTTCAGACTATGACAGAGGCATCTTTACCACCACAGCCTCCTCCACTGAAAGACGCTGAACTTCTGGGGTGCTTTAAGACCATGCTGCAGACAGTTATTTGCGGCCACCACTAAAATTGCAACCCACCTCTCAAAGGAGGTCCGCGAGCTGGTACTGCAAAAATGACTAAAAGGACATAATGGATGCGGCCATCACAGTCATAGAAAATCATGAGCAAGATCTGTCTGACCTTAAAAAAGAGCTGACATCTGCCCTGCTGCGGCACGAGGACTTTGGAAATTGTGCTTGCCACGGGAACCTACGCTTGCGGGGTACTTACTATCGTTCAAAGGAAACCCTCCTGATGGCGGCCAGAAACAAACCAGAGCTGTGCTTCCAGGGACACTGCTACCAGCTTTACTCTAACCTATCCCAGATTATCCTCCAGAAGAGGCGTCAAATGAAGCTATTTACTACTGCCCTGCTGAACAACCACATTAAGTACACCTGGGGTTTTACTTTTGGCTGTCCTTTGACCTCCAGGGCAAGAGCTATTATGTCATCACCCCTGAGGAGGCCCAGACAACGCTTGAATCCTTACATCTTCTTCCCCCTGGAAGTTCTGGCCCTGGCCCAGTGCAGCCCCTGGACTCTTAGCGGGCCCCTAGTCAGCTTAGTTACCTCTGGGAGAAATCCTCTGGCCGCAAGATATACTACCGCAGTTCTCCTTCACGTCCTGGTCCTCCGAGTTCCCCTCTGGGCTGAAAGTTCTACTGGAATGTCTTCCTGGTTTCTGCTTCAGAGTTTGACCTTCTGATCTTGCCATCTCTACTCGTGAGTCTGGCTGTGTGGCCACCTTACTATTAACCCGTTGCTATTGGGCTTTTTTTTCTTCCGGATGACTTTTCAGTGATACCTGTTGAATCTTTCTTAAGGCTTGATTCACACTAATGTGTTTTTTTATGCATTTTGCATATTTGCAGAAATGCAGGGAAATTCTTTAACATGGGTTCCTATGGAACATGCTCACATCAACGCATTTTTGTGCCTCTGCCTTTTTGGAAAGGGTTGGGGACCCTGCAGCATTTTGCATGTAATATAATTCAATTAATCCACATCCAAAAAGCAAGTGCCGTGTTTTTTACCGCGTTTTTTTTTTACACTGTATATAGCTTGTTGCTAAGGAGGGGGCTGGGAAGCCGGCCGCCGCGTCCTTAACAACCAATGAGTCAACAACGTGGGCCCCCCCCCAGGTCATTGGCTCTAGTATGAATTTGGATGGGACCGCCACACCAAATTATTTTTTTTTAAATAGGGTGGGGGTCCCCTCAAAATTCATACCAGACCCTTATTCGAGCATGTAGCCTGCAGGTCAGGACAGGGAGGGGGCGAGCGAGAGGCCCCCCTCCTGTACCATACCAGGCCACATGGCCTCGACATGGGGGGATGGGCGCTTTGGGGCAGGGGGAGCTCTGCGCCCCCACCCCAAAGCACCTTGCCCCCATGTTGATGAGGACAATGGCCTCTTCCAGACAATCCTTGCCTGGTGGTTGTCGGGGTTTGCGGGCAGGGGGCTTATCGGAACCTGGAAGCAGATCCCAGCTCACCCCATGTGAATGAGTATGGGGTACATTGTAGCCCTACCCATTCACTAAAAAAAAGTAGAGTAGTGTTAAAAATCTTCTTCTTCTCCCGCATCTTCATCCTCCAGTGTTCTCCTTCTCCCCCTGCTTCTTCTGCCGCTCTTCTTCTGTCTTCTTTGTCCGATGTTCTTCTTCCTCTGTCGCCGCTCCAGCCGACGACCATCCTCTGTTGCTGCTTCCCGCTGATCTGTCGGCGATGACATCCTGCATTTTTAAAATAACGATGGGGCGTAGCAATTGGATTACGTCATCCAGAGGCCACGCCTCCTGATGTCACTGCCCGGGGCATGATGGGTCCAGGACGTCACAAGGGGGCGTGGCCTCTGGATGACGTAATCCGATTGCCACGCCACCATTATTTAATAAATGCAGGACATCGGTGTCGACAGATCAATAGGACGCAGCATCAGAGGGGGGTCGTCGGCTGGAGCGGCGGCAAAGGAAAAAGAACACCGGACAAAGAAGATAGAAGAAGAGCGGAAGAAGAAGCAGGGGGAAAAGGAGAAGACTGGAGGATGAAGATGCGGGAGAAGATGGAGGAAGACCGGAAGAATAAGCGGAGAAGAAGATTTTTAATAAAAGGCTTGTCAAAAACTGTCTACGGTATTTTTTAACACTACTTTTTTTAGTGAATGGGTAGGGGTACAATGTACCCCATACTCATTCACATAGAGGGGGTGGGATCTGGGGGCCTCCTTGTTAAAAAGGGGCTTCCAGATTTCCATAAGCCCCCCACCCGCAAACCCTGTTTATACCCATGTGGTATGGTTCAGGAGGGGGGCTTATCCCCTCCCTTTCCTGACCTGGCAGGCTGCATGCTCGGATAAGGGTCTGGTATGGATTATGGGGGACCCCGTATCTTTTTTTAAATTTTGGTGTGGGGGGGGTCCCCTCTGAATCCCTACTAGACCCAAGTGCCGGATATGGACCTGGGGGGGGCTCACGCTTTTTTTTAGTTAGCAATTCTTTGTTTTTTACATTTAGCAGGAAGCCCGCTGAGAACTGATGACTCATTGATTGTTAAGGACGCGACGACCGGCTTCCCGGCCCCCTCCTTAGTAACCAGATATATACAGTGTAAAAAAAAAACGCAAAAAGCAAATTGTGGTAAAAACACGTGTCCAAAAACGTGGCAAGCACCGCAAAAAGCACTACAGAAACGCTCAAAAGCAACATGCATAGATGTGACTCGAGCCTTAGACTCCTCTTGAATGACTGTATGCTTTGCTCAGTCCCCAGAGGAGCATCTTGCACTCATCAAAGATGTCTATCCTGTAACCGTATGTGCCTATTGCGCTGGAATTGGAGCCCCAAGCAAGTTCCTGTTTAACGCTTTTGACCTTTTTTGCCCATAGAACACTTCAGAACTTTCCATATAGTCCTTAATTATGCCTACATGTTCCTACTTTAGCTGGAGGTCCTCTCCCTTTAGTTTTATGTCAATATTGTAGACTCCTGCTCTATATGGCTTCCCCTGGAGTCCCACTATGGGTTAAAGGCATAGAGGTTAAAGTTCTACTGTTTGGTTTTTTATGCTTGATTTGCTACATATTGTTTTCCATATGTCTGCGTCATTCTAGATTGACTCTTGGGTCGGCCTCCCCGCCTCCGTTGGGCCTCCCTCTGCTGGCGGTGGTGTGAAGGCCTGCCCTTTTCTCTATGGTACCTTTATATACTTGTATTTTATCATAAGTTTCTTATTGGTTTCTAGGGTCATGCAGTGGACCTTGGGGGGTTGGGGACACAGTGTTTAGAGCTGTGCCTCCCCCTCGACTTCTCCCATAGACAGATTGTTGTATATATTTATAGTCGATACTCTGTTGGCCCATGTTTCTCCCCTTATTGTGTTTTTTTTCTCTCTACCCACAGTGCACCGCCCCTCTCCCCTTCCCCCCTCCTCTTCATCGCAGGTTGTGCTGTATTGTGGCTTCCCTATCTCCATGGGAGCTATTGTGTGTGTTATCTACACTTTTTAAGCATCTTTGAATGGCCGATCATCTTTCACCTTACTCTCCTATGTGTCCCAGTGGGAACAAGATCTGGTTACTGCGGATTGGAGCAAGGCTTGGATTTCTGTAGCTAAATGTCCCTTCAATACTGCCATTTTAGAGGCAGTGTACAAAGTGCTGTTGCTGTGGTATTGGGTTCCAGCACGTATTGCCAATTCCAACCCTACCTCTAGCGACTGCTGTTTCCGGGGATGTGGTCATCATGGGGATGTCATACATACTTGGTGGATCTGCCAGTGCTTGGTGGGATTCTGGTCCCAAGTGTTTGGTTTGTTGTATTCTCTGTTCCATTTGAATATCCGTAAAGAGGCAAAAATTGCACTATTACATTGTCCTATTCCAGGTTTGTTTGCTCGTCAGCAGAAATTGGCAACCTATCTGTTTATGGTGGCCAAAAGGATGATCGCTCAGGCATGGAAGAAACCCACAGTCCACTTTCAGTAAATAAAAAAACGCTTGACGGCCATGATGGTAAATTAACAAATGTCTAGTATACTCAAAGACATGCATGCCAAGTTCCTTAACGATGGTAAGCCATGGCTCTGGCTAGTGTGAGTTGGCTCTGATTGGTTTCTAGGTGATTCTGGGTCCCCTTCTCCTTCTCTCCCCCACCCCTTTCTTATGACTTTTCTCTCTGTTCTCCTTTTCTCTTTCTGGGGCTCTTAGCCCTTTTCAATTGCCAACAGATGCCCAGGACGATTTTAATGCAGAATTAATGCATGTTTGTGCTGTTTTTTTGCACTTAATGGGGGTTATCCCAAAATACTCATGTTGCACTCAGGATTTTTGTGACTGTCTAGATAGGAGGTTTCTCTCCTTTGTTTATGTTGTGTCCTTTTTGTCTCTTATGCGCCAGTTTTAGCCCCTGCGCGTAGTATGTTCTAATACTATTTCTGCAACAATATTTATTGAACCAGAAGAGGAGTGCCCAGTATCCAAAAAAGTCTCATTTGATGGTTTTTATAGTTGTTTGTAGAAGATAAAAGTACACAAAGTGAAGATGATGCATTTCAGGGGAACACCCCCCCCCCCCCCCCATCATCAGGGCTGTATTTCTTGGAGAATGCTTAAGCTCTGACTCTGAGTGGGTTGAAAATATCTGATCACAGCAGCAGGAGTATTTACATATAGTGCTGGCATGTAAATGTCACAACTGTACAAAACAATTGTATAGGGGTTAAATCTTCGGCAGACTCTCTTGTAAGAAAACTATACACACCTTCCCAGCAATCTCCTGCCCTGTTGTTCCTCATTTAAAGCTAGGAACTCTAAACTGGTATTAAACACAAAAACAAACATTTACTATATTGCATTATACCAATTCTTAAATGTGATGGCTGCATTCATTTTTTAGGCTTTCTTTCTTCTATTTTCATCTGGTGATCTGGCCAGTAGGACTGTTTTTCAAAAGGACAAGCTCTCCATCAGAATATATCAGTTATAGAGATGAGACAAACCATTTAAAACAGTGATGTTACAATGATGAGCTTTTATGTAAAAAAAAAAAATGTGTTGCTATAATTGTTAATAAAGTAGTGTATTAGCTGTAGTTTGGCTTCAATTTGTTGGTCCATCTAACACTTACCCCCTCTTAGGCTGAAAATGCTGCTGCCTGCTGTGCCCCCCTGTACTCCTTCATCCAGAGTGGGGACAAGAATACATGAGGTGTGTTACTGGCCAGATCACCAGGTGAAAATACAGGAAAGAAAATTAAAAAAGGAAATCAAATGCACCCACCACATCTAAAGATTTGTAAGCTGCAATATATTACATTATTGGTTTAGGGTTTAAGAATACTTTATGCTTCTTCCTCCTCCTTGTCAGATGACAGTGCTCAGCATTCTGGGAGCAGGTCACAGACTCCCTCATACTCATAAGCATTGGGTACTAAAGACTCGTATACACGATCAAAAAATCGGAAGTTAAATTTAGTCCAATGAGCGATCTGACGATTTGCTGATGGTTAGTATGGTGCTTTAAACAGCCAATTACAAATTTTCGGAGGAAAAAAAACTGGAAGTGCAATCACTGTATATCTGAGGGGTAGACCTGAAATGAGGGGAAGCTCTGCTGACTTTATCATCCAATCATGTGCAAGCTAAAATGCTGTTTTTTATTTTCCTTGCATGTCCCCCTCGGATCTACAGCGACTGCACTTCCAAGTGCACTTGCAGTGAACTTGTAGTGCAAAGTGGATTTGCCTTTCGTAAATAACCCCCACTGTCTGATTTTCGTTTAATTAGTACTGTTTTTTGGATGAAAAAAAATCATAAGAGCAAGACTACTCATGCTCAGAAACAAAAGAACACATACAAAACAGTTCAACACATTACGTCACTTCCGACGTTGAAATCTGTCGTACGAAAATTTTCTTATGGTGAGTAACCTCTTCACTTTCGATATGAGACTAGCATGCAACAAAAAACGTATGAAAATTCATCCAATAATCTGATCGTGTGAGTCATTCACTGATTATAAAAAATTACCAAATGATTAATCTCTGACTTTTGAAACTGACATACTGTATATCCACTGGAGTGCAAAGGGTTTATTAGGGCCATTTTCCTAAATGTACTGTATGTGTGCTATACATAGTTGTTTCTATTGTCTTCTGAGTGATATAGATCATTGGCACCAATAACTGCCTGATCTGACAATCACTGTGAGTCCTAAAACTTTTTGACACCTATACTCTATACCAGGGTCTCCAAACTTTCTAAACAAAGGGTCAGTTTACGGTCTTCCAGACTTAAAGTGGTTGTTAAGCCACTGTGTCTTCTTGCTACAATCTCATCTGTTATATCAAATGTGTTTTGTAAAAAACAAGCCGCTGTATAATTTATTTTATAGTGCTGCTTGGTGCTCACATGACTGGCTACCTCTCTCCTCTCTCAATCTGACAGCTACACTGGCAGGGGCTGAGAATCCCTCCGACGTCAGCCAGGAGGAGGAGAGGCGAGAGGCGGCCGGTCACGTGAGCGCCACTATAAAAAAAGGTATAAGCGGCTTATTTTTTTTACAAAACACATGCACTGGGGCACATCATTTGATATAGGGAGCAGATTGGAGTTGACAGGCAGGTGGGAGGGAGGGTTGGATGATGGAGGCACGTAAATTGACCACAGTGTCAGGACTCAGCAACCATGATAAACCATGGTCAGTATACGGGGGGGGGGGGGCAGAACACTGTGCTGTTTAACATACTTTAAAGGAACAGGATCCATTTTTTTAAAAAACACTTTAAGGGGGGCAGGGTCAGACTGTTGCCATTGGGAGTAGGAAAGGTCCCAGCATCAGTGGGAATAAACAATGCCCCATCTTTGGTGTCAGTGGGATGAATAGCATCATGTCATTAGTGTCAGTGGGAGGAATAGTGCCCCATCTTTGGTCTCTTTGGGAGGAATTATGCCCCTTAATTGGTGTCAGTGGGGGTATTATGTCCCATTGTTGGTATCAATGGATGAAAGTAGTGCCCCAAGGGCTGGATTAAAGCAAGTAAATGGCTACAGTTTGGAGTCCACTGGTCTATACGATGGGGCATTGGAGAGCCAGATTGTCTGTATGGCCATCTTAAGGTGTCTATCTATAGTTACATTGCTGAAAGCATGAAAAGTAACTCATCCTGCTCAATGGGTTTTATACAAAGCAATATCCCACTAAGTTTTATACTGCATAGCAGAATGTTAGATGCACTGCAATCCTTGCTAGGCAATGCAAATTCATGGTGAGCACGCAGTTTGCCTCTGGTTGTCAATTCAGTATTTACCTCCAACAACAAAAAAAAAAGAAAAGGTTTGACCTGAGCTGTGAAATGAAACATGCCGTTTACCCATCCTCATGAAATGTCAGCAGCAGCTGAGTCCGGCGCCGAGGGAGATTAATATGCACGCGCGCTACAGCACACAATATTAGAAAGTAATATTCCTGCAGAATGTCACTGAATATATTACTGCCTGTAATTGCTGAGAGCACAGAGAGTAATAACCCAGCTTCTTGTTGCTACACAAACATGTGAAAGGGTTTTTCAGTAATATACTTTAAAGTGCTGTCCAAAGTCAATGACGAAAGTGACGAAGGTGCTGCGGTGCAGGGTTTCATTCAATGAAAGATGGGAAGGGGGGGGGGGGAGGGTCAGCAGTCAATCAGTTGCTTGCATCCTTCCTTCCTCCTTCCATAAAAACAGTGCTAACATTATTACATCTATTTATGTCAGTCGGCGGATGAGAGCTTTATATTTTCCATTATGAGGAGGCAGCTCTTAGAGCACATTGACCACTGTGGAAATGCAATGGAAAAAACAGGCCTCTAAAAGATTCTGTTCAGATTACTAAAGTATATTGAGATTTGATCCTAAATTTACTTTTCAGGGTATATGGTTTGCATGAAGTACTAGACACAAGCTAGCCTCTCCTTGGTTATTTAGGATAACGAAACATAAAGAAACATTTGGTGAGAAATAAATGCATGCCATTTTATACTTTGCTGAGGTTTGTTAGCCTCGCGAAAAATAATGTTGCCGCTTTTGATAGCTGCCAATTAGTTCAATGATCCACACTGGATGCCTAGATTTCCTGAGGATTTTAAATACTATACCAGTTTCTGAGTACCTAGCAATTACTTAGACTCAGTAGTGGGTACAACAAGGAACCTGGAGTAGAGATCCCTACTTGAGGGCCATTTTACACCTATAAACATGTAGTATCGCATGTAATGGAATTGTTAGAAGATGGTGGCACATTCCCCTTTTGGTATCAAACCAAAAAGAGGTGCACTAGAATGGCACTTTTGAGGCACAACATTTATCTAAAAACACTATTTATTTGACATCAATATTCATAAAAAAAAATTCCATATTGTTCCACAAACTTTTATAGAATACCCAAATATAGTACACATTTTAAAACATCATTGTGATACAGAAATACATTACATAATAAATTACTGATTCCTTGTGGCCCGAAGCGCTTCATGGACAAAATCCACTTCTTCAGGTGCCATCAAAACACTTATTCACAAAGTAAATTAAACAAAAACAATCACATTTATTAAAAAATTCATCATCCCGGTATACTTTTATTAGGGTGACACCTCTGAGCATGTGAGCTTGCTCCATGATGGTGGCTTGCATGTAGATTTTGTGAACACAAGTGGATTTTTGAACTAAAGTGGAGAGTTAATAACCAGGAGTTGAAAACAGGAGTTAAGACAGGAGTCTCTAACCTCTATCCTACCTCCATCCTCCCCTCCATTTTAAAGATCCCACTGCAAGGGGCAACCAGACAGCTTTCTAGAAACGTCAGGCTGACAGCAAGCCAGATTCACAGGAACCAGAGTGTTTAACGGGGACCACCGCAGCCAGGTAAGCTCGCACCTCCACTCCCCCCCCAGTGATTGTTCCAGGGACTCCATCCGACCGCCTACGGGGCTCAGGAAGGATTTTTTGCCCCACTGGCGCGTTTGGCTGCTACTGCCAGGGTTTTTTTCACCTTCCTCTGGAACAATCAGGAACAACCGTAGGTTAGCATACCCCTACCTCTGGCCTCCATTCCATTTTTAACGCCATCCTAGGACGACTACTCCAGATCACAGCCAGACTTCTTTTCTGAGCGGAGACCTTCACCTCAAGTAAAGGTAGCCGGAATAGCCAGCAACCGAATACAACAACTCCTTCCGCATCCATATAGGCACCCCCTGATCAACTTGCGCGCTAATAGCCTCAAGCACGGCGGCAAGTCTGATACCTAGCCCCTCCTCAGGATCAATACCCTGATCAGGATCATCATCTTAGGCCCATAGTACCATCAACAGCATCCACAAACCATGTGCCACTTCAAATACTAAGCTGAAGTTCTGCACAGACTAAAGAACATCAACACCACATTGCCATCTTCCATACAAAAAATACTTAGTGAACAACTATTAAAAACCGGACGACAAGCAGCTCCCAATCACAGGAAGACATCTACTCCACCACTACAATTAGATTGCGCCTTGATTAACGCCAGGTCTGCAGTCAAACATAGACTGGAAGTACACGACTTCATCATCGAGAACAATGTAGACTGCCTCTTCATCACCGAAAGCTGCTTAACCTCTGACTGCAACATCATCCTCACCGAATTGGTGCCGGAAAAATACAGGATCCTAACCGAACACCGGATAGGGAAAAAAGTAGGAGGCCTAGCAGTGATCTTTAAAGGTCACCTGGATCTCACGAAACCATCATCTCAGAACCCAGTGCCTTTTATGGAAACCCTGACGCTACATCTTCAACCAACACCCCATGACACCACTCATATTCTACTGTGCTACAGACTACCGGGACCAAAGTCCAATCTTCTTTCACCCCTCCCGGAATCCTTCGCAATGCACACCCTAAAATTCAAAAATTTCCTGGCACTCTGAGATTTCAACCTTTGGGCAAACGAGCCCAAAGACCCCATCGCGACTGTCTGCATCAATCAACTAGAAGAACTGGGTCTCCATTAACTGATAAAGACTCCCACGCATGGGTCAGGACACACCCTGGACCTCATTTTCAAACAGAACATTAACGTCAACATACTCGACAACATAACATTGCCATGGACGGATCACCACGCCATCAAATTCAAAATCGCTACCAACATCACCAATGAAAAACGGAATCCTGTAACAACAACGCACTGGACCAGATCGCATAAAAAACTGTACTCCGAATCCTTCAAATCCACTCTGTCCAACAAGATAACAATAACAATACAATAACCTTAAACCACTCTACGGAGGAAACACTCAACTCCCTGAACAGGGCATTGCTGCAATCAGCAGACTCGGTAGCACCAAAACGCAGGGCTCTCATCAGAAAGAAAAACTCTGGATGGTTTAATAGCTCCCTCGCCGTACTAAAGCAAGAACGCAGAAGAGCGGAAAGAACAAATACCACCGAGGAAAACCACTTTAACTACAAAGGTCTCATAGAGAATTATCGGAAAGCAATCTTCAAAGCCAAAAAGGACCACTTCTCATATACAATCTCAACGGCCGCAAACCAACCATGGGAACTGTTTAAACTGGTTAATCGATCAATGAATCCGGTGTGCCTAGAACCCCCAGAAAGTGAATCCCAGGATTACTGTGACAAACTGTCGGATTTTTTCATCGATAAAGTCAAAACCATCAGGGAAACAATCTGTCAGAAGAAAACATCCGACCTCAGCAAATACATAAAGAGGCTGTCTGCACCAACATACCGCAACCACCAAAATTTTCACTATCCCCAATTACCGTAGACACCGCAAAAAACATCATTAATAAACTGCGTGACAGTACCTCACCTATTTTCATCATCCCCACAAAACTACTGAAAGAATGCTCCGACATCGTGGCTCCAACCATAACCCACCTCATAAACCGATCATTCCACGAAGGGATTGTTCCCAGCATCCTCAAACAAGGCATCGTCAAACCTCTACTCAAGGAACCAAACCTGGACCCTCAGGATCCAAACAACCGTAGGCCAATTACAAGCCTCAACACCATTTCTAAGATCATGAAGAAAGCTGTAGTACATCAGCTGCAACTCCACCTGGATACTCACAAACTCCTGGACCCGCTGCAATCAGGCTTCCGCCCGGGTCATGGAACAGAAACAGCTCTCCTCAAGATTTGGGACGACGCCCTCGAAGCAGCAGATGACGGAGAGCCGTGTCTCCTCGTACTGCTAGACCTAAGTGCAGCGTTTGATACAGTAGATCACAATACTCTACTCGTCCGCCTCACAGAAGTAGCCGGAGTCCAAGACATAGATCTCCAATGGTTTGCATCCTTCCTAGGAAATCGGTCACAGACAGTGAAACTAGGAAAATTCCTCTCCGAAACTCGGACAGTCACCTGCAGAGTCCCTCAAGGCTCTCTTTTGTCACCCGTTCTCTTCAACATTTACATTCGCCCACTCCTCCAAATCATCAGATGCTCAGATCTCTGATTCCACTCTTACGCTGACGACACACAACTTTATTTCAGGATAAATGGAAAAAAAGATCACCAACGACAACTTGAAAACTTGAAAACTGCCTCAAATCAATAGAGGACTGGATGACTACCAACTCCCTCCAGCTGAACGAATCAAAGACAGAGCTTCTTATCTTACACCCAAATCATAAACCCACAACCAAAACCTCCTGGTCTCTACCAACCGTCTTTGGGCAGACTATCTCCCCAAAGACCAAAGCCAAGAGTCTCGGGGTTATTTTAGACGCACAGATGTCAATGGATGTGCAAATAGGAGCAGTAGTCCGTGGATCTCACTATCTGCTGCGCATGCTTCGCAGACTCATCCCTTTTATCCCAAAGAATGACAAAGTGGTGGTAGTTGGAACAATCATTAATTCGCTTTACATAGGATTACCACAATATCAACTTGCGCGATTACAACTGATCCAAAACACGGCGGCAAGGCTGATAACAGGAAAAAACCCTGGGAATCCATCTCTCCTTCGCTGAGGAGCTTACATTGGCTAACCGTAAAAAATCGGATCACGTTCAAGACCCTTTGCCTCACCCACAAATGCGTGCATAGAGAAGCTCAGCAAAACCCAATGGAGAAAATAAATCATTACACACCAAACCGCAGTCTTCGATCAGCCAACAAAAACCTCCTCCTCATGCCCAAAGCCCGGTATAAATCCAAGGGGGATCGGAGATTCGCTGTCCAAGGGCCTCGGCTATGGAATGCTCTACCAATCAACATCCGCCTGGAAGAAAATCACCTGGCTTTTAGGAAAAAACTCAAAACCTTCCTCTTTTAGCAGATCAAAGCTTGCCACAGTGCCTGGAGGCGATTCAGTTCGCATTGTGCGCTATACAAGTATTTCATTCATTCATTTCATTCATGGGTGGGGAAAGGCCATAGGCCAGAACCAACAGGGAGCTCATCAGTAGCCAAACCAAGCCCAATTATACTTCCTACATAAATATCCCCAAATTGGCCATAATTCCAAAAAGAATAAAATATATTGTTGCTAGGGACCGCTACAGCGAACAAGGTTAAGCAAAACAAAAGAATACCGAGGTAAATGTACCTTACTAAAACCAATATATTCTCTCCCAAGGACATCAAACGCGAAATAGCTGTTCCGGATACTCAAGGACACACAAAAGTATTGTGACAAGTATTGTGACACCTGCCTTTACACGCACATCGCATCCCAGTCTTATTTCATAGCGTTCAATATTGAGTTGGAACACCCTTTGCAGCTATCAACAGCTTCAACACTTCTGGGAAGGCTGTCCACAAGATTTAGGAGTGTATCTATGGAAATATTTGTCCATTCTTCCAGAAGCACATTTGTGAGGTCAGGGGTGAGGTTTGGTGATGTACTTCTTGTTGGAGCAAAAGGTGTACTTGAGGACCAACAGTGAAAGTATCTCATGGATTCATCCATTCTGTATTTTCTGCACCTGATTATTCCCACAGTCATAGGGTCATAGGGGACAGCTCTGACATGAGGAAGCAAAGCCCTGTTCCTCTACTAAGATGGCTCCTTCCAAAATGAGACGCAGTGCAGAACAAAAAATAATAAAGTATTACTGAAGGCACTTTTTTAAGTTTTAGAATGAGAGACATTCGCCACCTCATCTATAACCCAACACCTCATTCACTTTTACATACTTTGCCATGCATTACCAGAGGTTCTATTGTAGGCATTATGAGTGCCTGGTGTTTATATGTATACAGTAATGTAAAAAAAAAAAAAATATATATATATATATATATTGTGTATTATATGATATCCTCCTTTGCCATGCATTACCAGAGGTTCTATTGTAGGCATTATGAGTGCCTGGTGTTTATAGGTATACAGTAATGTAAAAAGTTAGTTACTGTATTTTCTGGCGTATAAGACTACCTTTTACACTTTAAAAAGATGCCCAAAAATCGGGGGTCGTCTTATACGCCAGGTATACAATGCTGACCAATGGATGTCAGCCCCCAAATGTCTGCTAATACTGTATGTGGCTTCAGCTACAAACAGTATACGCCGTTGAGCAAATCCCGGCGAGCGATGTATTCTATTAATGAATACAGAGCCTGCTTGGATTGGAGTAACAACCTCTGTCAATCCGAGCAGGCTACATAGAGTAGCCTGCTCGGATTGGCTTTGAGAGAAAGAGAGGAAAGGGCTGATAATGCTACAGCCTCTGCCAATCCAAGCAGGCGTTGTATTCATTATAATAATACACCGCTCATCATACTTCCCTGGGTAAATCCATTCACTGATCTCCTACTATTATACATCCTGCTGTTTGCCTTTGAGGTCCCAGGCACCCAAGAGGGACAGGTAAATCTGGGACATACGACAGGGGGTTTATTAAATGCATTTTGGTGGACAATTCCCATAGAATGCAACCCAAAAGTGGTATAGGTTTGGTTAGTGAAAAATTCTACTTTCCAGAGTTGTGGCATTCAATAGATCTCTGTTTGTGTTATTATTGTTTGATTTACTTTATGACATATCACAGCATGGCGGATGAGTAGTTGGCATTCTTGCTTTGTGTTTTTTAATGGTTCTAATGTTTTTTTTTAAATGGTGTTGCCTCAGAGGGAGGGTAGTCTTATACTGCGAGTATTGCCCAAAAGCTATGTTTTCACTTGAAAAATAGGGGGTCGTCTTATACGCCCAGTCGCCTTATACGCCGGCAAATACGGTAGTTGACTTAACAAAATATCTGAACAGGCAAACATTTGATCTTTATTCAAAAAGTGCCTATAGAATGTCATCAAAAAGTTCATTTATTTCAGTAATTCAATTCAAAAAGTGAAACTTATATATATATATATATATATATATATATATATATATATATATATATATATGTATATATATATATATATATATGTTACGCATGGACTCATATATTTTAAGCATTTCTTTCTTTTAATTTTGATGATTGTGGCTTACAGCTAATGAAAACCCAAAATTCAGTATCTCAGAAAATTAGAATATTACATAAGACCAATAAAAAAAGGATTTTTAAGACTGAAAAGTATGTCCATGTACAGTATAGTATGCACTTACTACTTGGTCGGGGCCCCTTTTTCATGAATTACTGCATCAATGTGGCATGGCATGGAGGCGATAAGCCTGTTGCACTGCTGCGGTGTTATGGAAGCCCAGGTTGCTTTGATAGCAGCTTTCAGCTCATCTACATTGTTCGGTCTGGTGTCTCTCATCTTCCTCTTGACAATACCCCACAGATTCTCTATGGGGTTTAGGTCAGGCGAGTTTGCTGGTCAATCAAGCACAGTAATGCCATTATAATTAAACCAGGTATTGGTACTTTGGCAGTATGGGTTGGTGCCAGGTCCTGCTGGAAAAGAAAATAAGCATCTCAATAAAGCTGGTCAGCAGAGGGAAGCATCAAGTGCTCTAGAATTTCATGGAAGAGAGCTTCGCTGACTTTGGACTTGATAAAACACAGTGGACCAACACCAGCAGATGACATGGCTCCTCAAATCAACAGGGACTGTGGAAAATTTTGCATTTCATTTGGAAATCAAGGTCCCAGAGTCTGGAGGAAGAGTGGAGAGGCACAGAATCCAAGTTGCATGAAGTCGAGTATGAAGTTTCCACAGTCAGTGATGATTTGGGGAGCCATGTCATCTGCTGTTGTTGGTCCACTGTGTTTTATGAAGTACAAAGTCAGTGCAGCCCTCTACCAGGAAATTCTAGAGCACTTCATGCTTCCCTCTGCTGACCAGCTTTATGGAGATATTGGTTTCATTTTCCAGCAGGACTTGGCACCTGCCCATACTGCCAAAAGTCCCAACACCTGGTTTAACGATCATGGTATCACTGTGCTTGATTGACCAACAAACTCGCCTGTCTTAAACCCCACACAAAATCTGTGGGGTATTGTCAAAAAGAAGATGAGAGACACCAGACTCAACAATGCAGTTCCACAGGCTGTTCGCCTCAATGCCACACCGCATTGATGAAGTAATTCTTGAAAAAGGACCCCAACCAAGTAGTGAGTGCATGTACATGGACATACTTTTCAGTAAGCCAACGTTTCTGTTTTTTTTATTGGTCTTATGTAATATTCTAATTTTTGGAGATATTGCATTTTGGGTTTTGACTAGCTGTAAGCCATAATCATCAAAATTAAAAGAAAGTATTGCTTGAAATAAATCACTCTGTGTAACGCATCTATATATGAGTTTCACTTTTTGAATTGAATTACTGAAATAAATTACCTTTTTGATGATATTCTAATGTTATGAGCTGCACCTGTATACTTGAATAAAGACACAGGAAAAGTTTGCCTTTTTCAATCAACTCAATTTTTTTTTAAATATCAACAGCTGAACTACTGTGAAAAACAGAAGTACAGCCTTGGCACAAAAAGCTGGTATTGCCTCCTTTTTCCTACTTCTTTTAGGCATTTTGTACAACTGGTCACCAGATTTTGACATTGACTCCGCCAAATCTTTGACTGCTATTCCATGCAAAATGTTTTAAATTGCAAGATATTTGCGTGTTCCTGCATAAACTGACATTTTCCAACCCCACCCCCTCACAAAATGTCATTGGGAATCAAATCAAGGCTAAGGCTGCCCATAACCTCCATTTTTTTCTATTTGAGCAATTACTTGGATCATCATCGTGTTAAAAGGCTAATTTCCAGTTCTGCTTCAACTTTTGGAGGGGTCTACTCGCATGTTCATGAACAAAGGTAGATTTTGATTAGTACTGCACAATTAAAAGTTCTAGATGTTGCCTATAAGATAGAACACCTTCACCTTTTGAGTTTGGGTCCACTTTAGAAAGCTTATCACTTATCTAGCTGATTTAATTATGTCTGTAGACACCCATATACACCTGAGTACAGAAGTGTCTGCTACTTTTATTGCACTTCATTAACAAACATGCTTGGTGAGTGCAGCAAGGATGTTAAAATTTAACCACAGGCAAAGTTTATTTTTAAATTGGGATGGAGTGTTGAGGGATTAGAACCACTGTTTTTGTATTGCTATCTGGGTCCCCATTTGAAAGATCACCTCTCTAATTGTCTTGATTCTCAAAGTCACCAGAAATTAATGTAAGAGTAAATACTAATTTTTAAATTGCCACCAGAACAGGAATAAAGGTGAAGTCTTCCAATAGATCACTTGTTACCATGGCCACTGGCTAAGAAGGGATTTCCCTCACATTGGAAAGATATCCACTCACTTACTCTTGAGCCTACATGACAGAAAGTTAAGGGAAACCTCCCCAATGATAAGCGAAAGGCAAAAAAGAAAAAAACAACAGCTTTTTTTAACTCTCCTGCACTATATCACCAATAACAAAAAAAATTCTTTAGACATTCTTTAAATAAGTGGTCTCCAAACTGCCCTTTTCCTGCTTTTATCAGGCCCTGGACATGCTGTTCCTCCCACTGATACAAGGCACTAATTCTTCTACACCAACAATGGGGCATATTTCCTATCGCTGATACCAACCATAGCATAATATTCCTATATGTGCATGTACATTGCTCTAAGGCAATTTTTCTTACCCTGCTGCTCCAAAAGCCTCTATCCCATGTGGAGGGTGTGTGCCCTGTATGCAAATAGGTACTTAAAACAAAAGAAGGGTGGACGGCCGTACTCCTGTGCAAGTTCTTTATTCAAATTCTGGATATAAAGGTGAACTACAGATATCAGCTTACATGTTTCACACCAAGGTCGGGTGCTTACTCATAGCTCATGAGTTATCAACTTCTCAGTCGATAACCAGTACTATAGAAGAGATGGACTGCACCTAAATGAGGAGGGTGCAGATCAGGTGGGAATGAACATGACCAAAAAGTAAGAGGGGTTTTTAAACTAGGCGATGGGGACGAGGGTCCAGGGTTAGAGATAGTCAGCGCGGAACATATTCCAGAGTGTAGTTTCGGGGGCATTAATGGTAGGTTGACCAAAGCACATAAACCCAAGGTAAGTATAGTAGCAAGTCCTAGTTGCAATCTAGGAACATCCAATAAGAGGATAATATGGGACTGGTCTAAACTAAACTATGTGGCATGTTCACCAATGTCAGGAGCCTGGCGGGCAAGATGGGAGAACTAGAGATACTATTGTATGAGGAGGATTTGGATTTTGTGGGAATTTCAGAGACCTGGTTCAACAGCTCTCATGATTGGCTGGCAACCATTCAAGGGTATACCCTTTATCGCAAGGATAGAGAGAGGGTATGCCTATATATCAAGAATAATGTACAAGTGAATGTGAGAGATGACATCACTAAGGGAGTTAGGGAGGAGGTGGAATCCTTATGGGTAGAGCTTCAAAGGGATGAAGCTAAGGGGAAAATAATACTGGGAGTATGCTATAGGCCCTCTAACCTGAGGGGGGAAGGGGAGACAGATCTCCTATCAAAATTTGGATTAGCAGCAAGGATGGGAAGTGTTATCATAATGGGGGATTTTAATTATCCAGACATAGACAGGGCGGAGGGAACCACGCATTCATCTAAGGTTAGCCAGTTCCTAAATGTCTTGCAGGATAATTTTATGGGTCAGATGGTAGAGGCACCATCTAGAAATAAAGCGTTACTGGATCTACTGATTACCAACAATACAGACCTGATCACGGATGTGGAAATACGAGGCAATTTAGGTAACAGTGATCACAAGTCAATTGACTTCAGTATAAATCACACAAATAGGAATCATAAGGGGAAAATATAGACACTGAATTTCAAAAGAGCCAACTTCCCTAAACTACGAACCTTGCTAGAAGGCATAAATTGGGATACAATCTTAGGAACAAAGAACACGGAGGAGAGATGGGTTTGCTTTAAGAGCATATTAAATAAGGGCATTAGACAATGCATCCCATTGGGTAATACATTTAAAAGTGCGAACAAAAGTCCTGGATGGCTTAATTCCAATGTAAAAATGCATATAAAAGCAAAGGAGAAGGCCTTAAAAAAATACAAGGTTGAGGGATCATCATCAGTATTCAGACTTTATAAAGAATGCAACAAGAAATGTAAGGGTGAAATAAGGATGACTAATATAGAACATGAAAGACACATAGCGGAGGAGCACAAAAAAATCCCAAGAAATTCTTTAAGTATATCAACAGTAAAAAAGGGAGGACAGACCATATTGGCCACATAAAGAATGAGGAAGGACATCTGGTTACAAAGCATGGGGAGATGGCGAAGGTATTGAATTTATTCTTCTCCTCAGTCTTCATGAGGGAATCAGAGGGCTTCAGTAACCAAAACTGCAGTGTTTATCCTCATGATACATCACAGGAAGCACCCCCATGGTTAACAGAGGACAGAATTAAAATTAGACTTGGGAAAGTTAACATTAATAAATCACCGGGACCAGATGGCTTGCACCCGAGAGTACTTAGGGAAATCAGTCAAGTAATTGCCAGACCATTGTTCCTAATTTTAACTGACAGTCTACTGACTGGGATGGTACCAGCTGATTGGAGAAATGCCAATGTAGCACCAATATTTAAAAAAGGCCCAACTACATCCATGGGAATTACAGACCAGTTAGCCTAATATCAATAGTATTTAAACTCTTGGAGGGGATGATAAGGGACTATATACAAGATTTTAGTAATGAGAATGGTATCATTAGCAGTAATCAGCATGGATTCACAAAGAATCGTTCTTGCCAAACCAATCTATAAACCTTCTATGAGGAGGTGAGTTGCCATCTAGATCAATGGTCATCAACCCTGTCCTCAGGGCCCACTAACAGGACAGGTTTTATGCATTACTTTGGGAGATGCAGACTAGAATACTGGAATCACTGAGCAGCAAATTATATCACCTGTAATGTATTTCAGTTATCTTGCAAACCTGGCCTGTTAATGGGCCCTGAGGACAGGGTTGATGACCACTGATCTAGATAAAGGAAGGCCCGTAGGCACGGTGTATCTGGATTTTGAACAAACATTGGACACAGTTCCCCATAAACATTTACTGTACAAAATAAGGTCTGTTGGCATGGACCATTGGCATGGACCATAGGGTGAGGATTGAAAACTGGCAACAAGAGCAAGTTCAGAGGGTGGTGATTAATGGGAAATAACCAGAATGGTCAGGAGTGGGTAGTGGAGTCCCCCAGTGTTCTGTGCTGGGATCAATCCTGTTTAATTTGTTCATAAATGACCTGAAGGATGGGGTAAATAGTTCAATCTCTGTATTTGTGGACAATACTAAGCTAAGCAGGGCAATAACTTCTACGAAGGATGTGGAAACCTTGCAAAAAGATCTGAACGAATTAATGGGGTGGGCAACTACATGGCAAATGAGGTTCAATGTAGAGAAATGTAAAATAATGCATTTGGGTGGCAAAAATATGAATGCCACCTATACACTGGGGGGAGAACCTCTAGGGGAAATTAGGATGGAAAAGGACCTGAGGGTCTTAGTAGATGATAGGTTCAGCAATGGCATGCAATGCCAAGCTGTTGCTAACAAAGCAAACAGAAAATTGGCATGCATTAAAAAGGGGATTCATTCCAGAGATAAAACGATAATTCTCCCGCTCTACAAGACTCTGGTCCGGCCACACCTGGAGTATGCTGTCCAGTTCTGGGCAACCAGTCCTCAGGATGGATGTACTGGAAATGGAGCGAGTACAAAGAAGGGCAACAAAGCTAATAAAGCGTCTGGAAGATATTAGTTATGAAGAAAGGTTGCGAGCACTAAACTTATCCTCTCTGGAGAAGAGATGCTTGAGAGGTGATATGATTTCAATTCACAAATAACATACTGGTCCCCCCACAATAGGGATAAAACTTTTTTGTGGAAGGGACTTTAACAAGACTCGTGGCCATGCATTAAATTTAGAAGAAAAGAGGCTTAACCTTAAACTATGTAGAGGGTTCTTTAATGTAAGAGTGGCAAAGATGTGGAATTCCCTTCCACAGGCGGTGGTCTCAGTGGGGAGCATTGATGGTTTCAAAAAACTATTAGCTAAGCACCTGAACGACTGCAACATACAGGGATATACAATGTAATACTGACATATAATCACACACATAGGTTGGACTTGACGGACTTGTGTCTTTTTGCAACTTCACCTACTAAGTAACTATGTAACTTTAAAAATAACTTTAGCAGGACTTAAGCATATGGTCTGTATTACAGTTTTATATTTTACTACAACTTTTTCATTTAATGCTAGTGTATACCTAGGTTTAAAGCACTTTAGATGCTAGAATAGGCTGAATCCTGCTTTAAATGTTTGTCCTGTTTGCCAAGAGATAGTGTCGCATCCCTTTACTCTCAGGTAAAAAGAGAAATATTGGTCACAGATTGAATACTGATGGCCTGAGCATGGTGTCATGCTGTGTTCTGTCTAATTGAATGCAAACAATGAATGAAGTATCAAAGTCTAACTGTCTGAAAGACCCGACGTACACAACTGTGTACGTGCACTTCACCTCTTTTATAATTCCCGTCTTACTCAACCACTTTATTTCTATCTGACTTTTACCCAGTTATTCATGATCATCCCTCCTATTTGGCACACATTGTTACCGTCAAGCTTTGCTCATCTACCATATGTTTCTTTGTCCTCATTAAAGAGGAGGTCACTAACTTATCAGCTATTTCAGTTGACGTGAACTAAGGGAAACTCGCACATGTTCTTACGGACATGCAGTTAGTAAGACACAAAATTCAATTGTGTTAACAAAATAGTGTATTATAACTTTGTGACTACTTTTATTTTAAAACTGAACTCAAGTGAGCTAAAAAAACAAAAACAAAAAAAAAACCAGAAGTGAATGCAACTCTGAAGTTGAGAATCCATCATTAAATGTATTTTTTAAATACAAGCAGTGTAAGTACTGGATTTCAATTTTGAATCTTATTAAAAAATACCTTTTCTTTTTTGACTGCAGTGCTGTAATTTTCTTTAAAATGCAATGCAATATTGCTACCTGGAGGTGTTCTGTACAAAGATCGTGTACAGAACACCCCCCAGATATGTAATTTCCTGCTTGTGTGATTGGGTTACTGATTTTCCCAGAAGTCTGCACTAAGATACAACTCAGATTTTGGGCATCCCATGCAAGAAAAATTAAAATTTTGGTGAGATACTCCCAATAGGAAATCACATCTAAAGGGATGGAGACACCCCATTCACATTTTGCACAAAGACACCGAGAAACAAACAGCTATTTCTGGGTGACATAGATCACCCAGAGGGGAATGTTTTTTCTCAACAAAAGTGGAGTTACTCTTTAATGTATCCTTAATTGATTCCGGATCAGCCGTCGCATTTATGCTTCCCTGGGCGAGGTGTCGTAGCTGTACATCGGGCGTGTGCGTGCACCCGCTGGGATCGGATTCACTTCAGAACCGATCAGTCTCCAGGCCCAGGCCAATGATTTCAGGACTGGACCTGGTGATCGGTTCTTGCGAATGGGAGACTATCCCCTGCCTGTAAGTGTAAACACAGGCAGGGGAAGTGATGTCATCTTCCTCTCTGGAATTATTTTCCATTCCAGAGAGAGGACATCCAAACGTGAGTTGCACCAACACTACTCTGACACAGTTAACCCCTTCAATCCCTGTCAGTGTCACCAAGTGCAGTTTTTACATTTTTCTTTGATCACTGTACTGGTGTCATTTGTGACACTAATCAGCATTACGGTACTTAGTAGTAGGCACAGTTAGGTCTAAGGACCCCCCTAATAAAGGTTTAACTCCTTCATCACCCCGTCAGTGTGCAGCTAGCCAGTTAACTAGTTACTGTCGCAGTCAGGTTTTTATAGCGTCAAGGTAAATGCCATATATTTCTGAATAAAGTTTTAACCCTCTGACCGCGAGGTGGGTGACGTCAATTAGGGTCTGCGTCAGATTAGTACCAGTAGCGCTAAAACCCACGCACGCACCATACACCCCCCTTAGTAGTATAGTGTCTGAAAGAATCAATATATTTTTATCTGATCAGATCTATACTAACGTCACCAGTATCTTAGGGTTCCCAAAAACGCAGCATTAGCAGGATCTGCCCAGTTACCTGCTAGCACCTGAGTTTAGCCCCTCTGCCCAGCCCAGATCATCCAAGTGCAGTATCAATCGATCACAGTCACTTACCAAACACATAACTACAATGCCCGTAAAGTCAGGCCTGATCCCTGCGAACGCTAACAGTTTTTTGGTGGCGTTTGAAGTAGTCGCTGACAATCAGGTGCTGTTTTTTCTTGTGAGATTCACTAGTTGTACCAGTAAATTTAGAGGCCACAATGTCCAATGGAAGGTATAGTAGTGCAGAGGCCTACATGTTTCTGAGCATGAGAGGAAGTCACCCATCTGTCAGATTCAGAATACGAACTGGTAGACAGCAGTGGCACCCTGACAGATAGCTCTGATGATGGAGTAGTGGTCCCTGCTAAGGTCAGGCGTACCAGACCCTGATCTTCTGTTGTTGAGGTGCAAGAACCGCAGGGCTCTCGCATGGAGCAGAGAGCCAGTACTAGTGCTGCTCATCCTTCTGGTGAACTGACAAGCACCAGCGGCCTAGTACATCCTGGTCGTATATCCAGCACTGGAGTAACACTGCAGTAACACTTGGTTACATGGCGAGTCCTATAAGTGCAGATCAAGCTGGTGCGGTGGCTAGCACAAGTAGTGTCCCGCACCTACCAAGAAGACAAACACAGGCCCATCTAGCCCATAGTGCCCTTCCCACTGCATTTGTCAATCCTTATTGGGAGCCCACCACTTCTGCAGCGCCCATACTTCCCCCATTCACTGGCCAAATCAGAATTCAGGTAGAAACAGTTGATTTTACGCCACTGATTTTTATTTGCTGTTTTTCATGGAAGATCTCTATAGATATATTGTGGACCAAAGCAATTTGTATGCTGGTCAATTAATTGCCGCTAATCTCCAGTGGGCCCTTGCCAGAGATTGGAAACCTATTACGGTTTCTGAATTTAAGACCTTCCTGGGCCTATTCCTCCTCATGGGCATAACTAAAAAATTTCACTTGTGGTCATATTCGTCCACTGACCCAATTCATCATATGCCCGTGTTCACTGATTGCATGACGGACACCATATGAGCAGATCTTGCGATTTATGCACTTAAATGACAATGAACTCTGTCGTCCTCGAGTGACCCTGGATTTGATCGGCTCTACAAAATTTGGCCCCTCGTAAACCACTTCAACCAACAGTTTGCAGCCTTGTTTACTCCTGAGTAAAAGTTGTCTGCATTGATGAGTCCCTGAATAAATTTTCTGACAGCTTTTCTATCAAACAGTATCTTCCATGCAAGCGTGCCAGATATGTGATCAAGATGTATAAGCATATAGTTTTATGGTTTACGAGGGAAGAGAACTGCCCAGACTAAATAGGGAGCACTGGTAAGATTATGTGGGCCATGGTGTCACCCTTATTCGAAAAGGGCTACCACTTGTACATGGACAATTATTACACAAGCGTGCCACTTCTTTGTCACGTTTTTGATTGTGGAATTTGCGCATGTGGCACTGTGCGATCTAATCGCCGGGGCTTCCCCCAATGGCTTGTAGAGTCCTGACTTAGACAGGGTGAGAGAGTCTGCTTGAGATATAATAATATGCTTGCAGTGAAGTGGAGGGATAATCAGAATGTTTTCGTTCTGTCCTCCCTTCACGCAGATACGACAGTCGAAAATTCCAGCGACTGGTGTCGTGGAGAAACCCCTCTGTGTCCACAAATACAACCTTAACATGGGAGGGGTGGACCTCAACGACCAGATTTTGGAGCTGTATTTAATTTCCCATAAGGCCAGAACCTGGTACAAAAAAGTGTCTGTATATTTATTCCAATTGGCTCTGCTGAACACTTATGTGCTATACAAAGCTTCAGGACGAACTGGATCCTTCCTAAAGTTCCAGGAAGAGATCACAGCCCTTCTGTTTCCAGATGGTGCTGTGGCCAAACTTCCCAATGCAAATGCAGTGAGCCGGCTGCATGAGAGGCATTTTCCGTATGTCCTCCTTGGTACCCCTGCCCAAAAAACACCCCAAAGAAGATATTGTGTCTGCAGAAATGGATTTAGGCGTGACACCCGCTTTTATTGTCCCTCCTGTTTCAAACGCTACCACACACTAAAGTATTAGCGAAGGGTACAGCACTACACAGTTCTAGGGCACACTCACACAGGGTCTCGAAAGATGAGATGGCCATAGATTTTGAGAGACTATAATCTAGAATGCTTATAGTTACAGTTTATACAAAAAAAAACACAAAAAATAAATAAATAAAAAAGCCAAAAAGAGTTGTCGTTTTATTTTTCTTCTCTCTCTATTGTTCTCTCTCTAACGTTCGCTCTCTATTGACCGCTCTCTATTGTTCTATATCTATTGTTCTGTATTGTAACTGTGTTTTAAAACTTTTTTTAAAACCTGCATTTAAAAAATGGCTGCACAAATACTGTGTGCAAAAAATGCAACACCCACCATTTTAATCTGTAGGACCTTTGCTTTAAAAAAAATATGTTTTTGAGTTCAAAGTAATTTTCTAGCAAAAAAAACAAAAAGTGTTAGAAAGGGCTTTGTCTTCAAGTGGTTAGAAGAGGGGGTGATGTGTGACATCTTCTAATGTTGTGCATAAAATGCCAGGACAGTTCAAACAACCCCCTCCAAAATTGCCCTTTTTTGGAAAGTAGACACCCCAAGCTATTTTCTGATAGGCATGTTGAGTCCATGGAATATTTTATATTTTGCCACAAGTTTCGGGAAAATTACAAACTTATTTATTTATTTTTTTTGCACAAAGTTGTCACAAAATAATATATTGCTCAAACATGCCATGGGTATATGTGAAACTACACCCCAAAATACATTATGCTGCTTCTCCACGGGACCCCAAAAACCAATCACCACCTTCAGGCTTTCTAAGGGCGTAAAAAAATGGTGATTTTACTTCCTCACTACTTATCACAGTTTCAGAGGCCATGAAATGCCAATATAGCACAACCCCCCCCCCAATGACCCCATTTTGGAAAGTAGACATTTCAAGCTATTTGCTGAGAGGCATGTTGAGTCCATGAAATATTTTATATTTTACCACAAGTTTTGGGAAAATTTTAATTTGTATTTATTTTTATTTTTTTAGACAGTTGTCACTAAATGATATATTGCTCAAAGTAGACACGCCAAGTTATTTTCTAAGAGGCATGGTGAGTATTTTGCAGCTCTCATTTGTTTTTGAAAATGAAGAAAGAAAAGGAAAATGTATTTTTGTGACAAAAAGCGTGATCTGCAAATAGCTTGGGGTATCTATTTTCCAAAATGGGGTCATTTGGGGGAGGGGTTGTGCTATCATGGCCTACAAAACTGTGATAGGTAGTGAGGAGTGAAATTAGAAATTTACACCCTTAGAAAGCTTGAAGGCGGTGATTGGTTTTCGGGGTCCTGTATGCGGCTAGACTGCCAAAATTTCACACACATTTGGTATCCCCGTACTCAGGAAAAGTTTGTAATTTTCCCAAAACTTGTGGCAAAATATAAAATATTCCATGGACTCAACATGCCTCAGCAAATAACTTGAAGTGTCTTCTTTCCAAAATGGGGTCATTTGGGAGGGGTTTTGTGCTATCTGGACATTTCAGGGCTTCCGAAACTGTGATAGGTAGTGAGGAAGTGAAAGCCTGAAGGCGGTGCTTGGTTTTCAGGGTCCTGTACGCAGATAGGCTCCCAAAAAGTCTCACACATGAGGTATCCCCATACTTAGGCGAAGCAGCAGAATGTATCTTGGGGTGTAATTCCACATATAACCATGGCATATGTGAGCAATATATCATTTAGTGACAACTTTGTGTTATTTTTTTTTCTCTGTAAAGATTTTATTAAAACTTTTAACAGACAATACAGAAAATACCAATATAAAAGGACGGCTCCAACTGGAGTATAGACTAAAGTTGCATACCAATGACGGAGCCAATAAGGGACTCCCTGTATAAAATACAGTTAACATTCCTGACATGAAAAGACATAAAGTGCTCCTCAAGATATCGATGTATTGCCATGTTTGTGTAAGGTATTTCAGATGCCTATAGACATGTCAGAGCTATTAAAAATTCAGGGCCTCTGAAAAAGTTCCTAATCTGATTTTCCTTCCTCTCAAACCATGAGAGGAACAGGAGAAGGAGCCGACTACTAAGTCAGCCCATTACCCCAGAATAGCCACCTGCTAGGAATTAGTTGGGGGGGGGTAAGGAAAGAAATAAAGATTAGGGGAGAGGGGGGGGGGTGTATTGAAAAGAAGCTAATGCAAGGAGAGGGGGTGGGATGACCACCAGTTACCCTCTCCATCTACTTCTGGTAACGGTATATGTAGTATAAAAACCCCCAATACCTTCAGATTGTATCTGCAAAGAGAATAAGAACCGGTTAAACGTTGTCTTGTATCAGCTCTTCATACCGTTGAGAGTTTCGATATTTAAACCAGGCTTCCCATATATTCGAGAAACTGGAGATCCTATACTGGGTGGTATAGAACAGCTCCTCCATCGCTGCAATATGATTGATGCGTGACGCCCATTCTTTCATTGAGGACCAGTAAGCATAGCCTAGCACCGTTAATCATATGCATAGCTATATTGTATCATTTCCGAGGTATTTTGGAAAGATGAAGGAGGTACTGTGCTGGTGAAAACTCCAGTGGGAGCGAGGAAATCGCAGTCGTCGCATCATGCACCCTACCCAGTATGGCTGAATCAGTGGGCACGTCCACCATATGTGGAGAAAAGTGCCCAAGTCCTGTCCGCATCTCCAGCATCGATCTGAGACTGTTGGGACAAATTTATGAATCAATTCCGGTGTCTTGTACCACGTTTTAATTATATATCCATTTTCCTGTGTGTTTACTCCGACCTTTGTGTATATACAAGTGGATGTGATCCCAGCTAGCTTCCTCTATCACTGTGCCCAACTTAGTGTCCCAAAATGCATGATGAGTGCAAAGAAGTATGAGGTTTCCCAAACACTGAGGCATAAAGTACTGAGATCATACAATTCTGGGGAGACAAGCTAGAACCCAGCGATTCAAAGACATTAGGGGCTTTCGTGAAGCCTTCTCCGTTCGCTGTGTTATCCATATATTCTTATAATTGTCGATAGGCCCAAAAAGGGGAGGACTTGGTCATAGATAGTGCTGCGAGCTCTCCCTGCCGGAGGAACCTGCCCTTGGAAAAAAAATGTTTCGCTTGCATCTCTGCGTAGGGTCATTCAGCTGATAAGTAGGCCTTAGCCATACCTAGAAGAAAGTCTGGGTTACCCTTGATAGGAGCGATCGCGCAGTCTTTGGCTGAGAGCGCATGGACTTTACAGGGCCTTTCAAAGGCGTGAAGAGTTGCCCCAATAACAGGGTGTGACTGGATACTGGATGTAATGTGCTTTTTAGAGAACCAGGAGATTGAGCGGAGATCAATTGCTCCAGGAGTACCCATGCCCTGCATCGGGTATGTATCCTCCAATCCAATACCCAAGCCAGATGAACAGCCCAATAATATCTCTGCAGGTCAGGGAGGCCAATGCCACCACCAGATTTTGGCAACACCAGCTTCGCCCATCCAATTCACACCGCCTTGGTTCCCCATAGGAAAGCCCTACACATTCTCTTATATGCCGCAAAGAAGGAAGAATGCCAAGCAGATTGGGATAGTCTGCAGTTTATAGAGAATGCGGGGAAGCACTGTCATTTTTAAAATTGAGGTTTGTCCAAACCAGGAGACGGTTGGCACACCCCATCTATGGAGGTCCTGCTGTATATTTTTCAGTTAATTTTTTTTTGTAATTTTTCCATCACTTGTGACAAAAAAATAAAATATTCAATAGGCTCATCATGCCTCTCAGCAATTTCCTTTGGGTGTCTACTTTTCAAAATGGTAAATGCTAAAAAATTATATTGCATGAATACATTTGTGTATTACACAAATGTATGTGACATGTTGCTGCTTGTGTCACAGCAGTCCCATTTACTACAAAACACCTGGTGATCCTGTCAGTCCCCCTGTATTCCTGTGTAATTCTGACCATGTCCTAATTTAGATCTACAGAAGGCAACGCCAATGAACAGCATGCCTGTACTCCTATAGTCAACTTTGACGCCATGCCCCAAACTCTTGATTGACAGCAGAGAAGCCCTTCTCAAACACAGTGCACAAATGTACTTCCCCGCTGTTCCTGATGTCATTAGGCAGCCAGCCCTTTGAAAACAGAGATATGCCCCCTTCACTTGAAAGAAGGGCAAGAAGAGAGGCTGTGCGATCACATGATCTTGGAATAAAACAATGAAAATAAAGGTATATAAATATATATTTTTTTTAATGTTACTAGAGCTGCAGAAAATAATCTGAAGTTCTGTATTGTGGTTTCACAAATACTTTAATCAAACTGAAACAATCACATATCTCTTTCATTTAATAATACTACAAGGAAAGCGACCTTAGTTTAGTCTACTAAAGCCAGATCAATGTGACATCAATTCTGATAAGGGCTACGCTACTCACTGCCTTAATAAAGAGAATTAAAGCCATTTGTTATATATAAATCTGAATATGCTCAGTATAGTGTCAATAATTGTGTTTCTGTTACCATAATGGTGTGTACACATGATCGGTCTATCCGGCGGACTTAGTCCGCAGGACAATTCGATCGTGTGAGGGCTCCAGTGGACTTTTTCTTCCCAAAAGTCCGGCGGACATAGAAATAAGACTTGCTTCAGAATTAGACTAAAACCGATGCTAGGGCAGCTATTGGCTACTGGCTATGAATTTCCTTATTCTACGTCATCACGTTCGAATCCCCCGGACTTTTGGAGTGATCGTGTGTGGCCAAGTCCGTTCGCTTGAAAGTCCAGCTGACCTCAGTTGCAAAGTCTGCCGGACTAAGCCCGCCGGATAGTCCGATCATGTGTACGCGACATTAGAGACGTGTTTACACATTACAGAGACAGCGCTTTCAGGTTATTGATGCATCATATCCACTGAGAGCAACGCAAGTGCTTGGTAATTTTGTTTCTATGTCCTCTAATCTTACAGTACTGCTAAACCCAGGACCCTGCATTTACTATATTTGGTCTGCCGCAGTACACAGAACATGGAAATGCAATTATTTTGATAAATATAAACTGCTAAACACCCTTTCTCATCAGCAGTATATAGCAGTCTTATGACTTATATCAGTGTCTGATTAAAGCTTGTGGGGAATGTTTTCATTCTCCTCTGACTGCCCTATGAGGCTGCAGGATTCCCGCCCCTCTGTCTGGACAGTGCTGATTGGCCCTGTGTTGATCACATGCACTCTTCCAAGAAAAAAAAAATACTCTCTAGCAATACACACCAAACTGAGCATGTGCAGAGTGCCCCCAAGGCTCTGTAATGTCAGCCGATGGATTGGGGACAGTGGAAGAAGGGGGGGGGGGTCAGAGAAGACAATATCAAACAGCATTTTTACACAATGTGGAGGATTAACCCCTTAGGTTCCACAATGAGTATGACAAGCGTGCTTTACTGCATATACAGGCTAATTTTATGGTTGTGGGTTTAGTAACACTTTAAATAAAGAAACTACCTTCAATGGACAATCTGTACCTGTTTTAGGAAACCACGTGGCTAAGCAACTAGGATCTGTAGCTGGCTAGATAAATTGTTTTATGTAGCCGATTTATTTTCCTAAGCAACTGAGGGACCAAATTCCCCTTGTAGATAGTACTGCTCTCTGGCCATTCTTGAGAAATATCAAGTGAAATATATTCCCAGCAGCTTTATTCCAGCTCATGTTCAGGAGGGAAGAGAAACTTAAAAGGAATGTGTGCCCTGACAGGTTACTTATTAACCCAGCCCCTCAGTGATACCTTATCAATGGCTCCGCACTCAAAGGCGCACAGCACCCGCCCTGCAGCCAAGTCTTAGTAAATATTTAATAGCAGTAAAGGTGTTTCACCTGTTATCATACAGATATCCTAAAGCACTTTTTTTAAAAGCAGCTTTATCTTTTCTCTCAACTTATGTGCCTGTTACTAAAAGATTTCACCCACAAATCCACCAACTGTCACCGCTTTCCACGTCTGCTCTCCGTATCTACCCAATGACATGTGAAACGGTAAAAGGCCTTATCCTATTTTCAAGCTGGTCACAAACAGAATATTCTGACATTTACAAGGCTGTAGAACTCTAAAATACGCACAAACAATTATAAAGGTATTCATTTTGTTTTTAACATGTAATCTATATTTTATACTTCTAAATGAAATAGGTGGGAAAATCTCAACCTATTAAAACTTTAGTAAAGTGGAACTAGGCCAAAGGTCCAAAGACGACTTGTTGCATTCCTACGTCATATCATGGTCTACTACCACCCAGCCAAGTTTAGAAATATAAGGTAATAAATCATATACAAAGTCAGTTATTATTTCAGCGTGCAATAAAGTATTTTATATTATTGAAGTCTAACTTATGCTTAAGTAATTTTTGAAATATTATTTGCCCAGCATTAAATCAAAATTAAAAAAGGAGGAAAGAAGCGCCAGCTGCTGTACTCACCCTATCTCTGGCACTGTGTCCCAGGGAAAGTCCTCTCAATCACTAGATGTGCCCAGTGTCTTTAAACTCACTTCCTGTGAGCCCAGGGTGTCAAGGATTTGACCCCGGGAGCATCATCGGTCTGTCCTGGACTAACAAGAGAATGCTGCAGAGAGCGGTGGCATGTGATTGCTTGGCTGTCACACCTACCCCTAGCGTTGGTGGTCAGGCACTATAGCTGGCCCATTGTTCTTCACCTATAACAGCCCCCTTTCCCTTAAGGAAAGTAGGCTTTCCGGTACTTGGTTTCCCCTCAGGTCCTATACACAATGCCATAGTGCCTGGCCACCACGCTGGAGCAGGCATGAGCTAAGCACAGTAAACAGGTACTTGCAGTTGGCAGGCAGGCAGAGTGGATTAATGGCAGTCTGGATTCAGGACAGGCAACGTTCAGGGAGTAGTCAAACTCAAATCTGTGGTCAAAAGGCAGGCAGAGTTCAGAGAGTAATCCAATCTGAGGTTGATAACGAGGAAATTCAAACTCCTATGTTTCCCCAATTAATCACTTGCCGAAAGCCGAACGGCAATATATGTCCTAATTTTGAGGATGGATATCGTTGTTATGGCAGCAGCTAGCTGCCATAACCCTGGTATCCCCATGTTCGGCTGGCGGTTGGCTACAAGATAAAAGTGGTCTCTGTGGCGGATTTTCCACAAGATCACTTTATCGGCGGCCTCCCGCAATGCTCCGCTGCTTACCGGAGCTGTTGGCAGCGGCGGGGGTAATGGGATCCTTCCTGTGGCTGTGCATGCAGACGAGTGAAGGGAAGATGGACCCCCACCTGTCTCCATGACACTGCAGGGCGGAAGCAATGTCAAAACGTCACTTCCACCTATGTCATTTTTTTTAAATGACAATTTATAATTTTTTTTTATTATTGTATCTTAGTGTAAATATGAGATCTGAGATCTTTTTGACCCCAGATCTCATATTTAAGAGGTATTGTCATGCTTTTTTTTATTACAAGGGATATTTCCATTCCTTGTAATAGGAAAAAAAGTGACACCATTTTTTTTAAACAGTGTAAAAAAAAAAAAAAAAAAAAAAAAGGTAAAATAAATAAGAAAATAAATAAATAAACATGCCCCGTCCTGCCGAGCTCATGTGCAGAAGCATACGCGAGTAGCGCCCGCATATGAAAACAGTGTTCAAACCACACATGTGAGGTATCACCTAGACCTCCTCTGTAACTAAAAACATGCAACCTGTAGAATTTTTTAAACATCGCCCATGGAGATTTTTAAGGGTAAAATTTTGTCACCATTCCATGAGCGGGCGCAATTTTGAAGCGTGACATGTTGGGTATCAATTTACTCAGTGTAACATTATCTTTCACAGTATAAAAAAAAATGGCTAAATTTACTGTTGTCTTATTTTTTAATTAAAAAAAGTGTATTTTTTTTTAAAGTGCGCTTGAAAGACCACTGCGCAAATACAGTGTGACAGAAAGTATTACAACTACCGCCATTTTATTCTCCAGGGTGTTAGAAAAAATTGTATAATGTTTGGGGGTGTAAGTAATTTTATAGGAAAAAAAAATGTTTTTAACGTGTAAACAACACATTTAAAGAGGCCTGGTCCTTAAGTAGATAAATGACTGGGTCTTATATTAATTTTGCCAACAAAAGTCGCAGTAGGGCTTATTTTCGGGGCGTAGATCTTATCATGTAATGTACTGTCTTCTCTCCCCCTCTCCCTCCCTGCCTGTCAGGAATCCTCAGTGTGAAGTGAGTTAAAATGATTGTAAAATCCTATAACCCACTCTATTACAGTATTATATAATCTACAATGTGTATTTCTGTAATATAATTGTGCCAAATACCTTCGTTACAGCTCCGCTCTTCGGTGACCTACCGGAAACTCGAAAAACGAAACTATTAGTTTTCCATATCACAGCAGTGTCCACACATGGGGGCCATCCAACATTATAGGTGATTTATTTCCTTCACCTTTCCAAAATGGTACTGACTAGTATTCTAGTGTTTCCCTTCTCCCTAATTTTCTCTCCTTTATCCTCTAATGTGACCCCAGTGCTGAGGGGCAGGGGAGGGGCAAACAAGTATACTGTGCAGGTGCCCGACATCCTCCTTATCAAATTATGACATCATTGATTGTAAGGATGCCAGTGGATGGCCTGCATGGTGCCCAAGGTTGCAATCATGCACAACAAAAACCCGTGACTTTGTGTAACAAAAAGGCAGACTTGATCCACTCACTGGCTTGTTGACAAATTTTGGGCAATTCGTGCAACTTTTAGGCATTTTGCCAAGGCACCCCTGATGAACCCAGAAGGCACCCTGATTGAAAAAGATTGGTCTACACCAATTACCCTGACAGGAAGAGTGTAGCTCAGCCAAAACCGGGATGCTGGAATGAGACCAGCAGCTGCAATGGAACACAGGCTCCTGACACTGGCACAGCTTTCTCCGGCATTTGTGACCAGTTCACCATTGAAGAAAGAAAACAAGGAAGAGCACTGTTGATAACCCCAGACTCTAGACACACGAAAAAAAAGTATTATTTTTTTTAACAAAAAAAAACTTTATGGTGGGTGGGGGCACAAACTGTAGTCAGGATTTAACAAATCAGTCTGCAGCCCTGAAAAAATTAATTGAAGTTAGGCCATACTCCTTCAGAGAAGTGCCCAATGCCCAATGTGCCATTAAAGGAAATGTCATGTGGCTTTCTTTTTTTTATGGTCAGGATTAAAAAAAGTATATTTTTTTAAAGGAGAAAAGGACTATGCAGTGTAAATTTAAACAGGTGTATGCAACTTTTAATATGTTTGTCATTGCTGTCACATTTATAAAATCATTAAGACTGCAAGGATTGTCAGAGCAGCCATGAGAGCTGAGACAGTGTTTCCATACTGCCACTCTTTTCCCTTGTCTAGTCACAGAATGCTTTGAATTCTGTGAAATATGCACAGACACAAAGCACTCTGCGAATGGTCAAGGGGAGAGGAGGGGAAGACAAACAACAGTGCAGCTTTAATGTATAAGAGCGGTAGTTCTTTTGCCGCAGAATGAGTGCCTGGCATGAATGTCTGCATATATTACAGTATACACAAACATACTTAAAGTATACATCCAAGTTTGCCAAAAAAAAAAAAAAGAAAGAAGAGAAAACACCACAATATGTTTGTTATCTATTCACATTGCATAACTAAACATTATAAAAAAATCATTTTTTTACTTTTCTTATGATGGCCATAGTTGGTTTGAATCTTGGCCGGTTCCTGCTGAACCAACTGAGATTTGATCCATGTAGCGGCAGGCTGATTTTCCATAAATTAACTTAGGTACAACCAGCCTGTCAGATTTCTAGCATGTGATTATTGCCAGTGACTATAGCCGCTAGCAGTAATCGCTGTGTTCTCTGGGGAGGGACGGCCCCCACCGGGAGAACACAATAGCTCCATGGGAGGGATTCCCCCACCAACACTGACTGTGATGATGGGGAATCGAGGGATTTTCTTTAGTTGGAGGAAAGAAAGTCACATCATCTATAACCCGCCTAAGTTTTTGTTTGCAGTAGGCCTTGGGGCAGACTACTCTTTTTACAATTTTAAATGTTAAAAAAACTCAATCTTTTCCCACTGTCAAAGAGGGACACACTAAGTTTCGCATCATTAAGATAACATTACAGACGCCTAGCTTCTAGATAATTAACCCTTTGTTAGAACAGACAGTATTCAAATATAGTTTTCAATTGATAATGAGATCTGCCAGCACAGTACAAACATTATAGTGATATTAAAGTCTTTTTTTTTTTATAACTAAAAAGTTATATTTACCTGCTCTGTGCAGTGGTTTTGCACAGAGCAGCCCAGATCCTCATCTGCTTGGGTCCTGCTGTATGCCCCCACAGCAAACAATTTGCTTTGCTATGGGGCCACCCGAGCCGCTAATCTGTGTGTCCATTTAGATTCAGAGCAGCGGCTGGGCCCCGCCCCCTCTTTCTCCTCACTGGCTCACTGACTTTGATTGACAGCAGCGGGAGCCAATGGCGCTGCTGTCTCAGCCAAAGAGGATGGAGAGTCCTGGACAGCCGAGACTCTCGTGCAACATCGCTGGATCGCGATGGGTTCAGGTATTAGGGGGACTGCTGCACATAGAAGTTTTTTTTAACTTAATGCATAGAATGCATTAAGATAAAAAAAACGTTCTGCCCTTAGAACCACTTTAACTACCCAGCCTCCAGTTTTGACATTTTCAGAAATGTAAAGTAAAACAGCAATTTGTATTTTTGTTAAAGTTATGCTATGTGAATGAGACATGTAACAAATATAAAGTTATATTTATATATGATTCTGGTCTTTCGGGTAGGGGGCGTGTGTGCATGCTGCCGGCGCATAACTTGTGCTGTAATTAGTTACAGCACAAACCATTCAGCGTGTACTGGCCAATGGATAACCGCCGGCACTTGCTGAATGGCAAGGAGGAACACAAGACAGAGCTTGTATGAGAGCTCCATATGTAAACAAGACAAGGCTCTGTCCTGTCAGAAGGGATGTGTTGGTTTTTGTTTTCCTGCAAAGCAGAGAATAAAAACCTTAGTGAAAGCATCTCACAGTAAACACAAACACTGGTTAGGCACATATTTAACCCTTTGCTCGCCCCTGATGTTAAGCCCTTCCCAGCCAGTGTCATTAGTACAGTGACAGAGTATATTATTAACACCGAGCACTGTATTAGTGTCACTGGTTCCCACAAAGTGTCAAAAGTGCCAGTTAGTCTCAATATCGCAGTTCCACTATAAGTCACTGATTGCCTTCATTACTAGTGTAAAAAAGAATTCCAGTATTTGTAGCATAGTTTGTAGACGCTATAACGCAGTGGCAGCTGGTGCCCAAAATTTTTGGAGGGGCGAAAAAAAACTGAAAAATTTGGGAAAAAAACCCCCATGAATTGCAGCCTCACTGTGCCCATCAAGCGCCGCCACTGTGCCCATCAAAAGCAGCCACTGTGCCCACCAAACGCTGCCAGTCCATAGGACATGTACAGTATCAATGATAGAGGATGAATTTCTGCCACTCTATGTAAAGAGCACAGACAGTATTGTATGTCCATAGGTGGCACCAAATTAATGCTTCATGCATCACAATGTCTCCCCAAACTTAAGCATCCTCAATTCAATTCACCTCTGTGACTACTAGTGTTATTGTAAGCTTGGCTATGTGAATGGAGGCTGGAGTGTGACATTTTAGGTTTTTCAGGTGAAGTACAGCATGCTGAGACATTACTTACATTGCCAAAATATCTCCAATCGGGCCATGCATTCCACGGAGCTGCTGATGTCACTTCCGGTTTACCTCTGGCACAGGGAAACTGGAAGAAACATCTTAAATGGAAGAACAAAGCACCCGCCCATAATATCAGTAGTTGTTCGGCGTGATGGAATGCGCCACAAAGCAGGTCAAAATCCTCCAAATGAAGCTCCTCGTCTTGCAATCTCGTGATTGCATTGACGTGACGCTTCCCATAGTGCACTGTGTGCGTCACCCAAACACAGTGCACTTAAAGGACATTTAAAAAAATATTTTTTAAAGAGCCTTGTTAAAAAAAAATATATTTTTTTTTTATTGCGCCCCCTATGAAGCCACTGCTATAATGTTTGCGCAAACCAATCAATATACGCTTATTGGGGTTTTTGTTTTTACCAAAAATAGGTAGCTGAATACATATTGGCCTATAATATAATTTTAATTAGATATGTTTTATAGCAGAAAGTAAAAAATATTTTTTTCAGAATTGTCGACCTTTAGTTGAACATTGCGTTTGGCTGGGCATCATTCAAGGAGACTGAATATTTCTTGTGGGAATCTCAGGGAATACTGAGAGGGGTGCTGTCTGAGTTGCATATTAACTTTGTGTGACACCTTTCTCACAAAATGAAAATAAACCCTGGGCTTTAAGAAGGATTCACTTAGCATTAAAGTGATTCTTAAGTTTAATTTTAAAAAAAATAAACATGTAATTTACCTGCTCTGTTCAATGGTTTTGCACAAAGTATCCCCGAGCCTCCTCTTGTGGGGTCTCCCGCCGTAGCTCCTTCTCTTTGGCGAGTGTCTCCGTAGCAAAGTGCTTGATATGAGGGCACTCTTGTGGGCTCAATCCTGAGTCTAAAGACACAGGCAGCACAGCTCAGCCTCCCCTCCCCCTTGCCACATGATTTGATTGACAGCAGCAGGAGCCAATGGCTACCATTGCTGCCTCTCTGTGCTGTGAGCTCTCAGGCACAGCACTCGATCGAGATTAGGCTCACGTAAGTATATGTTAGGGCTTTGGGGGATCCTAATAACAGAAGGTTTTTTAACCTTAAGGCAACAAATGAATTATGGTAAAAAAAAAAACTTAAAGTATTACTAAACCAGGACCCTGCATTCACTATAAATACCTTTTGCTAAATACCTTTTCTTGTCAGCAGTATATAACATTCTTGTGACTTCTATCGGTTCCTCATCAACGTTTTTAGTAGGAATTTTCATACTGCACTGATCCTCTGTCTGGATAGTGCTGATTGGCCCTGTGCTGATCACATGCACTCTCCCAAGAAATAAAATACTCTCTAGCAATACACACCAAACTGAGCATGGGTTCATCTAAGGCTGTAATGTCAGGAGACCAAACTGAGCATGGGCAACCTGACTCCAGTAAGACCACTTTCACACTGGGGCGGTTTTCAGGAGCTTTAGCGCTGGAAATAGCCTCTGCTAAGTGCTTAAAAACCACCTCCAATTCATTCAAGTGTGACCTTTCACACTCGGGCGGTGCGCTTGCGGGACGTTCCAAAAAGTCCTGCATGTAGCATCTATGGGGCGTGTTGGGAGCACTGTATTTAGCGCTCCCAAATGGCCTGCCCATTGGAATGAATGGGCAGCGATTCGGAAGCGCCAGAACGCGGGAGTTTTTAACACCTTCTTTGGGGTTAAAAGCGCCTCTTAAACAGCCATAAAGCTCTACTAAAACAAGCGGCACTGTGAGAAAGGGACCTAACTCTGTCTTATCTGGACCTGTTCTGGAGTCAGTGGAAGAAGAAGAGGATCTGTGCATAAAAGATCAAGCAGCCTTTTTGCACAATGCAGAGGATTAACCCCTTAGGTTCCACAGTGAGTATAAGAAGCATGCTTTACTGCATATACAGACTGATTTTACTGTTGTGGGTTTAGTAACACCTTTAGAACCACTTTAAAACTGTTGGGAGACAACACTAAAAGGGCTAACTGGGCAGATGCAGCAAACCGTAAGGAAGATCTAATATAAAGGCTGTGGTAATCTGATGATAATTAGATAAAACAGATAATCAGATAAATAAGCAGTTGTGAAGAATTTGGAGTTGATTAAATCAGCTAGACATGGTGGGTAAGTGTTTTTTGCCTGAAAGTGTGCATACATTTTAATTTTCTCTTTGACTGGATCCTACGTTTAGACAGAGTGCCAAAGATAAGCACATTGGTATAGTTCTATTTGTACTTGATAGTCAGCATAATGTGTCGGTGAACCTGAAAAGCAAATCTTAAAATGTGAAAAAAATCTGTTAGTTTATAATTTTCTGAGATGTTTAATGTGAACTGATTGATCAATCCTGTGTCTATGATATGCAAAAGCTGGATGCTAGAGGATGCATGTGGCTGTGCTTTACAGCTGAGCACTGTCTTCGCACCTTTCATTTTGACAATTTATATTGACGCAGAAACTTTCTGATACCTAAAGAGCCTATTTATTAAAAGCAAAGAGTGCAAACACTGCCAATGTAGAGTGCTCGGCACATCTTGCACCAATGTCTCAGGTTCGTTTCCTAACATGTGAAATGGTAACCTTGCATTTTATCAACACACTGCAGGTTCCCATGCAAGCTGCCTGTCACTGCTGGAGTGGCCTTAAAAAGCTCTGAAATGTTTTGTTTCGCTGGCTGTTTCACAAACGCAAGTTTAGAACTTTAAGCAAGGCGAAGCTTGTGACTTTCAAAGAAAGCCATTTGTAATCACCTGTGTCATACAACCATTGTCACCCCTCCATGCTTACTTCCACAGTTACTGCTCCGCTTTATCACGTTTCTATACTGCAAAACCTCTGGGACTCTGGACATATGGGCCTTGTGGTAGAGGGTGACACACTGCACACCTTCCTGCTCCTACATGGCTCTATCGCCAACCCCATTGGCCAATTCACTGGGGCATTGCATTGAATACTACTGTACAAATCTATCACAGAACATGAGTTTCAATAGCTCTAATTTCCAGTATAAATACCTCCAAGTTAGAAATGTGAAGTCTGCACTGTTATATATAAATATAAATATCTCCTAAGTGCATACTTTCCTAAATCGTAACACTATGAGCTGTGGCTACCCAGATTTCTTGCCACATTTTGCAAGTCAACATTATGGTATAATTGTCCTTCTCCAGCAATGCAAGCCTTGCATTCCTCCTCATTAGTCCATCTGCCGCCACTAGCATCTTCTCCCTGTATTATGCCGTGTACACACGACCGGACTTTTCAACAGCAAAGGTCCAACGGAACGAATCCATCAGACAATTCGACTGTGTGTGGGCTTCATCAGACCTTTGCTGTTGAAAAATCAGACAGACTTTATATTTAGAACATGTTTCAAATCTTTTCGGCAGACTCAATTCCGGTAGAAAAATCCATTCGTCTGTATGCTAGTCCGACGCTAGGGCAGCTATTGGCTACTGGCTATGAACTTCCTTATTCTAGTCCAGTCGTACGTCATCACGTTCGAATCTGTCGGACTTTGGTGTGATTGTGTGTGGCCAAGTCCATTTGTTCAGAAAGTCCGTTGGAACTCCACCGAAAGTCCATCAGGAAGACCGTCGGACCTAGTCTGCCGGAAAGTCCAGTCGTGTGTATGCGGCTTTAGGCTTGGAAGGCATCGGACGTGATAATGTGAAGTTTTTATGAGAAACTACAACCATTACAAATTTTACAATCATTTTTACAACTATTACAATTTTTATTGTATAAAAAATGTAACTGCATTGATCATAAAGTGCTTATACAATATTATCACTAAAAACAATATTGGTGAAATGTGCACAAGCCTCAAAACACAATAACAATGTTATAGTGCAAATTCTTAAATTATCAAGTGCAAAATTGCAAAGTAATCAAAACTGCAGGACACAGGTTTTCAACAATATTTCCCAAAGTCCACATTACAATTTACATCTCATGTGCATAGTGTGCTCAAAATCACATCCGTGCTATTTTAGAAGCCTTTTCACCACTTCGTGCATCACCACCACCTTCTGAAATGGTCACTCAACAGAGCCTAGAAAAAACTGTGCCTTTGGTTCACATTGGGATAACCACTTCACTTTCCTGGCGTTTTTCCAGATAGATTACCACTAGTTGCTCCTCAAACCCTGATATCTCATACAGTGCCTTGCAAAAGTATTCACCCCCCTTGGCATTTTTCGTGTTTTGTTGCCTCACAAACTAGAATTAACATGGATTGTTTGAGGATTTGCATTATTTAATTTACAGAACATGCCCACAACTTTGAAGATGTTTTTTTTTCATTGTGAAGCAAACAACAAATAGGACAAGAAACAGAAAAAGTCAATGTGCATAACTATTCACCCTCCTAAAGTCAATACTTTGTACAGCCACCTTTTGTGGCTATCACAGCTCCAAGTCCCTTTGGATAAGTCTCTTGCCGCATCTTACCACTGGGATTTTTGCCCATTCCTCCTTGCAAAACTGCTCCAGCTCCTTCAAGTTGGATGGTTTGTGCTTGTGAACAGCAATCTTTAAGCCTGACCACAGATTTTCTATTGGATTGAGGTCTGGGCTTTGACTAGGCCATTCCAACACATTTACATGTTTCCCCTTAAACCACTCAAGTGTTGCTTTAGCAGTGTGTTTGGGGTCATTGTCCTGCTGGAAGGTGAACCTCCGTTCTAGCCTCAAATCACACACAGAGTGGTACAGGTTTTGCTCAAGAATATCCCTGTATTTAGCACCATCCATCTTTACCTCAACTCTAACCAGTTTTCCAGTCCTGATTGCTGAAAAAAATCCCCACAGCATGATGCTGCCACCACCATGTTTCACTGTGGGGATGGTGTTCTTTGGGTGATGTGATGTGTCGGATTTGCGCCAGACATAGCATTTTCTTTGATGGCCAAAAAGTTAAATTTTAGTCTCATCAAAGCAGAGCACCTTCCTCCACACATTTTGGGAGTCTCCCATATGCCTTTCGCAAACTCAAAACCTACCATTTTGTTTTATGCTAAAAGTAATGGCTTTCTTCTGGCCACACTGCCATAAAGCCTAGCTCTATGGAGCGTACGGCTTATTGTCATCCTATGTACAGATACCCCAGTCTCTGCTGTGGAACTCTGCGGCTCCTCCAGGGTTACCTTAGGTCTCTGTGCTGCCTCTCTGAATTAATACCCTCCTTGCCTGGTCCATGAGTTTTGGTGTGCGGCCGTCTCTTGGCAGGTTTGCTGTTGTGCCATGTTCTTTCCATTTGGTTATGATAGATTTGATGGTGCTCCTAGGGATCATCAACGATTTGGATATTTTTTTATAACCTAACCCTGACTTCTCAACATTGTCCCTTACTTGTTTGGAGAGTTCATTAGTCTTCATGGCAGTGTTTGGTTAGTGGTCCCTCTTGCTTAGGTGTTGCAGCCTCTGGGGCCTTTCAAAAAAGGTGTGTATATGTAATGACAGATCATGTGACATTTAGATTGCACACAGGTGGACATCATTTCACTAATTATGTGACTTCTGAAGGTTGCACCAGAGTTTTGTATGAGCTTCACAACAAAGGCACATGCCAATTATCATTTTTTTATTTCTGAAAAATAGTTTTATGTATATATTTTTCTAATTTTACTTCACCAACTTAGACTATTCTGCTCCATCACATATAATTCAGATAAAAAAAACACTGAACTAAACGCTGTAATGTTACAAAATAGGTAAAAAGCCAAGGGGCGCTGTAAGAAGTAAATAGCCATCATTGAGCAATATACTTTTGTAAAATTTAATTAAACTAACAAGGTAAACATCCCCAATTATAAAAACCTTTAGACCGGCACTGAGTCATTCCACCAGTGTGTTTGCTTCGTCTTCCAGGATTGGCGTGCATTCCAAGCCTTGATCTGGTATAGGTTAAGCTGAAACGCTTAGAGGCTTCTCAGTAATCGCTGACGTCACTTCCTGTCGACGAAGCGGCAGAACTAATCCAAAAAACACACTGCTGGAATGACTCAGTGCCAGTCTAAAGGCACCTGAATTGTGAGTACACGTTTTTATAATTGGGGATGTTTACTTCTTCTTATGAGATATCAAGATTTGAGCAGCAACTAGTAGTAATCTAGCTGGAAAAAAGCCAGGAAAGTGGAGTGGTTATCCCAATATGAACCAAAGGCAAATTTTTCTAGGCTCTGGTGAGTGACCATTTCAGAAGGTGGTGGTGATGCACGAAGTGGTGAAAAGGCTTCTAAAATAGCACATATGTGATTCTGAGCACACTAAGCACATGAGATTTAAATGATAGAATTGTGAAGCGGACTTTGGGAAATATTGTTGAAAACCTGTGTCCTGCAGTTCTGATAACTTTGCAATTTTGCACTTGACAATTTAATAATTTGTACTATAACATTGTACTATAGAGTTATACAGTTTTGATGGTTGTGCACATTTCACGGATACTGCTTTTAGTGATAACATTGTATAAGCACTTTATGATCAGCGTTGTTAAATTTTTTATACAATATTAATTTTCCTCTAACCAATGGCAGAGAATTTCTAACTGCAGCAGGTTTTACTTTAACTTTAAATATAATTTTTATGCCAGGTAACACATTATTTCACCATATATTTCAATTTTTAGTACAACATTTGGAAATTCTCCACATAGCCCTGGTGGCCTTTTTTGAAGGAGGAAAGTGAAGAAGGGGTTATCAGTGTATATTTTACATCTCCCACGCTGCGGATTATAAATGCTGCACTGAATGACTCTGAGAAAATATTACCATCTACTGAAGTAGTGAGAATCATTCTCGGCAATGTCACTTTTTCCTAGTATGAAGGCTGCAATCTAACTGACATCAGCATTGATATGCCATGTTCACAATTATTTCCCAGGTATGTCTCAGCTCCTGTTGCAATCCAGGGCTTAATTCTGCATTCCTTGGTTTCTTACAAATTGTAAGCCAGCTTCATACTTATGTCATCAGCTTGTGATTGATTGATAGGCTGTTTTTTAATTCTATCACAGTAGGATGTGTTCAGAGGTCTAAAGTCATCACTTTACTTGCTTATAGTCAGTAAATCGATTGGCAGGTGACATTACTGGCTTCTACTAAACTGATAGGCTACACTGTCAGTGATGTCAGTGGTTTGTAGAAAACTCATTGGTGGAATTCTAAGCAATTCTCTGTAAAATTGGCTTAGCCAAAATAAATCATGTCTAATATGGATGACAAGTCCATGTATCTTATTTCATTTCCTGTATAATTTTAGGCAAAACCAATAAAACCAGATGCATCATAAAACAGAAACTTCCCTTTTGCGTGAAACGGTTTTAATAATAATGCAGAATTTTAAACACAGGTAATGGAAACCAATTTGATTTTATTGCTACAACACTAGTGTGTCTAGTGTAGCCACACCTGCTATAAGAAAAATTATTTTTGCTGTGATCCTGTCATATAATACCAGGAAGCAGGCAGAGATGTGACGTTTTCTCCATGCAGTAGTCGTACTGACGTACGGGCTAGAACCGCTCTTGCCAACCCCATTACGAATCTATTCTTATCTTATAAATTGGAAGTGAAGTCATTAACAATCCCTTTAACATCCGCTTAGATTGCACAATTTATGATAGAAGGAATGTGTATTTTCTAGACACGGCATCTATCTAAAGCAGCAAAAGCCCAATATAAGTATAAAAACAAATATATTTATACATAAAACTACATTGGATATGTGCGGTAAAGTGATGCAAAATTTCATAACACAGAGCAGACCATCAGAATTCAGTTTATGCTTGTTTAGTTACTTAAAGTATTTGTTACCCCAACACTTCATATTCCTGATATGTGTCTACTTTTCCATGTACTTGTATGAGAAAGTATCCTGTTCTCTTTGTATTGCTTCCTTTATGTGAAATCCTTGGTGTTCCTGCCAGTCCCCTTGCTTTCCTATTAAAAATTGACCACACTGAGTAGGAGAACACACCGTGGTAAGTTCTCTAGCTATGCTGGGAAATCAGTGTACTCTCCTCCAATGATCAGACTTGTTGTGACATGCCCCCCCCTGCACAGCCATTCACTGGGAAGCTCAGTGTGCTGCTGCTTCCGCCCCCCTCCCCAGTTCTTACGCAGCAAAGAACAGGGATAATTTATGATTGATGGCATCTCTGTCAGGTTTCTGGGAGTAGAAGATCTGAAGCAGTGGTGTCCTAAGGTCAGCTCTTTTATTAAGCAGGAACTGTGTGTTCAAGGAGGAAAACCAGAACTTATAAAGTCCAGTTGACCTGCATTTGGAGCAATCAGACTAAGTCCCCCTCAGGATTCCTTCTTGTCTATCAGTCCAGTACACACTTTTTTCAACAGCTCCAAACCCTGATGAATGGGGACCCTTTGTACCCTCGACATGCATTGAATTTTTTAATGCAAGATTCTGAATAAGATCATATCTGGACTTTATACATTCTGCTTTTGGAACTTCTTGCATATTCAGGTTTTTTTTTTTTATAATTTTTATTCAGAAAAATAAGAAAATACAGAGGCTCATGTAAAGGCCTATTCAGGTTTTTATAGCAGTCTGTGTTCCCCAACTCCTCCAAATTGGCCCGGCCTAACAATTCACGGTAAAACAGGGTTTTATTGCACACATTTGCAAATATAAATGGAAGCTGCAGTGCCCACATCAAGGCTCCTCTTAATACTGTGGTCCTAACGCTGTAGTTTTCAGATCCCTCGAAATGCAGCATATACAGCAGTGGATAAATCAAGGGCAGGTTTGCCTGGAGGAAGCCCACCCCTCCTTAGCCACTTCAATACTGGGTACTTTCGCCCCTTTCCTTCCCAGGCCAATTTTCAGCTTTCGACGCTCTTGCAATTTCAATAAGAATTACGCGGTCATGCAATACTGTACCCAAATTACATTTTTATCATTTTGTTCACACAGATAGAGCTTTCTTTTGGTGGTATTTATTCACAAATAATTTTTTTGCGATATAAGTGAAAAAAAGTGTGGAAAATTTTGAAAAAAAATATATATTTTATACTTTCTGTTTTAAAAGAAATCCAATAAAATCTAATTTTCTTATAAAATTAAGCCAAAATGTATTCTGCTACATGTCTCTGGTAAAAAAAATCCTCTTAAGAGTATAATAATTGGTTTGTATGCGCACAGACAGATGAATGCAGATGATCATGTACATATGTGCGCAGATGATCACAGACATATGTATGCAGATGATCATTGGGACATATGATTTTAGTGTTACATATGTGGGGACAGGTCTTTTTACTGTGTGGGGACATGTGTGTGGGGACAGTGTTTTGGGGACACTGTGTGTTTACATGTGTGGGGACACTGTGGCAGTGGTCAGTGTGTAAAAAGCTGTAAAAAACAGCTCATACTCACTGATGACTGGCTGGCTGAAGCAATCTGCTCTCCTCTCCTCACTGACAACTTCCACGTGAGAAGTGGAGAGCCAATTGCCTAGCAACCAGCTCTCTATTTACATCACATGATGGCTGTGATTGGACACAGCCATCATGTGATCAGGAGGGCCAATTACAGAGCCTACCTGCCGATCGGAGATGCGCCCTATCTGGGTGACACGAGCGCACTGGGTTCGCGCCGCTGCACGGGCATGCGCGCATGCTCCCCCTCCTTCATAGGGACATTCCTGGTTGCCATCGACTTGTATAGCTTGTTCAGTGATTTGGTGTGGGGTCACATTTGATGCCTTCAGCTGCCATTGTGCCCTTATTGGGCATCCAATGTGTCCTGTGCCTTTAAGTGGAGTGTGCTTTCTCCAGGCAAATCTACCCTTGGTTTATCCACTGCTATATAGGATATGCTCCAATTTGGAGACTCTCAAAACTATAGAGTAAGGGCCACAGTACACAGAGGAGCTTTGACATGGGTACTGTGGCTTTCACATATATTTAGAAATATGTGCAACGAAACCCTCTGTTTTAAAGTGAATTTTTAGACCGGGGCAATACAGCTTTTTTTCCAAGCTAGCTGGTAAGTGTACTGGAAAATTAGCTTGTTTGTGACAGCTTTAACCAATTGCCGACCATCTCACGCCGATATACGTAAGCAGAAGGGCTCATACAGGCAGAATCAAGTACATGTACGTGGTCCATCAAGAGGCGACCTCCATGGGTCGGGTCGTAGGTCCCGCGGACTCGAACACCGTGGGGATACCCACGATCGCCTCACGGGAAGATGCTAATGTAAACAAGCATCTCCCCATTCTGCCTAGTGACAGTGTCATTGATCTCTGCTCCCTGTGACCAGAGCAGAGATCAGTGACATGTCACATAGCCATGGCCCCCCCCCACAGTTAGAAACACGCACCAGGACACACTTAACCCCTACTCTGCCACCTAGTGGTTAACCCCTTCACTGCCAGTGTCATTTATACAGGAATCAGTGCATTTGTATAGCACTGGTTACTGTCTAAATGACAATGGTCCCAAAAATGTGTCAAAAATGTCCGATGTGTCCGCCATAATGTCGCAGTCACAATAAAAATCGATGATCACCGCCATTTAAAAAAAAAATAATAAAAATGCCATAATCCCCTATTTTGTAAATGCTATAACTTTTGCACAAACCAATCAATAATCGCTTATTGCGTTTTTTTTTTACCAAAAATATGTGGAAGAATACGTATCAGCCTAAACTGAGGAAAAAAATAGTTTTTATATATAGTTTTGGGGGTATTTATTATAGCAAAAAGTAAAAAATAATGTGTTTTTTTTCCAAAATTGATGCTCTTTTTTTGTTTATAGCGCAAAAAATAAAAACCGCAGGGGTGATCAAATACCACCAAAAGAAAGCTCTATTTGTGGGAAAAAAGGACCCATAAGTTTATGTTTGCATCAAATATATTTTATGCATGCTATTTAGGCCTCATTCGCACAAGAGCTGAGGCCTGTATACAGGGCCTAATGCGCATAGGAGCTGAGGCCTGTACACTTTTACAGGTAAAAAATGTGCATTTATTTTATTTTTTATTGGGAGCCTGGAAAGCATTGCACCTATGATCAGCGGATAGTGGCTACAATGCAGGGCTCTTGCAGACTCTGTGTGTAAGCTGTCTGGCTGTACATTGTATGACCCATGATGCATTGTATGTACCATAGCACTCAACAGCGCCGTGGTAGTTCACTAAGAAATACAAGCAGACAGCCACAAAGGCTCCTGGACCTTGTAGTTTTCCATTCATGGAAGACGTGGCCAGACGGGTGGAGCCTTGCATGGCCATGTTCTTTTCAGATTGTGACATAGAGCGAGGGGAGAAGATCCCCCTGAAAATGGGTGTAACATGTTACAAAATGTGAACTTATCCTTAAAAATGTATACTACACATTAACCACAAAGAAGCAAACTGGTGCTAAGCCTGCTTTAATTTGAACGCAATGGAAAATAAATGATATCATGCTACACAAAGCAAAGGCATCCCTAAATGTTACTCATCTCAGATTGTTAATAACATATTTTTCCTATTTCTTGATAAACCAATCTATGATCTCTGGTACTCACAAAAGATTTACATAAAACAGCTACAAAGTGTGAGCTAATTCCTCAACATATCCAAATTTTATTGGCCACACGGACCTGATCCAAGCATAATAATGGGAGAATATTACATGTTTCTACAGAACATTTTGAAAGGAATGCAAAAATAGTTAATCATTGCAAAACTTGATTGGCCATGCAAAAGGATGTATAATCCTATTCCAGTGCTCGTAAAATTCTCCACAAAAATAGTGTAAATTGAAAATGTATGATTATGTCCTCTTTTGCCTTTTTTTTTCAGAACAAGGTATAGCACATCTATAATTCTTAAGACCTCCCCCTCCCCACCCCCGCCAACAGATTTATAAAAAATTCACCTTTATGTATACATACCTTAAATCCAACTGTCTTCTGGTCAGTTATGTTATGATGCCAGTATTCTCTGCAGTAATGTACTGTAAGTCCAAGTATATGTGGTGTTACAACCTCAAGTCCACAATGCCCTAGCCTCACAGGAAGTGGGTTTAATGACAATGGGTGTCATTCAACAAGGGGGAGAACTGGCGGCTGAGTGGAGGGCAGAGCACTACAAAGAAAGTGAGCATTGCAGGCAAATCTGAATTTTTTACTTTTAAAATTTTAGGACTATTTATTTTGGATACAACTTTAGAACCTAGAGCTCTGCTGTAAGATAAGTAACCACCGGCCAATTTCCACGGTTTTGGTAACAGGAAAAGAAAATGTGACAAAGACATATCTTCCTTTAGTGACTAGTATTTGGGGAATAAGCATAAGCAGGAGTAATTTATTATGTAATGTGGCAGTACCGCCCTTTCTTCGTACAACTAATGACTGCAGCTACTAGGGTTTTTGTTATTTAGAACGTTATTAACCAGATAAATTTGTCTGCTGAAAAAGGGCAATATTAATCATTAATGTTTTGAAACACACCACAGTCCTTGATCTTTTAACATATCTATTAAATCCATTAACATTCCAAGTTACTATACTTAAATTGACCATTCATGCATAATATTGTAACACTGAAACTATACGGTATATATATATTTGTATATATACATTTATATTGATATAGTAATGACAGTAATGGTCAGTTAGGACATTAGGACAAACCTCGGGGAAAATTAAAGCTAAACACTTTAACAACCAATAAAATAGTCCTCACAGCAAGTGAACCTAATCCATCATCCATGACCACAACCCATGTATTCAGCATCTTTAGTTATTCAACAAGTATCCAGACTTTGACCAAAGGCATAAAGAAAGTTGGCAAAAAATCTAATGGCATCAGTGCTCTAGTACAGTGCCTTGAAAAAGTATTCATACCCCTTGACAATTTCCACATTTTGTCATGTTACAACCAAAAATGTGAAAGGAAATAGATAAATGGTTTTCAAACTTTTTTACAAATATATATTTGAAAAGTATATTGTGCATTTGTATTCAGCCCCCCCGAGTCAATTATTTGTAGAACCACTTTTCGCTGCAATTACAGCTGCATTTTTGCCCATTCTTCTTTGCAAAATAGCTCAACTTCTGTCAGAGTGGATGGAAAGCTGTGAACAGCAATTTTCAAGTCTTGCCCCAGATTCTCAATTGGATTTAGGCCTAAACTTTGAATGGGCCGCTCTAACACATGAATATGCTTTGACCTAAACCATTCCATTGTAGCTCTGGCTGTATGTTTAGGTTCATTGTCTTGCTAGAAGGTGAACCTCCACCGCCGCCTCAAGTCTTTTGCAGACTCTAACAGGTTTAAGATTTCCCTGTATTTGGCTCCATCCATCGTCCTGTCAACTCCAACCAGATTCACTGTCCCTGCTGAAGAAAAGCATCCCCACAACGTGTCTTCTTATGGCTTTCTTTCAACAATGGTTTTCTTATTGCCACTCTTCCATAAAGGCCAGATTTGTGGAGTGCACGACTAATAGTTGCCCTGCGGACAGATTCACCCACCTGAGCTGTGGATCTCTGCAGCTCCTCTAGAGCTACCATGGGCCTTATGGCTGCTTCTATAATTAATGCTCTCCTTGCCCAGCCTGTCAGTTTAGGTGGATGGCCATGTCTTGGTAGGTTTGCAGTTGTGCCATACTCTTTCCATTTTCGGATGATGGATTGAACAGTGCTCTGTGAGATGATCAAATCTTGGAATATTTTTTTATAACCTAACCCTGCTTTAAACTTCTCCACAACGTTATCCCTAACCTGTCTGGCGTGTTTCTTGGCCTTCATGATGCTGGACTTCACAGAGCAGCTGTATTTATACTGAGATTAAATTACACAGGTGGATTCTATTTACTAATTAGGTGACGCGACTCCTGAAGGAAAATGGTTCCGTTATATTTTAGTTAGTTGTATCAGAGTAAAGTGAGCCGAATACAAATGCATGACACACTTTTCAGATATTTATTTGTAAAAAAAATGTAAAAAACATTTATAATTTTCCTTCCACTTCACAATTATGTGCCGCTTTGTGTTGGTTTATTACACAAAATCCCAATAAAATACATTTCCGTTTTTGGTTGTAACATGATAAAATGTGGAAAATTTCAAGGGGTGTGAATACTTTTTCAAGGCACGGTACACACCTGCTGCTGTACAGTTTTGTAGTGGAGCTCATGGAGGGGGAGAGAGAAGCAACACAAGAAGTGCATTAGGTGTGCTGCAGTGCAAAAAGCATGCCGATAGGAGGATAGAGCAGAATGAGAGAGAGAGATAAGCTCATCAGTCTGCCGTTTCTGCTACTGTCCAGTCACAGGCTGGGGCATGGACAAGACATGTACATGTAATTTAACTGCAGCAGAGAAAAGTCAGTTCAGCTGCCCTGCTAGACAGGGTTGTGCTGTGTGCCATAGCTGTGTAAATTCCAGAACCTGATGGATACAAATACTAATCCCTTAGCATGAAAAACAACTACTAAATGTATTTCATCTGTGAATTGAGCGTTTTTTCTGTAGTCTAGATAATATAAGATCCAGGTAACTGAGCTGGCTTGGCATATGAGCAATAATAATATAGCAACACAAAATCAAACCATAAATCATCATTATGTAGTGAATTCAGACTGTATCTCTGTGAAAAGGTGATCTAGGAGGCATTACAATGGTAACTCGCCATGAAGTGTTCTCTTTATGGCAGGATTTGAGTAGGATGTTTGGTCTGTATCCCAGAAAAAATTTCTTTAATATGCTGCTAAAAATATTCCAAGAAGCCAGGTACAATAGAGTGTGACCTTTATTTGAGCAACTAAAGAGGAAATATCCATGTGAAAAGGATGACATTTTCATTTTAAGTTGAGTTTTTCTCTCTTATAAGAGCTCTTTCCTAGATTTAAATTTCTTTAAAGTGTTTGTAACCCTAAAAAGAAAAAAGAGAAATCCTGTCCCCTTATAACAGTACAAACACAGCACAGTGATTGTGTTGTCTAATCTGCCCCTCTCTGAGCTGTAAAAAACCTGGCTGATCCTGCCACTTCCTGTGTCCCCCTCTGTGTACTGACCACGATAATCATGGCTTCTGAGCCCTGATTTCCGTGGTCAGGTTACATGCTTTCGTCATCTGCAGCTCTCCTCCCCCCCCCCTGCCTGTTAGCTCCGTGTATCTGTGTCTCTGCCCCCCCCCCCCCCTTCTGCTATTAGTAGAAATTTAAACTTAAAAAAATGTCACTGCCAGCCCCTCTCTTGTATCTGTAAAGCACTGTATACGTGTTTTTAGAAAACAAAGCCTCTAAATACCGTTTGCAGAGATCTTAAGGCCAGTCTCGTGACTCCCGGCCGCTCTACACCTCCGATCCATGGCTACAACGGAAAGGGCTGAGCAGCCAGCACAGCGATCATGTGATCTCTTACCTTAGAGGGAGATCTCGGTCCCTCCCGCTATAGCCCTGGATCGAAGTAGCAGAGTGGCCGGGAGTCACGTGACTGGCCTGAAGATCTCTGGAAAAAAGGTATTTAGGAGGTATTGTTTTAGAAAAAACATTTATACAGTGCATTACGACTGGATACAAGAGAGGGGCTGGCAGTGACATATTTTAAGGTTACAAACATTTTTAAGGTTAAAGACACGAGAAGAGAAATTATACTTGGTGCTCATCCTGCAGGGCAAGATGGTATAGTAAATAATGGGGCAGCCTAACAGTAGAGATGGCCTTGCGGTTCACGTGGCGGTCGGTTCGCGGCGAACTTTGCTCATTCGCTATTCACCAAACCAGCGGACTTCTGGCGCTGTTCGTGGAGGCCATATTCGTTTACATTGTGAAGAACTTTGACCCATGACATATCAATCATGGGGTACAGGACAGCCAATTGAGACATTTCAGCACATGAACATACCCCCTACCTTATAAATAGACCTGATCTGGCGGCCATTTTACATTCTGTCTTTTGTCAGTGTAGGGAAAGGACGTTGTGTGGAGCAGGGACAATCAGTCTAATCACTAGATAGCTATTACTATTAGGTCCACAAAAGTCCTTTTAAGGACTGGTATAGTTGTACAGTATATAGGGTTGTAATACACGTATAATATACTTTCTTTCAAATATAGAAAGCATATTATACTTCACTGCTGTGCTGCTGAGTGCTGACCTATTATGCAGCTGTCTTTTATCAGTGTAGGGACTGAGGGACAGTTTGGTGTTTGGAGCAGGGACAGTCTGCAATACACCAGCTACTAGGTCCACAAAGGTCCTTTTAAGGACTGGTATAGGTGTACGGTATATAGGGTTGTACACGTATAATATACTTTCTTTCAAATATAGAAAGCATATTATACTTCACTGCTGTGCTGCTGAGCTGAGTGCTGACCGATTCTGCAGCTGTCGTTTCTCAGTGTAGGGAGGGACAGTTTGGTTTTTGGAGCAGGGGCAGTCAGCAATTCACTAGCTACTAGCTAGCTAATACTAGGTCCACAAAGGTCCTTTTAAGGACTGGTATAGGTGTACAGTATATAGGGTTGTAATACACGTATAATATACTTTCTTTCAAATATAGAAAGCATATTGTAGTGCACTGCATGCAGTGCTGCTGACCGATTCTGCAGCTGTCGTTTCTCAGTGTAGGGACAGTTTGGTGTTTGGAGCAGGGACAGTCTGCAATTCACTAGCTACTAGCTAGCTACTACTAGGTCCACAAAGGTCCTTTTAAGGACTGGTATAGGTGTACAGTATATAGGGTTGTAATACACATATAATATACTTTCTTTCAAATATAGAAAGCATATTATACTTCACTGCTGTGCTGCTGAGTGCTGACCGATTCTGCAGCTGTCTTTTATCAGTGTAGGGACTGAGGGACAGTTTGGTGTTTGGAGCAGGGACAGTCTGCAATTCACTAGCTACTAGGTCTAGTATAATATACTTTATTTCAAATATAGAAAGCATATTATACTTCACTGCTGTGCTGCTGAGTGCTGACCGATTCTGCAGCTGTCTTTTATCAGTGTAGGGACTGAGGGACAGTTTGGTGTTTGGAGCAGGGGCAGTCTGCAATTCATAAAAGGTCCTTTTAAGGACTGGTATAGGTGTACTATTTGGTGTGCAGTATATAGGGGTGTAATACACGTATAAAATACTTTCAAATTTAGAAAGCATAGTATAGTGCATTTCCACTGTGCAGCATTGTGACTGCTGAGCGGTTCTGCAGCGATACTACAAAAAGTGACAAACGCAATTAGAAAAAAGTATTATAACTGGTGTGATAGACCAGTGGCCCCCAAAAACGACAGATTGAAGCTGGGTGTTATATACCTTCTTCCACATATACTGCACTTCTCTAGAGACGTTTGTCACAGGGTCATTTAAAAAATGACAGGCAGAGGAAGAGGCAGGCCCTTCCGCAGGGGTGGTAGGGGTAGGGCAGGAGCAGCAGGCTTGAGTCAAAGTGGCAAATTGCAGAAGGTGCGTTCGATTACGTCAAAGGATGCACCAGACTTGGTTGAGTGGCTCACTCAGCCTTACTCTTCTGCAACCTCCTCATCCTCTCAATCTGCACCCTCTTCTTCACTCTCTGCTGTGTGCACCCCCAAAGACACTACCACCACCATATACCCTCTGCTTCAGTCACAGGAATTATTTTCTGATCCATCACAAAACATTGCCGATATGCAGCCACTCTTGGCATTGGATCAGGAAGAGGAGGTAGCAACAACCGCCACTCAGCAGTCTGACAACAGTACCCAGATCAGCCCAAGGAGGAGGTTGGTCCCCGGTGTTGCTGCCTACTCCAAGATCTCTAATTATAGTGGTGGGGAAGGTGACGTTGATGATGACGTGCCTAGTGATGTCACGTGGGTGCCCACAAGAGAGGAAGAGGAGGGGAGTTCAGAGGGAGATATGGACCAGCAGATAGGGAGGAGAAGCAAGCAGAACTTAGATTGCACAGGAGGGACAAACCAGACTGCTAATGTATCAGGAGCGAGGCATCAACCATGTACGGTCACATCTGGCGCTCCCAGAACGCTGGCACATGGCTCCGCAGTGTGGGCTTATTTTAACGTGTCCGCTGCTGACAATAGTGTTGCCATCTGAAGCCTTTGCAGTCAACGCATAAGTCTCGGTAAGCCCAACACTCCACCTTTCATCATGCCGTCCTCACGTTTTTCTGGAAAAAGGCAGGCTTTCGTGGGCCAAATGTTCGAGCGTAAAAAAATGATAACGCCGCATAACCCTCTTGCCCAATGGTTGACCGCTGGCTTGTCAGAACTGATAGCACACCAACTACTGCCATATAAACTGGTGGACTCGGAGGCCTTTCGAAAATTTGTGGCCATTGGAACACCACAATGGAAGGTCCTAGGAAGGAAGTATTTCTCACAGAAGAGCATCCCAGAGCTATATGGCCATGTTCAGCGGAAAGTTAACCTTCTATATGCTTGATAGGCTGCTCCAGCAGAAACGTGCAGTTAACGACTACCTGTACGAACTCTGTGGCAGAACAGGTTCTGGGGAGCTTGTTTTTTTTTCACCGTGCCAGTGGCTGCTCATGCGCAACGCATGCAGACTTCTGCGGCCATTTGATGAGATCACCAAACTGGTCAGCCATGGTGCCATCAGTGGCATCGTACCTTATGCCTTCTTTATGGAGCGTGCATTGCATCGTGTCATTGAACAAGCCGTGGAGGAGCAGGAGCAGGAAGATGAGGAAGTCGCAATGCTGGAAGAATTCCCAGTGGGGGCTACTCTATCTGAGACAAGTCAACAACAGGAGTCTGAAGAGGAGTCAGAGGCAGATGAGGAGGAGCAAGAAGAGCATGCTTTAAACCTTTCTGGGATCCCTGTTGTTGTCCGTGGATGGGGAGAGGAGAACGAGGAGGATGACATTATCCTGGATGATGAGCAGGAGCCAGGCCACCACACCGCTTCCAGTTTAGTGCAAATGGGGGCCTTCATGCTCCAGTGTTTTAACAGGGACCCCCGTATAAAAAGCATAAAGGTCAAGGACCAGTACGCGGTGGCAACATACTTAGACCCCCGGTACAAACACAAAATGGCAGAAATGTTACCACAATCACAGAGGGCTGTCAGAATGGAGCACTTACAGGCCTTGCTTCGAGAAATGCTGCATTCTGCTTTTGCGTGCGCTGGCAGAGGAGTTCCCACTCCCAGAGAGGGAGTTGCGGGTACCAATCCAACAGCACCTGCAAGAGGAGGGCAGTTTGAAGATGTGTTGGTGACTTCTGATATGAGATCATTCTTTCAGGCGACCCATCGACAGGTCTCATCCGGATCCAGCATCAGGGAACGCCTAGACCGACAGGTGTCCGACTACATCGGGTTAATGGCTGATGTGGACGCTCAGAGAAGTGATGAACCCCTGGACTACTGGGTGGGCAGGCTTGACCTCTGGCCAGAGCTTGCCCAATTTGCAATGGAACTGTTGGCTTGCCCCTCGTCCAGTGTCCTGTCCGAAAGGACGTTCAGCGCAGCAGGGGGGATCATGACCGATAAGTGCACTCGCCTAGCTCACGACAGTATTGACTACCTCACATTTATAAAAATGAATGAGGCATGGATCTCGGAGAAATTCAGCACATGTGACCAGTAGACCACTAATATGCATAACTCTATAAACTATTTATTTAATCTAGCACACGGACCTTTTTTCTACATTTGGCTCACTTCCTTGAACAAAAAAAGCACACCGTACTATATGCCCGTACCCTCCTGTTTGAAGAGGTTGAGCGGTGTCATATTTGTGGGTCCCGCAGCGAGTTGCTGGTATCAGTGCTGGTGTCAGTGCTCTCTATGTCAGTGCTGGTATCAGTGCTGGTGTCAGTGCTCTCTATCTTGGTGCTGGTGTGGTGTCAGTGCTCTCTATCACGGTGCTGGTGTGCTGTCAGTGCTCTCTATCACGGTGCTGGTGTGGTGTCAGTGCTCTCTCTCTATCTCAGTTCTGGTGTCAGTGCTCTCTCTCTATCTCAGTGCTGGTGTCAGTGCTCTCTATCTCGGTGCTGGTGTCAGTGCTCTCTATCTCGGTGCTGGTGTCAGTGCTCTCTATCACGGTGCTGGTGTCAGTGCTCTCTATCACGGTGCTGGTGTCAGTGCTCTCTATCTCGGTGCTGGTGTCAGTGCTCTCTATCACGGTGCTGGTGTCAGTGCTCTCTATCACGGTGCTGGTGTCAGTGCTCTCTATCTCGGTGCTGGTGTCAGTGCTCTCTATCATGGTGCTGGTGTCAGTGCTCTCTATCACGGTGCTGGTGTCAGTGCTCTCTATCACGGTGCTGGTGTCAGTGCTCTCTATCACGGTGCTGGTGTCAGTGGTCTCTATCACGGTGCTGGTGTCAGTGCTCTCTATCTCAGTGCTGGTGTCAGTGCTCTCTATCGTGGTGCTGGTTTCAAACAGTGAGGGAGATAGCAGCGGAGAAGACAATCAGCAGGCAGTGCCAGCACCATGGCTGAGGATCAACACTGGACTGGCACCTCCGGACCACCACAGTGGAGCCCTGCATAGGTGGGGGTAAGGGCCGGACAGAGGGAAGGGCTCAAGCACAGGTTAGCACAATGGGACACTGGCACAGGACTGCTCTACCCTGACTGTGGCACTGATCATCTCCTGCACCCCCTTCATAGCCTGCCCTGACCTTGCCTCTCCTCCATGGCCTTCATGCGCTCATGAATTGACAAAATTTCACAGATAAAAAAAGAATGCTTGTCGTTGTCGATCCCAGATTCACTTAATACTTTTGTTATGTCAGTGTCCATGTTGTGGGACTATGTGTGCTCAGCTAGTAAGTATTTTGTGGCTGAAAATATGACCTGGAGGTTTTTAAGGTTCGCCTGCCATTAAAGTCAATGGGGTCCGCCGCAAACCGCACTTTTGGCCACGTTCGCGTTCGCGAAGCATCCCGTCGGAAGTTCGTCCATCACTACCTACCAGTCTAAACCCTGGTATGCACTATTGGATTTTTTCCATTCAACTCAGCGGGTTGAATGAAAAAAAAACTGAGCTCCGGGCGGAGACACTGTACTAACGGTCCAACGTTAGTTCAGTGATTTCCCCCACTGAGCTGTTGTATTTTGACAGAGGGACACCCCCCCCCCCCCCCACCAGAACACGCTGATCAGCGCTCTCTGCTATTGGCTGATTGCTGATCAGGAGCTGGCCGGCTGCTGGTTTTCCAGCATGCTCATCCGACAGAAGCCGGCTTCTGCCAGATAGGGTGCCAAACACACGGGCCGAATGTCAGACTTTTTTTTAACCAGCCAATGTCGGCCAGAATTCGGCCCATGTGTGCAAGGCTTAAGTGCAGATTTAGGAGAGATCCCTGTTAGGGCCGGTTCATACCACAGTCCGGATGCCATTCTGCATATGCCCTTTGGACACATTCCTGTGTATTTTTGGCGCATTCCAGATGCATTTTTTCCTTTTTTTTATATATATGTTTCTTCATTCTTTTGGTGTGATGCATTCCAGTGCATTCCAGTGCATTTTTGATGCTTTCCAGTACAGTTGCTTGCAGAAAAAAACATGAAACATGTTCCACTTTTGCTGATTGTACTGTAATGCAATGATGTGGACTCCATGTAACATACGGTCCATGCGTTTTTGATGTAGAAAAAAACGCACTGAGCTGCATATGGTGTTAACTGGCCCTTATGGGTGAAGATGTTTTGTAACAATGTAATTGTTTCTAATAAATAAAGTTACATTTGGAAAATAAAACCATATAGTAAATGACAACCTAATCTCTAAATCCCCTATTCGCTAAATTAAATATCTTACATATTGAAGATGCATCTCTGTGATAACTATTTGTTGGTAAACTTTTCGCTAGAGTATTACCAGCAAATCTAGTTAGGTGAAGTTCAGGGGTCCCAGTGTATTTTTTTCTGAATTCGCTGGTTTTTTTTTTGTATGTATTGTATGACCTTTGAACCATAAACAGCAGATGCAGAAGGCCATTTATAGGGAAATTGCTTGCTATTCACTGTTTAGTCCAAAAGTCCTTACTAGGAGTACTTTCTGTAACAGGTTTGATTGTAAGCTCTTGGGCAATGGTCCCCATTGCTGCTTTTTATGTTTTGAAAAATGTATCTTATCAAAAACAAACCAGTTGTTTCTTTCTTTTTTTGATGCAAGGTACTTTGTTTTCGGGTTTCATTTCTTTTGAGGGCATGTAGTATTTATTTTATTGTTGGTAAGACCCCTTTCACACCAGGGCGTTTTGCAGGCGCTATAGCGTTAGAAATAGCACCTGCAATCCGCCCTAAAAAAGCTGCACCATTGTCTGTAGTGTGAAAGCCCGAGGGCTTTCACACTACAGCGGTGCGCTGGCAGGACATCAGGGAAAAGTCCTGCCAGCAGCTTCTTTGGAGCGGTGTGTTTATCGCTCCTCCACCGCTGCTCCCCATTGAAATCAATGGGGCAGCGCTGTAATACCGCCGGCAAAACGCCGCTATTGCGGCATATTGCCGGCGGTTTTAACCTTTTCTCGGCCACTAGCGGGGGGTAAAAGCGCCCCGCTAGTGGCCAAAATGTGCAGCAAATCAGTAAAACGCCGCTATATAACACGCTATGGGCGGTGTGGTGTGAAAGGGGTCTAAGGCTTTTTTAAAGTTCAGCCTTCACTTGCTCTTGACCATCTGTTCTTGGAGCTGCCTTTTGTTCATTTAAAAGGAAAAAAGAAAACTAAGTGCAGAAATGGCATGTTCCTACTAAACCAATCACATTCTCTGTACTTTCTGATCCCAATAGAAAAAAAGAAAAAAAAAAAAAAAAGATGGTTCTTGACCACTAGGGCAGGGGTCTTCAAACTATGGCCCTCCAGTTGTTCAGAAACTACAATTCCCATCATGCCTAGTCATGTCTGTGAATGTCAGAGTTTTACAATGCCTCATAGGATGCGTAGTTCCGCAACAGCTGGAGGGCTGTAGTTTGAGGATCCCTGCATTAGGGTCTATTCCCCCTTATTAAAACTGAACTACTGTTGGCCAGTTCTGGATGGTCACTTCCTCCTTCAGCTAGAGAAGCCGCTTTGTTACCCTACGACGGGACTACAGAACCCCCCTCCATGTGCAAAACATACGTGGGGAGGTATTCTGTAGTTCACAGAGGTGAACTTGGAAAGCCCGGAAAGGCTGCTTGAGAGATTTGTAGATTGCACAGAAACTTGCAGGCTTGATTTCTGGCAGCATGATCTACCAGAATGCTTTCAGTAGTATATTTATCAAACCAAAAGACAGCAAATAGGTGAAGTTCATTGTTAAGGCTTATATACACCTTAATATCCAGTGCAAGTCCATAGCATCATGACTGTCTTTCAGCACTTTACAGTGTGCCATACAATCAGAAAACTTCACATCTGCTTGGGTCATGTAAGAAAAATTTCAAATGAATGTAGCAGTAATATAGACATTACTTATATAAATGCCACAAAATAAAAAAAAGAGAAGTAACTGAACACAAAGGAAGAGGAACTGCTGTATACTTGGAGATACATGTAAACCAACCCAAAAACAGGATAAACCAGTCAGGCAAGTTACAGTTATATAGAAAAAAAGATATATACTCATTCACAGTACTATGAGTAATAAAAGAGACCTATTGAAAAGGTACTGCCTAATTCTTACCATAGGTGCAGCTATGTGAACTTCATTTGACCTATCTGTTACAGGCCGCGGCTTCTCGATTTGGATAAGTGCCCATCTCTGGGATTTGTTTTTTTTTAAATGGGCACATTTTTTATTTCCTGATATGAGGTAGGTGGGGGAAAAAATACATGACTTACAAATACATGAATGCTGAAGTCATTTTCTTTTGGGATTTATGAAATACAGCCAAATAGCCATGTTGATATTGCCACTTTATAACCGTTTAATTGTAATCAGTTTTTGCCATTTTAGGTTATATCTTCACATTTTTAAGGGGAAATGCAGTTTTTGCTGCCAATATTTCACATTAACTAATGAGGGTGTGTCAATTTTTTGGTTTGTGTAGTTCATGTAGGGCTGCATAATAAGAAAATTTTGTCATTCAGCAGAATGGGGGGACTAGGGCCTTATAGACTTTACTCCAGATGTACTGCACCTATCCACCACAATTCACTTTGTCTATAGTCTGGTGATCCTGGGGCATGTCTACTGTTAATGGTGGAATGGTGGAACCCCCACAGAAGCAGAATCCCTTTATAAAGGGATGTGTGCTGATTCTGAAGGTGATTACAAAGAACTCTGGAAAAGCTAAATGAGTCAAGTTTCTGACTTTAAAGCATATTTGCACTTTTGCGGCCAAATTGGGATAACATAGCATAACTTAAAAAAAAAAAAAAAAAAAAATGCAGCTTACCTTTTTTAGATGCTCTACTCAGGACCCTCTGGCATGGAAAAATCCTAGATACTTCTCTTTATTTATGAAGGGCCTGGGCAGCTGTGTCTGCCATCATTAACCCCATCCTACTGTACAGGCAGATCATTATTATTAATTGTAACTAGATTTGAACATTGTCTCTCCTAACAAAGTGTTAAAGGTGTACAGGCTAGGCTTCTTGCATTGTCTGTTAATAAGGACAAACTTGGGACAGACTCACCAGGGTTACCATAATTAGTGTCCCCATTGGAAGATTTTCCCTTGTAATATGGGAAATGTTTAGATCTCATAGTAGATGTATTCTAAAGTGAGTTCACGCCAGACAGGACCTATAGTTTAAGCACTCGGCAGCCCAATTTTATTAAAAAGCAAAAAGAAAGTCCTTACAACATAAGGTTTCCAATACAAGAGCTCTTCTCCAGCAAAAACAAATAACAAAAATGCCAGCCACCTGGCTCTCCTGTCAGAAACACCTCTGCTCACTCTGGTCTCCCAGAACATGGGCACCTCATGCTCACTCTGCCTATGCTTGCAGCCACTTACTGCACGGGCCCCACTCCTGGCCTCTGGATAGGGAACACAGGACTTCCTCCAGCCCCTCTGTTGATTAGTCACCTTAGCTTGTTGTGTCTCTCATAGCTGACCTGACTCTTCCAGTCTTATGGGTAAGAAGTACCCCGCACAGTGGCGGCTGCTTATGCAGGGCGCAGGGGTGCTGCCCCTCCCAATCCATGCGTCTGGCCCCTTATCTACATGCAGGGGGCTGGATGCATGGATTTCCGTGGGTTGTTTTTTTTTAAGCACATGATTAGATTCTGAGGCTCTAATTGGCTTCAAAAATGGGTGGTCTCAGGGTGCAAAGCACTGTGCCCTTAGCCCACCCAGTTGTGTGACATTAGCAAATTAATATTCGCTAATGTCTTCCTGCTTCTCCTCCTGGATAATCAGAAAGCCGGTCCTGAGACTCAAGTGGCCAAGGACCCTGGGTCAATCAGGTCTCAGGACCCACTTCCTGTTCGGCTGGGAGGAGAGGCAATGCCTGTTTGGCTGGGAGCCTAGAGTGAGGATTAGCCTCCTAAAGGTAAGGCCGGACTGGTTGTCGCCTTGCCAGTCTGATCGCCGCCTTCCCATCCATCTCCCATGGGGGGTGGTGGCGATTGTGTGAGATAAGTGAGGGGGGAAGGTTTGTTTGCCGCCCCCCAAAATACTGACCACCAGCCGACACTGACCCCCAATATAGGGCCTTGTCTCCTGAGAACGTCAGACTTCCTGGCTGGAGCACACTGCTATCTCTACACACTGACTGTATGTCCAAATGGCAGCAATGCATTGAGCTACTCTCAGATCCGGTCTATGTATATCATGCACACCTGTACACTCACACAGGCTGTAGGCAACTAGCAAAGCCCAGACACAGGACTGAAGGTTCCATCCCACCCAAGACACTTTGGAACCTTAGAGCTCCAAGTCCTGATCAGGAACTACCAGACCCAGAGAAAACTTAAGACACAGTTTTCATTGCTCACAAACCACCTGCTGGAGCTTCTCAAACTGGATCTTTGAGAGTCCTGTGTCATCTCTATACCAATTTACTGAACTCTCACTGTGGCAGAGCCTAACACTGTCACACCCTCTATTACTGTTCAGGACATATAGAGATGTTTAGATAGAGACACAGACAGCAATAAAAAAAAACAGGAGTTCTAATCTCTCTCCACTTTATCCATAACTAATCACAGTTATAGATAGGCAAGCAAAAAAATAATAATATATATATATATATATATATATATATATATATATATATATATATATATATATTTATATATATATATATATATTCTGCATTTCCAGGAAACATGAAAATGAGAAAAGTAGCCACCCTAGGTAAGATTAGAGATATCAGATCCAGCAATGGAAAACCGTAGGTGAGGTACCAGGCTACTATGCCAATATTGAAATCGCTAAAACTTTTTTAAGCTTTGGATAAAGTGAGGAAAGTTTACAACATCTGTGATTTTTCTCTGTCTCCTTTTGGGAGACATTTCTTTCACTCTCTATTCCAATGACAAATGAGTCATTTTGGGTTTCCCATCACTTTCTACTTTCTGTCCTTGCGACGTTACTCATTTTGGTTACACATTAAGGCTCCATGCACACCTAGGTAATTAGAATTGCCGCAATTCTGCCCACAATTACAAATTGCGTCAAAACACAGTGCGCGTCTGCGATGCCATTACTTCTTAATGGCACCCCAATCGCGGTGTGATTTTTCCATGATTGCCGCACCATAAATCACACTGCAATCGAAGCAAGATGCAAAGCTTGTGATTCAAAAAGGAGAAGGAGCCTCTTTTGGGTGACAGTGACGCTTGTTGCGACTTGCCACTAATTAAAAAAAAAAAATCACACTGCGATTGGAGTATCATTAAGAAGTATTGGCATTGCAAATGTGTCCTGTGTTTTGTCGTGATTTGGAATCGCAGGCAGAATGTGAATGGAGCCTAAGTGTATGCAGACATGACTCGCCTAATATATAGTTACATCATTTATAAGGTTTATAAAAGGACACAGGTCCATCAGGTTCAGCCCTGAGGACGATATCTGAAGTTGTGGACACTGTCAGCTACTATCACTTCCTGCAGGATGGAGTTCCACTTTTTTACTGCTTTAATAGTAAAGAACCCTTTCTGCAATCTAAGGGTAAACATCCTTTCTTCTAATCTTCAATTGTGGCCGTGTGTCCTCTTCAGGACTTTAGAGTAAACAGTTTATTTCAGTTACTGGAGTTCACTTTAATATATTTGAACACTATAATCATATCCCCTCTTGGGCGCCTCTTCTCCAGAGTGAATAACTGTCATCTATGTAATCAATCCTCACAGCTGAGGTCCACCATCCGCGCTGCAGACGGTACAGGCAAACACCCTGCATTCGCGACCTGCATTTGGGGTGTCATTAATTTAATATTGACATTTGCTGCAGATCACAACTGCGGTGCATTTTGAATACAGTGTGGTAAACATTTTATTGCTACGTTTGTGATCTACAAGCACCACCAGATCTTTTTCCATCACTGATTCTCCCAGGGAAGGCCCTCTTAATGTGTATTTTTGGCACCCAAGCCCATAACTTTACATGCCTCAATATAATCAAACATTGATTTAATATATAAGATAATTACCTTCTTTGTGTATTAATGTTTGAAAACATTTCCATTAATAACTTTTTAAATATAGAAGCTTGTGTAATTTTTCTGGTTACATATAGAGTACATACTGTATTGTCTGCTCAGTAATAGAACATAGCAATTGTGCTTTATGGTTTCTTTCTCTCAAAGTCAATCAGTCTACTTAGACTAATCAATTACAATAATAATTTTTCTCATTTTAAAATACTTTAGGTATTGATTCAATGGAAACATTTATAACAGCTGGTGTTCATACAGTTGCACTCTCTTGCAATGCAATAACCACTTTTGACAAGCTCCTGCCTCTTCTGGACAAACAAATTAGGGTGGGTTTTGGATTAGAAACTCATCTAGGGATGTAGGCCGTAGAGCAGAGTTCGGTTTCATAAGGAATTGCGCTAGTGCATGCAATTTTAATAAATACTGCCTTTCCGCTACAATTTACTGTATATAGTATTTCCTTTCACGAAACAGCGCCATACCTGTAGTATACACGCAGGTTCTGAAGCTCTTCTTCCAGACGTTTATAGTCTTCTACAACCTTGTTCTCATCATGCTGGAGAAAGGACAGTGGAACCTGGCAAAAAGTAACAAGAAGGCATATTAGTTTAATAGGTTTAACAATCCAACATATTTGGCCCATAATGCTTATGAAAGATACATGACTAGGGTACTAAATATGGCTTGCCTCTGTACTGCTCAGACAATCACCCATCTTAACACCTATAAATGACCACACTACACCAGTCTGGAGTTAAATGGCCATAGCAAACTTTTATTCAAAAAAAATATATAAATTAACAGAACAATTAACATCATAGTGCAAACAAGCATGAGCCACAAAGTCCTGTTAGGCATCAAGATAAGACAAGTACCTGTGTACCACTTAAACTGGCCTCCAGCCACAACACCACCAACTCAGAGACAACAAATTGCAGGTACCCATGGTAACATCAGAGAGCCATACCTCAGATGAGTCCCTGCCACGTATATTTGTGCCCATACCAACCTTAAAAAGGACCTCGTGTCCTGGTGGCTGCTTGACAAAAAGAAATGTGAAACCCCAACCCCCTTGCACAAAAGAACTAAATGTAGGGTTCGGAGGGTGGGAAGTTTTCCTTATCACAGACGACCTCCGATTGAAGACCTCCCAAACCAACAGCCAGACCACCCCTTGCAGCTCCACCCATCCCTGACCTTAGTACCAATGAAGTAAGCCTGGCCACCTTATTTTCTTACAAATGGTAAAGATCCCTCCTACCACAAGCCCCTTTAACGCTTGTCAACCCTGCCCTCCGTCTATTTTTTCTTGTTCTTTTACTCTGGGCCTCACCAAACATTTTTGCAAATCTTGCTTTAATACTCCGATACTCTCTCAAAGTTACATCATCAAGTTAAAAAAACAGATGTACAAAAAGATAAATCAAAGTTAATTGACATGGAACAAATATGCAAATTTTCAGATGTTTCTGATCTGCATGCCTGCTCCAGGTTGATGGCTCAGAATGTATTTAAGCCAGGGTGTCAGTATGACAGCCACAAAACTAACATTTTAAGAAGCAGATCAGCAATGTCAATCCTAGCATGTATCTCATGACAGGTTTACTTTAAACCAATTTAGCAAAGAATAGTTGGTTTCATTGAATTTATACTGTGGTAACTATGTACTGTAAATTTGAAATTGTGGAACTTAAAAAAAAGTTCCCCATATAATATTATTTCATACTTTCTTTTTGGAACTTTACTGTCTTATTGCCTTTTTCACTTAAAAGTGCGATTTTAGAAACACATTATGTTTGATTCTCATTGTCTGATTCCTGAACAAGTGCCCAAAACAACTAGGCAGTCTATTAGTGCAAAAAACAACCTTTTTTATTAATTTATGGGAAGTATCTCTAGTATTTTGTAGGACTATATCCAGTGTTTTTTTTCCTGCTAATTATTCACCATTATATCATTGGTTTACAGGACTTTGAGCACCATTTGGACATTTATTACATAATTTTATATATTCATTTTTTCCACACACCTTGTGGAGACACTATTATTTTGCACTTTAATATGTTTGCACTTTAATAATATTTTCAGTATTATTACTATTCAGTGTTTTAGAGTTATTTTTTATTACCACGCTAGATCACTTTATATTTGCAATTTATGGGAAGTATTCTTTTTTTTTTAATCTATGATATAAATATTTGGTGGATCATAACTAAAGGTATAGCTCCCTCTGAAATGAAAAAGAAGCACAAAGTATGTAGGCATAGGACACATCTCCAGTTATGTAGACTGCAAAGAATAAATATACAAAAATTACTAAATGCCAAAGTGTTTTTTCCAATGAAACATTTTTCATTGGTAAATAAAACATTTTTTATAAAGATCAATACATTAGACCAGGGCTCTCCAATCTGTGGCCTGTGGGCCACATCCAGCTAGCTGCAAGATTTTATCTGATGTAAAAGGCAACTTCCATGGGGACTCTGATGTAAAGGACACATTATTGTAAGGGAGGGGTCTGATGTAAGATGGACTTTGATGGGGACTTGGGTCGGGACAGTGGTGGCCTAGCAACAAAAAGGGTCATTGGTTCGAATCCCAACCAAACCATGACACTACCTGCCTGGAGTTTGCATGTTCTCCCTTTGCTTGTGTGGGTTTCCTCCGAGTACTCCGGTTTCCCCCTACACTCCAAAGACATGCTAGTAGGTTAATTAGATCCTGTCTAAATTGGCCCTAGTATGTGTATGTATGAATGTGAGTTAGATTGTAAGCTCCTTGAGGGTAGGGACTGATGTTATGTACAATGTATATGTAAAGCGCTGCGTAAATTGACTGCGCTATATATAAGTACCTTAAAAAAATAAAATAAAATATATTTGATGTAAGTGGGCTCTGATGGTACCCAAATGAAAAGGGTGGGGGACTCTGATGGGTTCAGGCTTATTTGTAATTTCTTTGCTTTATTTTACTGAAATTGGTGATGTTGGTGATGTTATTCTAAATCATATCATGCTGCAAAAAAAGTTAAAAGTATTCATTTAAATTTGATTCAATCAATTATAAAAAGTGATTTTTAGGGGGCCTGCAAACATTTGTAAAATGTATGATGTGGCCCTTGTACTGAAAAGTTTAGAGACCACTGCATTAGACCAAAAAGGGGCAGAAGTAGGGAAGGAAGGGGGACAGAGGAATTTGCTTCCAAAAGAGGAACAGTCACTTTAACAAAATTGGGAGCTACGTACAGGTATCCCAACTATTGAACCTGTCAAAGTTTTTGTACTGAACAATGGGTATCCCACGTCTAATGGTTCATTAAAAATATATCATCCACAATACATAAACTACATTTTTTTGTGAATATTTGGCAATAAGCATGTACTGTGATTACAAAGGTAACAAAAAATATAGATTATATAACGTGCACGAGATTATTGAAAAGATTTTCTGAGTTTGGATTATTTCCTATTGATTGTGTTCTTTTTAAATATAGTAAGATCCATAATACTTAGGGTTCCATAAAGCACAAAAATGCAGCTCTTCTATCAGCCCCTCATGAAACAAAGTTTGATGTATGGTCTGAATATACAATATGTCACTCTTTACCGCTGCCAGCTTTACTTTCAAAGAGCCCGTTTTTATAAGACAGCTGCAATTTCACCACATGGTTTGCACTTTACAACTACTTTTCCCTAAGTAAATAGCTTTGAGTATCTCAACAATCAATTGAATCCTCAATAGTCTGATAATGTAAATTAAACTGTGTGTGTTTCAAATAGAAACAGAGATTTAAATACAAAGTTGGCCACAGGCCGTAGGCAGAGGACAGAAGCCAGGGGTGATGCATCACTTACAGGTAAATTCATGCCTATATCCTGTGTTTTATCCATCACTTCTCAATTATTTCTGCATTGTCAATGGTGAAAAAAAATTACTAAAATTCCACTATATGAATTCGAATTTTAGTTTAATGAAGGTGTTTCAACGTTTTCAGTGTAATTCTGGTATCACAAACTGGCCCAATCACACAAACCCCACCCAATCTTTGAAAATAACCTAAATATTCCAATGCATTTAGACAGAAAAGAAATGAAAAGCCACTTGTAAACATTTTAACCTGCTGCCCCACAAAAATCTTTGATCATTTAATAAAGTATTTTTCATAGTGACATTTTTTTCTGCAGAAACTGTGGGCCCAATCACACACGCATGCAATGTGCATTACTGAACTGTGGGTTGTATGAATGGGCCCAAAGTTTCTGTAAAAAAAAACATGTTTTTTGAATGGCACCCCAACGCACATGAGCTGCAATGCAACCAGTGCACGGTACCCTGTGAGGTATGTTGTGAAAAAAATGCAGTCTGCACTTGTGCACTGAGATGCATTGTAGTCCATTTATTTTCAATGGGCTGTCTAACGCAGTGCAACATAATGCGGCTCAATGCACAAAATGTGTGGTTTGCAGTGTGGCATGGTTCATCATGAATAAGCCCTTTCAGAAAAAAAACACAATTTACAAAAGAAAAAAAGATGAAAACACACAAAAAGTAATGTTCATTTTTGAAATTTTACAAACTATCAATTTATCCATAACCTTAACATAACCCCTGACACTGACGAAAACAATTCCAGGCAAAAGGAAAACCAATCAGTGAACCACTAAAGTATTTCAGTCCATGAAGTAGTACAAAAGTTAGAAAATGTATTAGTCAAATTCTCTGTAATCCACTGTGCATGCACCATACACAGACCACCCTGCAGGGTCTGTAGAAGTGTACTTTCATGTGCTGCATAATTTACTCTGCATCTCTATTCGCATTTAAATATTCAAGTTATTTGTCCATTTATAGCCCTGGGATCTGCGGATGCTTCACAGATTGGTGGTCCCTTCTTGCTTTTCTTGTTATCCCTCTCTTTTGCTATTTTATCCATCATATTGGTTTCCTTCTTCTCCTTCTCTCTAACCTTTTTCTGTTTTTCATGACAGCTCTGCTATTATACTCAGTTGATTGGCAGAATTCTCAGTAACTATTTTTTGTTCTCATGATACAAAACAGTTTCCTCTAATCACCGCCACAATATATTTTACTACTGTATAAAACATAACTAAAGCTGGTTACATGTTTCTATGTAAAAAAAATAGGCTTTTTGTACTCACCGTTAAAGCCATTTCTCTGAATTCAATGATGGACACATTGCTCCATTAATCTGGACTATAGGGTTATATTGCCCTCTTCAGGCAAAGGACTAGGCAGAACAAAAAACCTGGCTACACCCATGCGCCGTCCTCAGCTGGTATATAACCCCCTCCCTGCTATAGGCATTCAGTTTAGTAGCAAGCAGTATTAGATGTTTCAAAACTCCATAGATCGGTGGGTGCTGTGTCTATCAACGAGAATTTTAGGAGGAGTACAAAAATCCTATTTTCTCTTTAGATCATCGATGAACACAGCAATCTTGACTATAGGGACGTCCAAAAGCAGTGCCAAAAAGAAAATGAGGGGTGGGGAAAATAACCCAAGGCTAAACACAAGAGCCCTAACCGGGTCACAGAAGCTCAACTAGGACTCAGGAGCCCCATCTGAAATAAAAATGTAAAGAAAAAAACACTCCTTTTAAGAGGGAACAGCCCCTCTTAAACAGCAGCCTTTTAAAACAAGAAGCATCCGCAGATACCAAAATATCTACTTTGTAGAACTTGGTGAAAGTATGCACCGACGACCAAGTGGCCACCTTGCAAATGTAAGATATTGACGCTTCATAAAAGAAAGCCAGAGAAGTACTAAGCACCCAAGGCCAGAGAAGTACTAAGCACCCAAGTAGAATGCTGCATCACAGGGAAAGGAGGAACCCAACCTTTGATAGAATGGGCACCATCTGATCCATCTGGAGAAGGTAGCTGAAGAAGCGGCCAGCCCTTCCTTGGTCCTTGTGTAACCACAAAAAGCGAGTTCCAAGAGGACTTTGTGGTTGCCAGATACACCAGAATCGCTTGAACCACATCCAAGACATGCAAAATCCTTGGGATGCGCCGGCTTGGGACACAACACAATGTCCTCATTCAAATGAAAGTCCGAGACAACTTTAGGTAGGAACAATGGACAGGGATGAAAAATCACCTTATCTCTGTGGACCACCAAATAGGGAGTACAACAGGAAAATGCCATCAATTCCGACACCTTCTGGGACAACGTAGGCAAGCAAATCTGCTGAATATTCTCAAATTAAGGTTTCTGGAGAACTGAGAGCAGTTTAAATCCCCGTACACACGGTCGGATTTTCCAAAGGGGAATGTTGGATGTGAGCTTGTTGACGGAAAGTGTATGCTCCATCGAACATTTGCTGTCGGACTTTCCGCCAACAAATGTTTGATAGCAGGTTCTCAAATTTTCCGGCAACAAAACTTTGTTGTTGGAATTTCCGATCGCATGTACACAAGTCTGACGCACAAAAGTTCACGCATGCTCGGAGTCAAGCAGAAGGAGCCGCACTGGCTATTGAACTTCCTTTTTCTCGGCTCGTCATCAGACAAGTTTGAGCCAACATCCTTTGAACAAAAATCCACGGTTTTGTTGGCGGAAAGTCCGATCATGTGTACAGGGTATTAGACTGACAAAGGGTAACTGTAGCTGAACTTGAGAGATAAACTCAAACAGCGAGTACCACATCCAGAAATGCCTTGCAGCAAGGGAATAAACTTTTCAAGTGTGATGGTAGACTTCATAAAAAGTCAATTTCCTAGCTTTTAGGAGCATAGAGAATCAGATATGACCCTGACCCTCAGAACATGTGCTTTAACAGCCAAGTATGAAAACCAGAAATGCAGAATGGAGATCTGACCCCTGGGACAGAACCTCTGGATGATCTTAGAGGGCCCATGGGAAGTCTACCAGGACGGCCGGTACCTCCACCTGCAACAGAGGGCTTGAACCCTCAGGTTGAAGGAAACTTTCTCTGGAGTTTAGACACTGATAACTGAAGAAATCCTTCCTAATATTTTCCATGACTGGGATGTGCACGGCAGACAGGGTTAAATTGTGCCCAAGCTAGAATCAGATCTTCTTTCCTTAGAGTTCCAAGACTTCTTGTCCTTCCTAGATGGCTATGCCACTGGCATTGTCTAAGTGAAACCTGGTTGGCTGACCCCACAGTCGAGATGTCACACATATAAGGAATATTCAAATTACTCTAAAATCCAGAATATCGATCAAAAGATAAAAATCCTACAACAACCACATCCCCTGAATTGAAAGGGTACCTAGGACTTGATAAGCTGGTATCCACCGTAAGTATCTTCCAAACTAATGGGAGGAAGGACTTCCCTATTTACCATTTTGAACTTGTGACCCACCATGGCAGGGCAAGCCTGATCCTGCTGATCCAGAGAAAGGTCCAGAGAAAGAGTCTGCTTGTCCCATGCTGCCAGAACTTTGCATTGCAGAGTCTGAACATTGGAGCAAAAAGACCGAAGATTGTCCAGGGCAAAAAACCTTGGACAGGGCTTTGTTTAAGATCAGGAGCAGCTACTACAAGCAATAAGACAGTTCTAGTGATGTTCTCTGGAGATTCAGGATCCACCCGAGAAACTGTAGGGTGAGCACAGTCCATTGGGTGTTGGCTGACAATGTCTAAGATGACTGTTCCCTCAGAATGAGGTCTTCCAGATATCCTATGGGAATGCCTTGAAAGCAAAACAAAGCAAGCACTTTTGATTTTATGTTTTTTGCTAGAATCTGAAATACTGAAATGTTAAAATAGATTATATGTCTACTACTTGAAACTATTTGGATCAAAAAAATGTATCCATAACATCGTGACATTGGTTTATTTATTTCTACATACAAGTCTGTAATGTATTTTAGGTTTAATGCATTGCTGTACAGCAAACAAGAAGCATTTACTGCTTATATTTAGTGGAAATAGGCCCTGTATGGACACAAAGTCTAGTTCTAATAATGAAGTTAGTACTTTGAAATGTATGACCATGGATAGGTGGTAAAAATACTTTGCCGACGTCATTGGCTTGTTATAATCTGATAAGCAGAATTCTCATGAATGGTGCTTTTCCTCATAAATAGGGTTGCCACCTGTTCTGGAAGGATATTCTCCTCCCTGTGTCATATTCTGTTTTTATCATAATTTGTGACAGGTGGCAACCCTACTCACAAAAAGCATCATGTATGAAGTATCTGAGTTAAAAAAAAACACATGTGATTCCATGTTAGTGACCAATCAATGTTTCTCTAACATGTTTCTGGGATTCCTTTCTCAAGCATTACTAGTTTATTTATAAAACAAAGATTGCATTAGTATAGTGAAATTAAAATCAATTTAATAACATATAAATGCAAAAATAATAAAATAAAAATAAAACAGGCCTAAAACCATTATAAAAAAGAAAAATTTTGCGCTACAGCGGATGCAATAATCTCAATGCACCATAAATTCAAAATAAAAGTAAAACATTAAATGTCGGAAACGAATCCACATGAGGGCTGCAGTTCTATTTGTAACAACAATACAAGCGAAAGAAATTTAAAATGAAAAAAACGCCCTCCTCCCAGCAATGTCCAAACCAATGACACTTTACCCACCCCTCACTTCCAAATGTTATGATGTAAAAAGGAAAGAGGAAAAAAAAGGGGGGGGGGGGGTTACTACAACCCTTGGTTGCAATTAATATTGGATAGGGCCAATAAAACCTTTTTACCATACACCAATAACCTTATGGACAAATCAAGTAATAATAAACTAAAACCACTATAGTTAATTTGTAATTCATTACAGTGGATACAAAAGCAGTGCTGCATATAGAGTAAATGGTCAAGACCCCAGTCAGATTATTTTCTGGATTTTTAATGCACATCATTATAGTTAACCTGTATAATTTCAACCATTCTAGTTAATCTGTAATTCATTACAGTGTATATAGAAGCAGCAATAGGAGTAAATGGTTAAGACCCCTGTCAGATAATGTTCTTAAATGTTTTTATTTTTGCAGTTTGTTCCATCAAAGAGATTGTCCCAGGAATACAGTAGGAAGGAAGATACATTTTTCACAAAGCCTGACAGAAGTTTTTGTCTCACTTTACCCAAAGCTAAAAAAAATAGCTTTACATACTGTATACTTTTCATGAGTTATACACAGTCATTCATAATACTCCTGGTGATATACACAACTCAAAAATCTCTCTGAAAATAAGGAAACGGTTTTTAAAAATAGTTAAAAAAGTTAATAATGTATGGATTGATATGCACGGGATGTTTGTAAAGTTGCTAATGCGGTATTGTGCAAGTATACGTTCAGGCCTCACCCCTAAAAACCTGGCATTTGATTGGTGCAAATAGAAAGCAAGGCTTAATCTTAAATAGTGACCCCCATGTACAGTATCTCACAAAAGTGAGTACACCCCTCACATTTTTGTCAATATTTTATTATATCTTTTCATGTGACAACACTGAAGAATGTGATGCCACTTTGCTACAGTGTAAAGAAGTGAGTGTACAACTTGTATAACAGTGTAAATTTGCTGTCCCCTCAAAATAACTCAACACACAGCCATTAATGTCTAAACCACTGGCAACAAAAGTGAAAATGTCCAAATTGGGCCCAAAGTGTCAATATTTTGTGTGAGCACCGTTATTTTCCAGCACTGCCTTAATCCTCTTGGGCATGGAGTTCACCAGAGCTTCACAGGATGCCACTGGAGTCCTCTTCAACTCCTCCATGATGACATCACGGAGCTGGTGGATGTTAGAGACCTTGAACTCCTCCACCTTCCATTTGAGGATGCCCCACAGATGCTCAATAGGGTTTAGGTCTGGAGACATGCTTGACCAGTCCATCACCTTTACCCTCAGCTTCTTTAGCAAGGCAGTGGTCATCTTGGAGGTGTGTTTGGGGTCATTATCATATTGGAATACTGCCCTGCAGCCCAATCTCCAAGGGGGGGGGGGGGGGTCATGCTCTGCTTCAGTATGTCACAGGACATGTTGGCATTCATGGTTTCCTCAATGAACTGTAGCTCCCCAGTGCTGGCAGCACTCATGCAGCCCCAGACCATGACATTCCCACCACCATGCTTGACTGTAGGCAAGACAAACTTGTCTTTGTACTCCTCACCTGGTTGCTGCCACATACGCTTGACACCATCTGAACCAAATACATTTATCTTGGTCTCAGCAGACCACAGGACATGGTTCCAGTAATCCATGTCCTTAGTCTGCTTCTCTTCCACAAACGGGCTTTCTTGTTCATCATCTTAAGAATGCTTCCTTCTGGAACAATAGCCATGCAGACCAGTTTGATGCAGTGTGTGGTGTATGGTTTGAGCACTGACAGGCTGGCACCCCACCCCACCCCAACTTCTGCAGCAATGCTGGCATAACTCGTACATCTATTTCCCAGAGACAACCTACGGATATGATGCTGAGCATGTGTACTCAACTTCTTTGGTCGACCTTGGCGAGGCCTGTTCTGAGTGGAACCTGTCCTGTTAAACCGCTGTATGGTCTTGGCCACCGTGGTGCAGCTCAGTTTCAGGGTCTTGGCAATCTTCTTATAGCCTAGACCATCTTTATGTAGAGCAACAATTCTTTTTTTCAGACCCTCAGAGAGTTCTTTGCCATAAGGTGCCATGTTGAACTTCCAGTGACCAGTATGAGAGTGTGAGAGCGATAACACCAAATCTAACATACCTGCTCCCCATTCACACCTGAGACTTTGTAACACTAACGAGTCACATGACACCGGGGTGGTAAAATGGCTAATTGGGCCCACTTTGGACATTTTCACTTAGGGGTGTACTCACTTTGGTTGCCAGCAGTTTAGACATGAATGGCTGTGTGCTGAGTTATTTTGAGGGGACAGCAAATCTACACTGTTATACAAGCTGTACACTCACTACTTTACATTGTAGCAAAGTGTCATTTCTTCAGTGTTGCCATATGAAGATATAATAAAATATTTACAAAAATGTGAGGGGTGTACTCACTTGTGTTAGATACTGTATGTACACAGTTACTTGTAGACCATAACATTGATGTTGGATTAGAAATTATTTTGACCAGTTAGACTTACTTTGAGACAAAAAATTTCCAAGCTCACTGGCAAATCTACCCATCGCTGAAGCTGCATCTGGGCTTAAGAAGCTAAGCTGAGCCCAGTTTGCAACACCCTATTTACTTGCAATAGGAAACTGGAGATCGTTTAATACTATCCCATTGCATGGACGCAGCATGTAATTTTTTATAGGCAATCCTTAATTCACATTAGCAACATCATCTGCACAGCAGGTTGATGTCACCCCATTCCCAGAAAAATTACAGTCACTTCTTGGCCTGGTCATAAGGGGATATACTGATACATTCTTGGAAGATTTTGTGAGCAGCACTGGACTTTAGAGATGCATGTGGCTCCCGAGCCACTGGGCTAGGACAGTATTGATAGCATTAAACATTTTGGAAGCTATATCATGCACAAGCATTAATGCACATATTTGGTCCCTGGAATCAAAAATATACCCTGTAACTATATTTGTCTCAAAGAAGACAAGCAAATTAATCTTATGAAATTTTGTACCCTGACAATTAAGCCGTAACATTCTGTAGAAAACTTGTTCATTTGCTGCCTGCACATTTCACTGCCAAGTAAGCAGACTGTTTGAAAGAAAGAAAATCACATCCTGTTAAGCCCAAACAGCAAACATTCTCCATATGTCAAAATGAAGATCTCCATCTGGGCCGTCAGCCAAGAAAGTGCCCCCCCCCTCTTTGCTTTACAGTTCATAGTGCAGTCTACTGGTAGGATATCTTGCGTTGTCCATGCTCCTAGTCCCCAGACACCTGTTGGTTCAGTTACCTGCCAATAAAATAATAAAACTCACATAACCTATGACAGAACTCTAGAATGATGCAACTGCTGTTGAGTGTAAAGGGTTGAGTTACCTGCAAAAAGGGAGAAGGTACCATGTGTTCATAAGCCTTTTGCAAATTGCAACATAACTGAAGAAAAAGTAATTACTTGGATTTGTCTTAAACCAAGGTTTTGCCTTAAAGGACCAATAAAATATTTTTGATTAAACTCCCTTTTCTCAAAGAGTGTAACTCCATATCTTCTCCTGTTGTTGCTTAAGAGTTCACTGTGAGCCTCTGCCCTAATTACAAAGCTAAACTGGGTTGAGGGAAATGGGGAAATGCAGTCCAGACCTATCTCTGGTAGGTCCCATCGGAATTATGAGTTGAAAGATAAAGCAAACCTGTGCTTTGCTCTTGCAATGCAAAGCAACAGGTTTAATTTAATTTAGTCCTCCCCAGCAGCATTTACTTTCACTCCTTTGCTACTTTGTTCAATCATCATTGATGAAAGAACGTCCTGTGTTTCTGACAAAATGGGCAATCTAAGGATGCTACCACTAGAAGTTCAATCAGTGGTGTTCAAAATCCTTTGCCATTTCTCAATTTAGTGGTCAGTGCAGAGTTTTGTATGAACCTGTAGGGATGAGCAGAACAACCCCAGGTTCGGTTTGCAGCAGAACATGTGAACAGCAAAAAATTTTGTTCGAACATGCGAACACCGTTAATGTCTATGGGACACGAACATGAAAAATCAAAAGTGCTAATTTTAAAGGCTTATATGCAAGTTATTGTCATAAAAAGTGTTTGGTGGCTTATCGGAATCTGGAAGCCCCCTTTAACAAGGGGACCCCCAGATTCTGGCCCACCCCTGTGTGAAATGGTAACTGGGTACAAATGTACCCTTACCATTTCACAAGAAAAGTGTGAAAATGGTAAAAAAACACAAGACACGGCTTGGGACTCGTCCTTTATTAAAAATGTAAAAAAATTTAAATGTCTCATGAAGTCCATTCATTTTCTTCTTCCGCGCTTCGACGGACCGAAAAAATAAAATAAAACAAAAAGCTGCACGCCGCCACCAATCTGCCTCCATGGGAGGCACCCACCGTAATGACCAGCCTCTCAGTTGACAGTTCTTTTATAACTTAGGGGGGCCACACTGTGACATCGCTGGGTGACCCCGCCCTCCTCTGATGCACGGGGACATCCTTATGGCTTTCCCATGGTGTCAGAGGGAGTGGGGCCACCCGTTTACGTAACCGGGTGGCCATTACCCCCTCTGATGAGGGCATGTGGCCTGGTGTGGTTCAGGAGGGGGGGTTATCTTTCGTCCCCCCTCTTTTCCTGTGGCCTGCCCGGTTGCGTGCTAGGATAAGGGTCTGGTATGGATTTTTGGGGGCCCCCATGCCATTTGTTTTACAGTTCCCCTTAATATCTATACCAGACCTGAAGGGCCTGATATGGAATTTGGGGAGACCTCTATGCATTTTTTTTTTACATTTTACCATGCCGCTTTGTTCAATGACTTTTATGTGTATTGCCGGGACCGACAATTCATGATAGCTGCGAGTACTTTTAAATGACTTGATTTCCTTTAGAAATGTCATTTTGCTCTCGAACTGTTCTAAACATGGGAAACATGTGCCACTTAATAGGGTTCATCCCTATTAACAAGCCACATATTCTAATAAAATACAAGAATGTATGTGTGTGGGTGCTTAGAAAGTTAACATTTTTCTAATTCCTTTCTAATTCCTTGCCATACTAGCAAAATAGGCTTAGAGGGGATGCATTTGTGCACGCTATCTATTCAAGATGTGTATAAGGTTTATACAGGTGCATTGCAACTATATTTTTGTATATTTTTGGATATTTGATATATTTTTGTTCATTTATTTAGTAGTTGTAAGCCCAAGCCTTTTCCTGAAGAAGCCTTACGGCAAAATATGTTGAAATAAAAGCGTGAAAACAGCAATGCAACTTTGAAAGTTGTGTCCCTTATCCATAATGGATGTGGACATACTGTATGAAGTGCTTTTATCTTTTTCTATATGATTTAATATATATTTTTATATAATCTGTGTTTTATGAATTTGTATCAAGCGCACCTATACAGTCCCACAGCTCCCACCATATGTTGAATAGTAGTTAATCCTGGACTTGACCACATACTTTACAATATACCAGTTAAATACTTTATCATAACATTTCAGTTTTACAGAACTTTTAAACTAACCTTTTAGCTCAGTTTGACAAATAGTTCCAGGTGACCGGGGCAAGTAAAAAAATCTTACATGATGCCCAGTTAATTCATGTGAAATTACTATCCAGTGGTCACCTAGAAGGTCGTACTGTCCATTACTACATCATTTACTCACCTTATAATCACAGCTACACCCTGGGAGTGTCCATCACAGTATTACTGCTAGTTAAGGAAGCATATTATCCATATTGTTGTGTTGCCAAATAAACCTAAATCTAAGCCATGTTCACTTCCCTAATATGACACAAATGAAATGCACCTCTTGGTAATTGTTAGGTTTGGCTCCTCAATTAAGAACAAAAAATATCAAGTCCTGTGCAGCTTATCTTGTCCTAAGCAAAGGATGTTCGCCACTGGCAGTACATCTCCTTATTCTGTGTGGTAGGAGAATATGCTTATTCCAGTCACTGCTATTAATTATACTAACCTGCTCTGTGCAATGTTATTGCACAGAACGGCCCTGAACCTCTTCTTTTGGGGCCCCCCATCGGTACTCTTGGCAACTTCTCTTTCTGGTGTCCCACTAGAGAAAGCCGCTTCCTATGGTGGTGCACCAGCAGACTCGCTCTTGAGCCAGTCTGTGTGTGTCCGTTTACACAAACAGTGTGGCTTGTCCCCGCTCTCCACTCCCTCCTCTCAGGTTTTAATTGGCAGCAGCAGGAGTCAATGGCTTCTGTTGCTGCCTCTGTGTCCTGTGAATGCAGGAAGAGAGGGAGAGGAGAACTTCTTCTGGGCACAGCGCTTTGCTTATTTCATCTGCACATGACTGAATAACTGATGTGAATATTTACGCAATTTTTGGGTGAACATTTTCACATCTCTTAGTAAGCCAGGCGCAGTGTATGATAATGAAATAGATAAGATAAAATTGCTTGTGGAAATTGCATTTTAGAGGAGATTGACTGATTGGACGGGACTTGCTTGTTAACGCTTTACTATTTATGTGTACAGCAGATGTTAAAACAGCCAGCTGCCCCTTACCTGGCTGACTGTGGATCATTCAATAGTAAACTCGTACAACCATGCAATCTGGTACCTTATCCCAGTGGATTATTGGGAAGTGGCTAAGCAGTATGCAGGAAATCGCTTTTCTTATACCCACATTCTGATATATATTCTTGATTTTCATAAGCTGATGAAACTCAACATATTATCCAAGAAAGTTATTTAAAGCTGTTATTTGAAAACAATGTTAAATTAATACCAGTTCTTAATTTTTTTTTAATATAAAAAACCTTAACAAAATAAAAAGTTGGCGGCTATACACAAAAATGTACAATATTTTTGAATAGCAGTTTAGCATCTTCTTCTTCTTTGTGTCAGGATTACAGTCTATTACCCAGCAGGAACTTTATTATGGCTTTTCCCCTTTTCTGATGAACAAGAAAAACACTGTTATGAAGGTGACTCCTAACTATGACTCACCATGTCAACTGCTCTCTTCTCTAACTCGGAGCTCTGTGACTCGGAATGAGAAAAGTCTTTGACTTCCTTCTTGGAAACTGACGTAAATATGTTCAATGAAATGAAATAGAAGCTGTTTTCTTCTGCCACTGAGTTAAACCGGGGCTGTTAGTGACATTGGGAATAAATGACATCAGCTTCCTACATTTTAACATTTCGAAGCATTAATAAGAATTTTGAAGCTGTTCTTAATCCCAAATATCTCAAGATTCCTATTCCGCGAGGAACAAGTGATATAAAACAAATATTGATTGTATACTCACACACCTTTTAGGAATTAAACAAAAATGTAACCACATTAGAAATAAACTTGCAGGATTTTTTTTTTTTAATAATTTACACATATTGGGGTTGATTTACTAAAACTGGAAAGTGCAAAATATGATACAGCTCTGCATTGAAACCAATCAGCTTCCATTTTTCTCTCCCACAAGCAGTTCACACTGCCCTCTTTAAATCACTGCGGGTGTCAATACAATGTTAATGACACCCCCAGATTGGTTCATAGATCGCAATGTGAACACCCATATGATCTGATTCCAGTGCAGAAAATAAAAAGTCCTTGCACTCTTTTTTTGTGCGAATCCAATGCGAGTTCCGCTATGCAAATTGTGGCGTGGGGACCCCCCCAAAATCCATGCCACACCCCTATTCAGAGAATGAAGCCTGGCAGTGTCCCGAAGGGCTTAGCATGCACTGGGGGGGGGGGGGGGGATTCAGCTGTCAGTGGGGAAACTTGCTGACAGCTGATGAGTCATTGGTTGTTAACAACCAGCTATTCTTCACACAGAATTTGAATTGGTCGACCCATTTTTGACCAATTTAAATTCAAATCATTCTGAAAATTTGGAGTGCATTAGAGAATAAACAAAACTAAACAAATTTTTCTATTCTCACATGTCTAATGACTTTGTAGAGCACCAACAAAATAATCACATTGGTCAAAGCCAAAGTTGTTATACAGTCGCGCTCATCCTCATCCCAACTCGCATCAAATCGCAGGGTAAAGTCGCAATGGAAATCGCATGATTTTAAAGTCACACAAGTGTGAATCAACTCTAATTCCATCAATTTTAAGGTGGAATGATGACTAGATCTGTAAAAATTTAACAGGTTTCCCCATCTGCACAAGTGAGGTGGATGGAGGAATCCTCCCCACTGGAATATTGTTCTCTGACAGAGGGCACTCCACTGTCAGAAAACTCTGATCAGCGCTTCAGCACTGATGGAAGGAAAATTTTTCAATAAGTTGGTTCGATAGAATTCAGATAGATTAACTTCTTTAGAACAATAATGGCCATAGATGGATCGAAAATGAGTCTGTTCCTGCTGAACTGGCTGAATTTGAGCCAGCTTTAGTTGTATGCTTGTAGGTCTAGTGACCCCTCAGTACATCAATGCTAGTCACCTGTCACTTTGCTTATGATGTGCTTTGGTCACATGAACCCACCTACCATTAGGCATAAAAAGAGCGGTGACTGCATGGCATCATGAAAAGCTAATTTTACAGATGAAAACAATATATAAGTGATCTTAATATAGGTTTAAGATCTGAATTAATATCAGCAGAATTAGATAATCAGCCAAAGGTCTGAGGATAACGGCACCACATCCCAGAAATACACAAAATATTTACAAACACAGAAATAGGATTTTTAAAGGTGCCAACATATTAATATACCAAAATGTAACTCATAAAATCACAACATTTTATTATAGATATTCAAAAGTAAAGAAAAATCATAATCTAAAAACCATTATGGAAAATTCATGTGGTCATAGCGTGTGTACAGTAACTTCAGCTTAACATGTTTCACCATTTAATGGCTTCCTCAGGAGACTTGTGAAGTACTGTACAAAGTATCACCCGGATGCGCAACACCATTTTTTTTAAGGATCAGTACATAAACAAGTGTTGGAACCAATAGGATTGCAGTTAGGGATATCAGTGTGTCATAGGTGGAATACAACCCACTATTTGAGCCGTCTCAAATAAACAGAAAAGAGTTAAGGCTTATAGGGATAAAAGTTAAGGCTTAAAGGGATAAGTCACTTATGGAGAACAGCACAGTTGATCAGATTTTGAATAAGCAAACATGCGTCACTGTACTGATCTAAGAAAGTCACTTTAAAAGGCAAACAACAGAGGGAAACCCCAATGGATGATTTGAACTGAATGTTTAAACCAGTTTGCCCAAATACAGACAGATAGCCAGTTCAGGCATGTATCACTGTAGGGATCTAAACAGGCATGCAGCTACTGGCTCCCAGACTCCCAACATTGCGGCCATTCACCATAATGGGAGACTGGGAGCCAGTAGCTGCATGCCTGTTCAGATCACTAAGGCGATGGTCTCATGTTTAACTTTTAATAACTTATAAAGCCTACAAAATGTCGATTTTAAGGCACACATAAACATTTAATACAATTATTTCATTGAATTTAATTTTTAATACGACCAATATAATTACTTGAATCTATGAGCAAATCAGTCTCTTTATCGCTCAGTCCAATTGATTCAGTGGTAGGAGATTACTAATGCTTAGTACACACGTTCAGTTTTTTTTCAACCCAGTAGCCTGGATGAAAAAAAAAACTTTGAATGTCGCTGTACTAATAATGCAATGTTAGTACATCAGTCTCCCTACTGTGCTATTGTGTTCTGACAGGGGGATGCCCCCCCCCCCACCAGAACACATCAGTCAGTGCTCGCAGCCATGGGCTGCAGGTGCTGATTGGATGCCAATCGTCTACTGGTTTTCCAGCACCCAGCTCTTTCAACAGAAACTGTGTTGTGACATTGGCTTAAGTCTGACAAGCAATTGTATACATGGGCCGAAATTTGTCTGGATTCTACTGTAATGACTGATTTCAGCCAGTATTCGGCCTGTGTGTATGGGGCTAAACAGAGGAGCCACTGGGATGAGCAGAGTGATGATTTCATCAGTATGTTGAGGCTGCTTCATTGCCCAGTAAGCAGGCTGGGAGCAGGAGCAGTGGGATAACCAATGCATTCTTTAATTACAAAAGATGATCAGGCAGGGGTGTCTATATCACAATAATTGCTGCATGAAAATGCCAGTCTTTGACAGGTAAAACAGTTAATGTATATGCATTTTAAGGCTACGTTCATACTGAGGTGCTTTACAGGTGAAATAGCCCCTGCATAGCACCTGTAAAGAGCCTCTCCTGTTTCTTCAGTGTGAAATCCGAGTGCTTTCACACTGAAGCAGTGTGCTTGCAGGACAGTGATAAAAGTCCAGTATACACCGCTCCTAAAGCGCCCATGCCCACTGAAATCAATGGGGCAGCACCGCCGAACCGTCGCGGTTTTAACCCTTTTTCAGTGCTAAAACGACAGTAAAGTGCCGCTAAAAATAGCACTGCTTTACCGCCGATGCCCACCCGCCCCAGTGTGAAAGTAGCCTAACTGTGATTTCAGTGGTTTGCCTGAGGCTCAGCTTTAGGATGATCGGATTGACAAACACTTATCCTGGATTCTTCTTATAATGTCATATTTGATTGGCACATTTGACAGATAAATTAATAAGTGGAGGAAGATGAATGCACAATACTACACATAATGTCAATAGAAAGTGCAATAACTGTGTTTTTACAGGTGCATAATAATGGCTTTTTAATGTCAACATATAAATATTGCCAGTGCTATCTACTAGAGATGATGGTGCCAAAAACACTGGATTCAGCTACCTGAGGTTCTATTGACACATATATGAAAAAAAAAACACACATATCAGCCGATCTATAAGCATATTAAAAGAGAGCCGTGTAAACAGTCAATAGCGTGAGCACTGTCTATTTAAACAGAACGCCGTGGACACTGCCAACATAATATAAATGAGACAAGATTGTACAGTCTGCACACTGCGGGTACAGACACAAATAAACTGACTGTGCTGTCTTTACACACAGAAGAGGAATAACAGTGACACTGCGGGTCTGTTATATTCTTTACCTGCTCTCTGGTTCTCAAATGTGTTATTTGCTAACTTCAGGAACTACCTGAGTCATTGATGTCTGCTCGGGGAAGCCTATGAACAATGCAATGAACTGAAAGCTGTTAATGTTTCCTGGCTGCACTCAACATAAACATGGTAAACTGATAAAAATAAAAGCATCTATCTGGACACACAACTCAGTTCATTACACAGAAAGACTTGACACATTGGGCTTTATATATTATGCAGATGATATGGGCTTTTGCAAATGGAATACCTCCTTCATGTTTCCCTTTGTAGCTTCACGTATAAAAATGTCCACTGCCATGAAGTCACCTGGCCTGGAGCTTTTGTTTATTATTACCCCTTGCTGCTAGCACATCCCAACATTTGAGATTAAATTTTTCTCCAGCAGCCCTGGCCATTGCTTCCTGATATCACTAATTTCAACAGACCCCATTCCATGCCACAACCTGTAACGAAAGTTGCAATAAACTAAGCATAGATTTACATAAGCAATTATACATGCAAAGATCGAGGCTACCCTCCGGGACAATGTCCGCAAATATGGCAAAACATGGAAGCCATGGGTAGATAAGTTTTTTCCCCTTATCTTTGATGAATCCTGACGGTTGCACCATCTGACTCCAAGACTGCTCTGGCTGGTCCTTCGACACGGTTGACCCTTGTGATCCCCTCCCCCTCCCTGACTCTTTATTCTTCACTCTCTTTCTTTTCCGCCTCTACACATCAGTTATTATTCTGTAGTTTACCCAAAGGATTGGGTCCCTGCCTTGTCTTCGTGATTGTGATACCTTAATGTTTACATAGAAGACATACGTTTGAGATTATTCCTGTTAGCTTTACTCTGGCTGCCAGATTTTCAATTTTTGATATGAACAGTTAATGTGCTGCTATCCATAAACTTTTTAAAAATATATTTTTATTGGTATTTTAAGAGTACACAAAAACAAATCAATTAAAACACCAAAAAGGCACAGTACACCCTTGCAGAGGCTACATGAGAAAGGAACCCGTGTTACCAAGGAGCTGGATGTCCATTACCCATCAATAAGATTACTGCACCGTGGCTAGTACACCAGAAATAGACGTCCCATTATGTTGAAACAAAAAGTTAAAGGAGGATATCACCAGTCAAGAAAATCTGTTCCTCAAGTATTACTAGAGGATAAGAGGCATCGGGAATCTTATATAATATTATGAGCTATCAAGCATAGAAGCCGTTGCAGGGTCCCATTTGGACCACACTTTATCATACATTTTCGGGCAACCCCTTTTAGCATAAGTGTCTTTATACTAGGGTAAATTAACATTGACCAGATGTTTCCAGAATATAAGAGAAGGAGGTGCGGCCTTCTTCCTTAATATACAGTGGATATAAAAAGTCTACACATCCCTGGTAAAATGTCAGGTTTCTGTGATGTAAAGAAATGAGACAAAGATAAATAAATTTCAGAACTTTTTCCACCTTTAATGTGACCTATAAACTGTACAACTAAATTGAAAAACAAACCAAAATCTTTTATGGGTGGGGAGTAAAAATAAAATAATGTGGTTGTGTGTGCACACCCTCTTATAACTGGGGATGTAGCTGTGTTCAGAATTAGGCAACCACATTCAAACTCATGTTAAATAGGAGTCAGTACACACCTCCTATCATTTAACCACTTGCTTACTGTACACTTAAACCCCCCTCCTGCCCAGACCAATTTTCAGCTTTCAGCACTGATGCACTTTGAATGACAATTGCGTGGCCATACAACACTGTACCCAAATTAAATTTTTATTCCCACAAATAGAGCTTTCTTTTGGTGGTATTTAATTACAGCTGGGAGTTTTATTTGTTGCTAAACAAATAAAAAAAGATGCAAAAAAAAAAAAAAATCATATTTAATAGTTTGCTCTAAAATTTTGCAAACAGGTCATTTTTCTCCTTCCGCTGATGAGGCGGCACTGGTGGGCACTGATAGGCTGCACTGGTGGGCACTGATAGGCACAGTTAAGGTGGCACCGATAGGCACAGATAACGTGGCACCAATAGGAACAGATAAGGCAGTACTGATGGGCACAGATAAGGCGGCACTGATGGGCAAAGATGGGCACAGATAAGATGGGTGGCACTGATAGGTACCACTGATAGATGGGACTAATGGGCACTGATAGGTGGCTCTGATAGGTGGCACTGATGGGCACTGGTAGATGACACTGATGGGCATGGATATGTGGCACTGAGGTGCACCACTGTTGTTGAGGCAGATTTTGGGCACTGATGGGTGGCACTGTGGGCATTAATGGGTGGCACTGACAGGTGGCACTTTTGCCTTTCCTTAGGTGGCACTGGCAGGGGGCAGATGGGCACTGATGAGCTGGCACCAGCTCGCCGTGATCGGGACTGAAGTCCCTCTCACGGCCACTGGTGAGCGGATTTTTTTTTCTCCTCGTGCTGTCAGCGCGAGGAGGAAAAATAGCCGATTACCGGCTCTGTTGTCATCACATGATCAGCTGTCATTGGCTGACAGCTGGTCACATGGTAAGGGGTCGGGATCGACCCCTTACTCCGATCTGTGATCAGGCGAGTCTCATAGACTCGCTGATCACAGAGAGCGCCGCGCGCGGCCCTCAGGGGGCGCACAGGCCGCTCATGCACGGGACGACGTCAATAGACGTCGTCCCGGCAAAGCAGGTCCACGATGTAGCCGTCATTCGGCTATAGCGCAGATCTCTAGCGGTTAAAGTGCCTCTGATTAACCCCAAATAAAGTTCAGCTGTTCCAGAAAGTCTTTCCTGACATTTTCTTAGTTGCATCCGACAGCAAAAGCCATGGTCCGCAAAGAGCTTCCAGAGCATCAGAGGGACCTCATTGTTAAAAAGGTACCAGTCAGGAGAAGGGTATAAAAGATTTTCCAAGGCATTAGATATATCATGGAACACAGTGAAGACAGTCATCATCAAGTGGAGAAAATATGGCACAGCAGTGACATTACCAAGAACTGGATGTCCCTGCAAAATTGATGAAAAGTTGAGAAGAAAACTGGTCCAGGAGGCTGCCAAGAGGCCTACAGCAACATTAAAGGAGCTGCAGGAATATCTGGCACATACTAGCTGTGTGGTACATGTGACCACAATCTCCCCTATTCTTCATACGTCTGGGCTATGGGGTAGAGTGACAAGATGGAAGCCTTTTCTTACGAAGAAAAACATACTAAACTAAACATGCTAAATTTTGCAAAAACACATCTGAAGTCTCCCAAAAGCATGTGGGAAAATGTGTTGTGGTCTGATGAAACCAAGGTCAAACTTTTTGGCCATAATTCCAAGAGATGTTTGGTGCAAAAACAACACTGCACATCATCAAAAGAACAGCATACCCACAGTGAATCATGGTGGTGGCATCATCATGCTTTGGGGCTGTTTTTCTTCAGCTGTAACAGGGGCCTTAGTCAAGGTAGAAGGAATTATGAACACTTCCAAATACCAGTCAATATTGGCTCAAAACCTTCAGGCTTCTACTAGAAAACTGAATATGAAGAGAAAGCATACATCTAAATCTTCAAAGGAATGGTTTCACCAGAAGATGATTAAAGTTTTTGGAATGGCCCAGCCAGAGCCCAGACCTGAATCTGACTGAGAATCTGTGGGGTGATCTGAAGAGGGCTGTGCACAGGAGATGTCCTTGCAATCTGACAGATTTGGAGTGTTTTTGCGAAGAAGAGTGGGCAAATATTGCCAAGTCAAGATGTGCAATGCTGATGACTCATACCCAAAAAGACTGAGTGCTGAAATAAAAGAAAAAGGTGCTTCAACAAAGTATTAGTTTAACCACTTTTGCCCCTTCCTGCCCAGGACAATTATGAGCTTTCAGTTCTGTCGCAATTTGAATCACAATTGTGCTGTCATACAACATTGTACCAAAACTAAAGTTTTACCATTTTCTTCCCACAATTAGAGCTTTCTTTTGGTGGTATTTGATCACCTCTGCAGTTTATATTTTTTGCTAAACAAACTTAAAAAGACTGACATTTTTGAAAAAAAAAAATGTTTTTCTTCGCTTCTGCTATAAAATTTTGTTTTCTCCTTCACTGACGGGCACTGATGGGGCGGCACTGATATGTAGAATTGATGGGCACTGATAGGCGGCACTGATAGGTGGTCAGTGCCCAGTGCCCGCATTGACAGGCGGCACTGATTGGCAATGACAGGTGGCATTGGACTAATAGATGGCACTGATGAGCAGCACTGATTGGGCAGGTACTGACCGGTATTAATGCTGGGGCACTGATTGGCACTGTGATGAGCACTGGCACTGTGGTGGGCACTGGCAGACTTCATTATTGGGGCACTGCTGGGCACTGATTGAAATCTGATTGGCACATCTGATGGGGATGTGCTGATAATCAATGTTCTGACTATCAGCACAGACCCCCTCCCCCTCCTCTGACAGGGAGAGCCGCCAATCGGCTCTTCCTGTCAGCGTGAACCGAGGAATGCAGTTTACCGGCACTTTCTGGTTCTCGCGATGATCAGCTGTGACTGGTCCCAGCCAGGAGCAGAATGACAACTAATGGGGCCCCCGGGCAATAGGAGAAGATTATGGGGCCCCGGGGTAATAGATTATGGGGCCACACAGTATACACACACACAGGCACACAATATACACACACAGTATACACATACACACACTGAAAAGGTACTGGAGAGGCGAGGCAGCTATAATCTTGGGATTAAAAAAAAAACACAGATGTTTACATACTGATGGGACCCCTTAGTGGCATGGGGCCCTCGGGCAGTGCCCGAGTTCCCAAATGGTCAGTCCGCCCCTGGTCACAGCTGATCACGTGGTAAGAAACCTCTGCCAGAGGCTTCTGATCATGGTCGGAGATGGGGCGTGTCAGAATTACAACCTGCACTCGCCGCGCTGCATGTCCCCACGGGCATGCGCCGGCAAGATATCCTGCTGGATGTCATATGATGCCCAGTCAGGATAACTGAACCACTTCCCGTCATTCTGTTATAGGCCGGGCAGGAAGTGGTTAAGGGTGTGCACACATATGCAACCATATTATTTTATTTTTTTATTTTTACTTCCCTCCAACTAAAATATTTCACTTTGTTGTTCAACTGAGTTGTACAGTTTATAGGTCACATCAAACGTGGAAAAAATTTTCTGAAATGATTTATCTTTGTCTCATTTTTTTTACATCACAGAAACCTTACATTTCAACAGGGGGGTGTAGACTTTTAATAATCACTATAGGTATAGCTTTATGAGCATAAAAAAGGAGCAGACTGAGCATGGTTCATTCTACAATGGTGTGAACCAACTCCTCTACCAATCCCAAGAGACAAAGACTCATGTTAGGCACTTGAGAGAGCTTTGCAATTGTATTTACAAAGGAGAGTCCCTCCTCCAAGTATTTTGCAATGACAGGGCAACCCAAAAATATATGTGTGACATATATGTGACACCAGGTAAAAAAAAAAAAAAAACACACCTCCAACACTCCTGAGAGGCTAATGGGTTCATTCTATATAGTCTATGAGGGGTGAAATAAGCTCTGTGCACAATCTTAAATTGGATGTGCCTATAAACGTTACTATTCTTCATCTCTGATTCTCCTTGCGCAGTGGCAAAGTTCCTTCACATATAAACTGCATATACAGTATTTAAAAAAAGTGAGTACACCGCTTACATTTATGTAAATATTTTATTATATCTTTTCATGTGACAAGACTGAAGAAATTACACTTTGCTACAATGTAAAGTAGTGAGTGTACAGCTTGTATAACAATGTAAATTTGCTGTCCCCTCAAAATAACTCAACACGGCCATTAATGTCTAAACCGCTGGCAACAAATGTGAGTAAACCCCTAAGTGAAAATATCCAAATTGGGCCCAATTAACATTTTTCCCTCCCTGATGTCATGTGTACCAAGGTCTCAGGTATGAATGGGGAGCAGGTGTGTTAAATTTGGGGTTATCACTCTCACGCTCTCATACTGATCACTGGAAGTTCAACATGGCACCTCATGGCAAAGAACTCTCTGAGGATCTGAAAAAAAGAATTGTTGCTCTACGCAAAGATGGCCTAGGCTTTACGAAGATTCCCAAGATCCTGAAACTAAGCTGCAGCCTGGTGGCCAAGACCGTACAGTGGTTTAACAGGACAGGTTCCACTCAGAACAGGCCTCGCAATGGTCGACCAAAGAAGTTAAGTGCACATGCCCAGCATCATATCCACAGGTTGTCTTTGGGAAATAGACATATGAGTGCTGCCATCATTGCTACAGAGGTTGAAGTGGGGGGGGGGGGGGGGCAGTCTGTCAGTGCTCAGACAATAAGCCGCACACTGCATCAAATTGGTCTACATGGCTGTCATCCCAGTAGGAAGCCTCTTCTAAAGATGATGCACAAGAAAGCCTGCCAACAGTTTGCTGAAGACAAGCATATTAAGGACATGAATTACTGGAACCATGTCCTGTGTTCTGCTGAGACCAAGATAAACTTATTTGGTTCAGATGGTGCCAAGCTTGTGTGGTGGCAACCAGGTGAGGAGTACAAAGACAAGTGTGTCTTGCTTACAGTCAAGCATGGTGGTGGGAGTTTCATGGTCTGGGGCTGCATGAGTGCTGCCGAAACTGGGGAGCTACAGTTTATTGAGGGAACCATGAATGTCAACATGTACTGTGACATACTGAAGCAGAGCACGATCCCCTCCTTTCAGAGACTGGGCCACAGAGCAATATCCCAACATGATAACGACCCCAAACACACCTCCAAGACAACCACTGCCTTGCTAAAGAAGCTGAGGGTAAAGCTGATGGACTGGCCAAGCATGTCTCCAGACCTAACCCCTATTGAGCATCTGTGGGGCATCCTCAAACGGAAGGTGGAGAAGCGCAAGGTCTCTAACATCCACCAGCTCCATGATGTCGTCATGGAGGAGTGGAAGAGGACTCCAGTGGAAACCTGTGAAGCTCTGGTGAACTGCATGCCCAAGAGGGTTAAAGCAGTGCTGGAAAATAATAGTGGCCACAAAAAATAGTGACACTTTGGGCCCAATTTGGACATTTTCACTTAGGGGTGTACTCACATTTGTTGCCAGAGGTTTAGACATTAATGGTTGTGTGTTGAGTTATTTTGAGGGGACAGCACATTCACACTGTTATACAAACTGTACACTCACTACTTTACATTGTAGCAAAGTGTAATTTATTCAGTTTTGTCATATGAATAGATATAATAAAATATTTACAAAAATGTGAGGGGCGTACTCACTTTTGTGAGATACTGTACCTTGCTGTAATATGCTGTCTTCTTAAAAAAGAAATTGAACATGAAAGTCGCAACACATAGTAGGCGAAACCAGGAGTCTTTGTGCCAGATCCATCAATGTGAGGGTGCTCCGATATACAAATATCTGCCCAGCTTCCTGAGGTGACAAGCGGTCCCACACCATGCTGCCTCCTCACTAGTGTCCAGTGAGACCAGCTATAAAAGTGATGGGCCAGTAGTGAAGGGTAGGGATAGGATGGGGAGCCAATATTTGTATAATGGAGCACCCTTGGATTCAGGGGAGCTGGAGTTACAAATGCATTGGATATGCAGGCAAACTGGAATTGGCTGCTTTTTGCTAGCAGAGGCAGTTCAGAGGTTTTTCCCACACTCCAGATTGCCTTAAGGGTCTTTACAAGAGTCTGGTCCCTTTAGAGAGAGATATCAAAGATGGTCCAACCAAGTACTGATTTATTATGGATTACCTATTTATTTAGTTGAATGTAATCGTCACAAAATGTTGGGCCCTATCACCCTTTGTCAAGCATATTCTCTAGAGATAGGTTTATATAATAGAAGAGGAACTTGTATACCAAGATCCCTTTGTGATCCTTCTAGTATTAACCTTTATAGCAAACAATACCACGCTGTGATTGACTTGTTCCTGCAAGTCTTTTCATCTAGAAATATTCCATATACATGTCCCACGATACTACAAGGGATTTTCTACTAGCTCATTTTGTTACTACACTATTCTGCAGCTGATAATTATCCCTTCTCTCTTATTTCTAATGCCTGATTTTGTAAAATTCTGAAAATCCATTTAAATATCACCACTGTAGCACACAGCAACCTCTCCCCTGCTGTTTTATAAATATATATAGCATACACAGTGTATATATTGGTTGTAGTCCTATCTTGCACAAGGTCTCTTTTGATGAATACATAACACATTCATATAAATGTATGTGCAGTGCCTTTCACAACTTCCAAACTTTGGAAGAAAACTTGTATTTGAATATAAGCAGCTGCAAACAGACAGAACAGGTGCTAAAAGAGGAAACATTTGTGAAATTAGCTTACGTGTGGCTACAATGAAAGCGTTCAAGGTAAATCTATCATTTATATTCATGCAGTAGAGGTGGCATTTCAGGTGGCACACCCTGTGTGTATAGCAGCCTTATATTCCAGTGTTTAGAAACCACTATTCACAATCCTAGTCACATATGCATCTAAATATTCAATGACCTGCTGAAAAATAAATTGTGAATTTCACTTAGAGAAATAAATTTGACAGAGCTTCCTAAATAAGGCATGCGCATATTACATTATCTGTATCCTGCTGGGTGCAATGAGAGTGGTACAATGTTGTGGTGGTGGTGGGTGGGGGTCAGTCACGAATTTCTGAACTGGACTGGTAAAGCTGTTTGAAGGGGGATTTGGGTGAGTGGCCATCTTGTTTAGCAAGTGAACCAGGAAATGGTGGCAAAAAATGAAAACATTATATCTGGGGGTACAATAAGAATGGCTAATGAATGAATGAATGAATGAAATACTTATATAGCGCACAATGCGAACTGAATCGCCTTTTGGGGGAAATCAATGGGACCAATCTGAGGTCTGAAGTATATGGAACTTGTCTAATCTGAGTTCTGAATTATGTGTACTGGGGCTGATCCAAGATCTGAAATGTGTACACGGGGCAAATCTGAGGTTTAAAGGGGGGAGAACCTCTGGGGGAATCTAGGATGAAAAAGGACCTGGGGGTTCTAGTAGATGATAGGCTCAGCAATGGCATGCAATGCCAAGCTGCTGCTAACAAAGCAAACAGAATATTGGCATGCATTAAAAAGGGGATTAATTCCTGAGATAAAATGATAATTATCCACCTATACAAGACTCTGGTCCGGCCGCACCCAGTATGTCCAGTTTCTGGGCACCAGTCCTCAGGAAGGATGTACTGGAAAGAGCAACAATAATAAAGGGAATGGAGGATATTCATTACGAGGAAAGGTTGTGAGCACTGAACTTATTCTCTCTGGAGATGAGACACTTGAGAGGAGATATGATTTCAATATACAAATACCATACTGGTGACCCCCCAATAGGGATAAAACCTTTTTGGGGAAGGGAGTTTAACCAGACTCATGGCCACTCATTAAAATTAGAAGAAAAGAGGTTTAACCTTAAACTACGTAGAGGGTTCTTTACTGTAAGTGCAGCAAGGATTTGGAATTCCCTTCCACAGGCAGTGGCCTCAGCAGGGGGCATCGATAGTTTCAAGAAACTATTAGATAAGCACCTGAATGACCGCAACATACAGGGATATACAATGTAATACTGATATATAATCACACACATAGGTTGCACTTGATTGACTTTTGTCTTTTTTCGACCTTACCTACTATGTAACTATGCAAAGGTGCAGAAATTGGGGCTGATCTGAGATCCTTATGTGATACTGCAGGGATAATTTACAACAGGTATTTCAGAAGCATGTGCACAACTAAGCCGTGAAAAACAGGGACAGGGATCACACTAATGCTGTTCAGTTTACTTTTCAGTACATGAAAATATGAACATGTTTTTGTGTGCACCCATTTATTTTTTGAATCATAGGTGTCTTGTTTATAGCAAGTTAAACTCAGTTATTATTACTGACTTTAAAGCGGAGGTCCACCCTAAAGTGGAGCTTCCGCTCATTGGAATCCCCCCCCGGCGCCACAATTGGCATCTTTCAGGGGGGAGGGGGGTGCAGGTACCTGTACAGGTATCTGCACCCACTTCCGGCATAGATTCTGCAGAAGCTAAGCCCCTTTCCGCAGAATCTACGCGCCTTTCCGAAGGTCCCCGCTGCCTGCTGGGAAACACACGGATCCCAGAGACAGCGGGGACCATCCTTATTGCGCAGCGCGACTCGCACATGCGCAGTAGGGAACCGGGAAATTAAGCCGCAAGGCTCCACTTCCTGATTCCCATAACCAAGATGGCGGCGGCAGCACCCGAGAGACGATCGAGAGATCGGCTTCGGGTGCCGACATCGCGGGCGCGCTGGGCGGGTAAGTGTCATTATTTTAAAAGTCAGCAGCTGCAGTATTTGTAGCTGCTGGCTTTTTAAAAAAAAAAACGGCGGACTCCTGCTTTAAGTGACATTCGTGGTACAACTAGTTAAAAAATAGAAATCATACTTACACTACGGTGTGCTATTATCACTGTTAATGCTTGTAAAAATGACGCAATGTGGAAATGATTGCTGACCCCTGATATAAGGTTTATATATATATCTTTAAAACTATTTCTTGTGGTAATTACAGACTATTTTGTGAGTGCAAGGACAGTGTCAAACACATGCAGTATGTACTGTGAGTAGTCTCAGGCTCTATTTAAGCATGACCCTCTGATTCATGCCCAATATGGGAGCATAGTGGTCCTTATTTCATCTTTTATCCTTATTTCATCTTTAACCCCATGGGCTTGTCGGGGCTGGGCTCAGCCCTTCCTTCTCAAAGATGGCTGCTCAGCTGTCGGCTAATTACCAGCTCTTATCTCTCCCCAGTGACTCACCTGTTGTTGATATCCTGCTTGTCAATCCTGCCTACTTAAGCTGCCCAGTCCAGATGATCTCTGACTTCGCCTTGGTCACATCTCTAGAGACGCTCTCCTGCGTTTCTGTTAAAGACTTGCTTGGCTGACATTACTTCTGTCTCCAGATCCTGCTTGCTGTTCTACTACACTCATCTCTGGCTCCCTGACGTTTTGGCTTGTCTGAATATCCAATCCAGTTTCTGATAGCTATGTTTTGACTACGTTTACTCTGTTTACCTTTTTTTATTATTATTAACCAAGTGTTATTTACTGTACTTCAGTCTCAGTCTGATTCATGGTTTCTGACAGGACTGTACAGTCCCAGACTACCCCTGGCCAAAGTTGCCAACACGTTCTATTATTTCACATGCAATTTTACACATTAATTGTTTAAACTTGATAGCACCACACAAAGTTCTAGCAGCACCTGAAATATGGGATAATTGTGTGGAACCAATGAAAAAAAGATTACAATATGTTTTCATCTGAGGTTGTTGCGTGATAATAGTTCAATGAATGTACTGCAGTATAATGGCACCATCACATAAGTGTTCAACAGATGTGTCCAGATGCATCATGAATGGGACAGCAGCTCTTCAGCTCAGCTATATTCCTGGTAAGAGAACCCCGTAGTGAAGCCTTTCAGCTTCACAGCCTGTTCCATACTGTGCATGCCCGAAGTGTGCCGTACTTTCTAATTGGTTCGACAGCTGAGGAAAGAGGAGGGGGCCGAACTTCCGGGAGATGGGGCTGTGGTCCTGTCTTCCGGAAGTGGGGAACGGTACCTATTCCCCCCCCCCCCCCCCGAAAGGTGCCAAATCTGACACCGGGGGGGAGGAGACAGATAAGCAGAAGTTTCACTTTGAGTGGAGCTCTGCTTTAACAATGGGTGAGTAACAGACTAGCTGAAAAGTAGGTATTTTAATGGGTCTGTACAGACACCTTTATAGTTATTGAACATAAAGCATTTTTACAATACGAAGTATATAAAAAGTAGAAAAACAACACAAAAAATTACTTACAGTAATCAATTAGAATGTTGTTGGAAACTGTTCCATCTGTGTTTTTATGAATCGGTTTTCTAAGATAACATAACCCTTGCTTGTGAACAACAGTTTGCTGAAAGAATAGATTTTCTGTCCTCAGACCAGAGCCGGGACAAGTTGTAGTTGGGTTACTTCACAGTTAACCCACTGCCTGCTGGAAGTGGATCCCAGTGGGAGCTGTTAAGCTATTTTCTGAAGGGTCTCCAGTCTCCATATGGCACCGGTAGCAAAGGTCTTCTGCTTTCTATGCAAGTGCAACAGTGCCCTATGACATTATATCATCTCTCCCTGATTTGTCGACCAAGGAGAGGAAAACTTAAAGCACAGGTAATTATAGCAGATTAAGGCTATACACATATCCATATAAATAATGTTTACAGATTACATAAAAAGTGGGAAAAAAAAGTTTCCAACACCGTTGTGGTTCATCTTGTCTATTAGAAAGTCTCCATTTAAGTCTGTACCTTCCTTAGTTTCCTTCATTGCCTTGATTTGGCACAAAGCTCCCTGGTCAGTGATCCACAAAATCTGAGAACGGGTGAATTGGTGGCACACTGACAAATGTGTAGTAAGCTGGACAAGGGATAGATTCATAAGCAGCAGTCTATTAATTCCTCTTCACCTTTCCCACAACAAAGACACTGGTTTAGAAATTATTACAGATTCAAGATATCCTGCCAGATTTATTATTGAAATAAAACACTAATTCAGCGTTGAAACCCAAACTTGTAAAAAGTAACCTCAGGAGATTTATCCTATGCTCCTGTTCTGCTCCTTCATGGGCATACAAGGCCTCTGCCATTAGTTCTATGTCTGGACCAAACAATCCCAACTACTGCCAGCTGTAAACTGCTGATGACACCCCCGTCCAAAAGTTTAAAATTACTGAGTATGAGTATGGCTATCACAAATAATTCATCATGCTTTTGATTTTCACAATGTACTTCCTAAAGAGACGCTGTCACCCTATCAGAGCCAGAGACAGTGGCTGTGTATAAACAATATTCCTTCCACATCATACCTAAAGTGTACCTAACTCCAAAACCATAAATGTTTTAACATTTTCACCAAGTACCGAAATGTCTGCTGATCTTGCCAGAATTGCAGTGTCCTTGTCACTTCCTTTGAGAAAATACAAAGAACCCTACTAGTCCTATCAAGCCATCATATAACGGAGATTAAAAAAAAGGCAAACTTGTTCGAAGTCCAACCTGTATGACAACCATGGCTCCCTCCATATAGTGGGAAAAAAAATAGTATAGACATGGAGAGCGAGGAAGTGGATTATTCCCATGCTGTGCGGGAAACCCGCAAACCATGTGCAGTTCCAGCCCCATGCCCAAATCCCACTGCCCTTGCAATCTGCAGGGGGTGTCAGTGTTATGTTAACGACACCCTAAACACAGTTCTTGCATTTACCTAAGGAGCGTTTGTAGGGTGGTTCTCATTCATTATTATATCTCACTTGCAATGAACTCTATTATGGATTCTTTCTTTGAGCACATTAACTTCTTGATTTTATTTATATTTTTGTTTGGTTCCATTTGGAAGTAAATGTATTTTGGACATTTCACATTTATTGAACACTAAACACTATATGTGCATTTGTACAATATTTATGTGCAAGGTGTTTAGATGACTTTGTAGCACTGAATCTATTTTCTATATATAAGATTTACAGTGCCTTGAAAAAGTATTTGTACCCCTTGAAATTTTACACATTGTGTCATGTTACAACCAAAAATGTGTATTTTATTGGGATTTTATATGATAGACCAACACAAAGTGCCACATAATTGTGAAGTGGATTTTTTTTTACAAATAAATATGTGAAAAGTGTGCCATGCATTTATATTCAGCCCTCCAAAGTCAATAATTTGTAGAACCACCTTTCGCTACAATTACAGCTGCAAGTCTTTTTGGGTCTCTACCAGCTTTGCTTTCACTCTAGAGAGTGAAAGTTTTGACCATTCTTCCTTACAAAATAGCTCATGCTCTGTCAGATTGGATGGAGACCGTCTGTGAACAGCAATTTTCAAGTCTTTCCACAGATTCTCAATTGGATTTAAGTCTGATCTTTAACTGGGTCATTCTAACGCATGAATATGCGTGAACCTCCACCCCAGTCTCAAGTATTTTGCAGACTCTAACAGGTTTTCTAATGCCACGTAAACACGTAGCCGACTATCCGACGGACTTAGTCTGGCGGACTTCCCGCCAGACTGTCCGTCAGACTTTCCGAACGGGCTACTTGCCCACACACGGCACTTTTTCAGCGGACTAATACGGCGTACTAAGTCCGCCGTACTATCCGCCCTACTTTTGAAATGAACGGACTCGCCCACACACGCGGAGGAAAGTCCGCTCATTTTGAGCGCGTCTCCAGGTAGGCGGGGCCCGCGAAGGAGACATCGCAGGCTCCGCCACTTGGTATGGACTTAAAGGGGAACCCCAACGCTGAAAAAAAATCGGCGTGGGGGTCCCACCGTGGTCCACATCAGACCCTTGTCCGAGCACCCCCCTCCTGAGCCGCACCAGGCCGTGTGCCCTCAACATGGGGGGTGCCTTGGGGAAGGGGGGGCGCGCGGCCCCCCCACCCCAAAGCACCTTGTCCCCATGTTGATGAGGACAAGGGCCTCTTCCCGACAACCCTGGCTGTTGGTTGTCGGGGTCTGCGGGCGAGGGGTTTATCGGAATCCGGGGGCCCCTTTAATAAGGGGGCCCCTGGATACCGGCCCCCCACCCTATGTGAATGAGTATGGGGTACAATGTACCCCTACCCATTCACCTGTGAAAAAAGTACAAAAAAAACACAACACAGGGTAAAAATAGTTTATTGCACAGCTCCGGGGGTCTTCCATTTTCGGGGGGGTCTTCTCGCCAGACTCCTCCGCTATCTTCTTCTAGCTCTTTTGCTAGCGGAGGAGCCCGGCTTTCTTCCTCGCCACCACCCTTCTTCTGACTTCGGGGGTCTTGTCCCCCTCTTCCGTTCTTCTGCCGGGCCACCGCGCCTTCTTATAGCTCTTTTACAGGCGGTGGCCCGGTCTTCTGTCGCCGCTGTCCTCGCCGCCGCCTTCTGTTCTTCTCTTCAGATCTTGACTCGTCGCTCCCTCCGCTCACAATGGCTCCGGCACGACGCGCGGCGACTTATATAGGGACATCGCCGGATCCTCTGGGACTGTGACACCATAATGGGTGGGGACATCATCCGGTGATGTCCCTATATAAGTCGCCGCACGTCGCGCTGGAGCCATTGTGAGCGGAGGATCAGCTCAGGAGGGGGGCCGCTCGTCGTCCCCCCTTTCCTGGCCGGCCGGGTAGCGTGCTCGGACAAGGGTCTGATATGGACCTGGGGGGGACCCCCACGCCGATTTTTACCCTTTAAGTCCATACCAGGCGGCGGGGCCAGCGATGTCTCCTTCGTGGGCTCCGCCTACCTGGAGACCCGCTAGAAATGAGCGGACTTTTCTCCGGGCGGGAAAAGCCCGTTCATTTCAAAAGTACGGCGGACTGGCACACACACGGCCGGATTGTCTGCCGAAATGCAAGTCCGGCGGGAAGATTGGAGTGCAAAACTACTTTCTAAGTCCGCCGTACTTTCGGGTCAAAAAAGTATGCCGGGGGCTACACACGGGGGGATTGTCCGGCGGACTTCAGTTTGCCGGACTTTTCCACCCAATTGTTTGATCGTGTGTATGCGGCATAAGATTGCCCTGTATTTGGCTCCGTCCATCTTCCCATCAACTCTGACCAGCTTCTCTGTCCCTGCTGAAGAAAAGCATCCCCACACATGATGCTACCACCACCATGTTTCACGGTGGGGATGGTGTGTTCAGGGTGATGTGTAGTGTTAGTTTTCCACCACATATGTTTTGATTTAAGGTCAAAAAGTTAATTTTTGGTCTCATCTGACTAGAGCACCTTCTTCCACGTTTGCTGTGTCCCCCACATGGCTTCTTTCAAACTGCAAATAGGACTTCTTATGGCTTGCCTTCAACAATGGCATTCTTCTTGCCACTCTTCCATAAAGGGCAGATTTGTGGAGTGTACGACTAATAGTTGTCCTGTGGACAGATTCTCCTACCTGAGCTGTGGATCTCTGCAGCATTTTAAGGATTGTCTCTAAATAGTCCCAAATATAGGCACAGTGTATGGAATATATGCAATGATGAGTGTCAAGCCAGCAGCCAGGGAGGCTATTGAACTCAAACCCAGGGTCACACTTAATTTGCCCTAGGAGTCACTCATCAGGTTTCACATGGATTCCTAGGGTGAAGAGGATGTGTTATGTGTTATGTGTTAAAGGTATGAGAGGTAGCTCATAGCCAAACCATGTGGCAAGCTGATGACAGTTACACATAATAAACTCTGTGCCTATTGGAGTTAAACGATTGTTGAATCACACTAGTTCAAAGGAGGGGACTGACACATAGACATGCCTTTTTAAATCAGCCCTGCTTGGGGCAAGTAGGTGCTGCGCTATGGAACAGCCTCCCTGCTGAGCTCCAGGAGACCCCTACGATCTTGGTCTTTTGCAGAAAACTGCAGACTTGGCTCTTCACACAAGCCTTTCCTGCGTAGCCTCTCTTGTTCCATCTCTCATGCGGCTTCCCTGCTGCTGTCTCCTTCTAGCCCCTGGTTTTTTTTCCAGGAACTCAACCAAGAACGGTGGGACCCTACAGGGAAAATGTCCGGTCTATATCAAGGTGCCAATCAACTCAACTCAAGTATTGCTCAGCACCCTACGACACCCTACTTAGATGCAAAAAGGCTGGCTACAAGGAAGCTTTGAGGCTTACTTTGGTATGCCCGTTTACGGCTGTGTCAGTGACATCCTATGAGCTGAGCGTGAGTGACAACATTGTCCACTCTCTTTCAACCCATTTTTTAATTAGTATTTGGGGGATGGGCCACTGTGCCTGCCAATGTTTTTGTGAATTTTTTTTTTCAGGAAGCCTGCCGACCTTTCCCACCAAGCACGATCTCTCTGCATAGCATAGGAAAGAACAGAGGCCTAGTAATAACATCACTGGGTCTAAAACAAGGTATTTCATGAAAACACAAAGGTTTTATTTTATTTAAAATGTTTTTTGTTTAAAATGTCCTCTTGATAAGTGGGGAAGGATGAAGCAGGGAAGTTAAAATATAAGCAGAATAAACTCCCAGCCGTGTATTCCTCTAAAGAAAATTACATTGATTTTACATACAGCTAGCATTGGTACCTAAATCGGCTTTAATCAAATCAGCAAGCTGTGGGTGGGAAGGGGATATTGCTGTGATTCCTAAAACAGAGCTCCAGCCAAAAATAGCAAGATGAATATGAAAAGCCCCTAAACAATGAAATAACAAAAGCAGATTTTGCTGTAAAATTTAACCTCAATGGATTTACCATACTTTTCTCTACTTGTCTATGCCGCTGGATGTCTTCAGTCTGATGGACAGCTTGATTTAACTCACTCTCAACCCAGGTCATCCTGGACCTGCCGCAGGCTGTGACTGGACAGTGAAATGAGAAGCAGCAAGGTGATGAGCTCATCTCTCTGTCACTCTGCTTTCTCCTCCTATCAGTAGGCTTTTTGTCAGCACATGAACAGATTGGTTCTTTGTACGTCTTCTTTTTCTCACACTCCATCCCTGCTGTTAAAGGACTAATAACAGGCCAAATTCAGATTTTTACACTGCTTGCATTGAAAAAAAATACAATGCATGATGTTTTCTAGATTAAAGAACTGCATTTATTCATGTATTTTATAGATCTGCCTAGAATTCAGCATTAAAGAAGATGCTCAAGTTAAAAAAAAGTTGGGGAACAGGCAGGATTTTTAATGCAGAAGAGACATTAAAGCTTCTTACCTGCCTGTCCGCAAATGTACACCAAGCTGTGAAAGCACAGCTCAGTGCACAATTTCGGCAATACAGTCCTCACTGAACTCCCGTACATACACTTCAATGATGTCACCTCAAAATGGCTTGAGATTGGTACCTATAAGCCGCCCAGCTGAAGATGACAGCAGCTTTAACGCTAACAAATAACATGGTGTCACCTACTGTGCTATATTTTACTGTTTGACAGAGGTGTGTGAATCACAAAAGCGACTGGACAGAATTGGACAGAATTAAAAAATCCTTTTAGAGATCGGCTTTAACTTGCACACTAAAAAACATAAAACAAGCACAGTATTGAAAATGCATTAAGCCAGTTTCTGAAACAATAGCAATAGCCAATTCAGAATTACTTACAGTAGTGTAATAATGGCGGACAGCACAAACAATGACGAGATTCCAGAACACTGCAGGTGGGCTCGAGGGGGTTAACAACAAGCAGCGACTGGGCTTTGTTTAATTAACAGCTAAAGGAACAGATGTGTTGACTGTCCTTCCTACAGAGCAGCTGGCAAAGGAGAACAATTGATGCATCTTAAAGCCTCTGTCCAGCTGCTGAGCTGTAATTACCTGCTGCACAGGGATCACAGGTGATGTAGACATACAGTGGTATGACGCAGGACCATGCAGTGCTGATTTTCATTTAACAATAGCTGGGACGCTCAAAAAAAACACCCCAAAAGTACTTTCACAGAACTATAATAAATACAGTATCTCACAAAAGTGAGTACACCCCTCCCATGTTTGTAAATTTGTTATTATATCTTTTCATGTAACAACACTGAAGAAATGACACTTTGCTAAAGTAGTGAGTGTACAGCTTGTATAACAGCGTAAATTTGCTGTCCCTTCAAAAAACTCAACACACAGCTATTAATGTCTAAACCACTGGCCACAAAAGTGAGTACACCCCTAAGTGAAAATTTCCAAATTGGGCACAATTAGCCATTTTCTCTTCCCGCTGTCATGTGACTCGTTAGTGTTACAAGGTGTGAATGGGGAGCAGGTGTGTTAAATTTGGTGTTATTGCTCTCACTCTCTCATACTGGTCACTGGAAGTTCAACATAGCACCTCATGGCAAACAACTCTCTGAGGATCTGAAAAAAAGAATTGTTTCTCTACATAAAGATGGCCTAGGCTATATGAAGATTGCCAAGACCCTGAAACTGAGCTGCAGCACGGTGGCCAAGGCCATACAGTGTTTTAACAGAACTGGTTGCACTCAGAACAAGCCTTGCCATGATCGACCAAAGAAGTTGAGTGCGCATGCTCAGCGTCATATGCAGAGATTGTCTTTGGTAAATAGACATTTGAGTGCTGCCAGCATTGCTGCAGAGGTTGAAGGGGTGGGGGGTCAGTCTGCCAGTGCTCAGACCATACGCCATAGACTGCATCAAATTGGTCTGCATGGCTGTAGTCCCAGAAGGAAGCCTCTTCTAAGGATGATGCACAAGAAAGCCTGCAAACAGTTTGCTGAAGACAAGCAGACTAAGGACATGGATTACTGGAACCATGTCCTGTGGTCTGATGAGACCAAGATAAACGTATTTGGTTCAGATGGTGTCAAGCGTGTGTGGCACTAACCAGGTGAGGAGTACAAAGACAAGTCTATTTTGCCTACAGTGAAGCATGGTGGTGGGAGTGTCATGGTCTGGGGCTGCATGAGTGCTCCCGGCACTGGGGCGCTACAGTTCATTGAGGGAACCATGAATGCCAACATGTACTGTGACATACTGAAGCAGAGCATGATCTCCTCCCAAACACACCTCCAAGATGACCACTGCTTTCTAAAGAAGCTGAGGGTAAAGATGATGGACTGGCCAAGCAATAGGCATGTGACAGGTACTCTTTATAGAAAGAGCCGTGGTCAATAAGACAATAAATCCCTCTTCTGCCCCTAATAGCATTTGATCACACCAAGATCGGTGAGATGAAATGCATTTGATTTTTAAAAATGGTGCTGTTTACATCTGGGTAAACTGGAAGTTATGGGACATCATTGCTTCTGGGTTACTATATCATAAAGCCCAAAAAAGCCAATTCGGTCTTTGGTTTTGGGACACGGGGTCAGAAGGAATTCTGAAACCACTGGGTTATACAGCCACCTTCAAAAAAATAGTTGCTCAGCCAGTATGCTAGTTTACCTCCTCCCACTATGTTTTGTGCAAAAGCAATAGTAGGAGGGATCATAGCACAGAGGGTGGGACCTGTATTCACTTACTGAACTCCAAGCAAATTATTTACAAGTCACATCATGTTTCCTCTACTGATCATTAATTCAGAAGAAACACCTGGAAATACCTTGTCCTTAAGCCTATTGGCTTTGGTAATGAGTTGCCTAAGTCATCTAGAAACAGTGGAAGGAGAGGCAGGACATTTCTTAAGCCCCATACACACTATAAGATTTTCTGCTGATTTTTTCCTTCAGATTAACCAAATGTAGTGCAAGGGCCTGCCTGATTGCATACAATTTGAAACTCCTAAGGTTTGACCTCATGTTATATGATTTTGATAAATCTGAAGGAAAAAAATCAGCAGAAAATCTGATAGTGTGTATGGGGCTTTACAGGGCCTCTCTGGAACGACGTAAAGAGAGTTCATCAGCATGAAAGAAGAGCTGAAAGATATACTTGAACAGCTCATACCACATTGAAACAATAGAGGGAAATCCCATTAGGATACACTAGTACAGGACAGAGAGATGGAAGTACACTATCATGAGTAAGGTGAAAGAAGGAAATCAAGTTAGAGAGAAAAGAGGCTGTAGGCATCAAGACACATTTATGTAGAAAAAGAAACAATTCTCTATAAAAGAGGGCCAACTCGGAAACAAGCCTAGCAGAAGTGATGATAAGTAAGGAAACCTTGTGTGTAAGTGTTGACACAGGGATACCTCTGATTAGTTCAAAAGGTGTTTTTTAAAGAGCCAACAGAACCAGGGTAAGATTCCATGAAGTAACAGGCGAACACACGGGTGGAACTACAGTATATGAGCTACAACTTGTACAAAGGCCTTTACCAAAGACTGACAGGCAAGCATCATTGGAAATACCCTTTTAAGTGCAATAGTAGACCTTGCAAGAGATGGATTTACTAGCTTTAAGGACCGCAGGAACAGCTGAATTGAGAGGCCCCTCTCCTTTTGGACCTGCCACATCATGAAATCGAGTGACCATTAAGTAAAGTAGTATTCTGGTCCTTGGGACAAAAGATCCAGGCATTTTAGAAAAGTTCATGAAGAGTCTTCTAAGAGCCAGATGAGATACCACATCCACCTGAGCCAGTTTTGTGCAGAGCAGACAAGGAAGAAATTGCAGCAGAGGAAAGTCATATATCAGGCTGAACTTATCCCAAATTCAACAGCGCATCCACTGCTACAGTGGAGGTAGGCAACTGCGACCCTCCAGCTGTTACAGAACTAAAATTTTCATCTTGCTGCTGCAGCTTGGAGTCATGCTTATAAATGTCAGTCTTGCGATGCCTCATGGGAAATGTAGTTCCACAACAGCTGGAGAGACCCAGTTTGCCAATCTCCAGAAGATCCCCTCCAGCCTGTCAGGCTGGCATTCAATGTTAGAATCTTACAGACCAATGGAAGGAAACATTTCTCTGATTCCAGGGATGATTGCCACCAAAACAACCTGGTTCTGGGTGTCAGGTGCATTGGTATGTCCAGGGACTATAACTTCTTGTCCCATGCAGCCACAATGTTGAGTTGCAAAGATCTGGAGTGGAATTTGGCATATGGGACTGCCTAAAAGGAGACCAGCATCAAACCTAGAACTCTCATTGAAGGTACAATCTGCCTGCCATTACATGATTCCCATGAAAGATCATTCCAACAATGTGCATGTTGGAATCACCTGAACCCAAGTGAAGAATGGAGGAGAGAATAGGAGCTCTTCCACAATGCTGGCTTATTTTAGGAGTAAATAGCAAATGGATGAAAAAATCTAATTCTGTGATCAATTCTTCCCGAAGTACAGTCAGCCAGGGGATGTTTGAAGAATTTGTAGTCTGACTATAATCATTCTACACTTTAACAATCCAACTGTAACTGAATGAATCAAGTGAAGATAATCTTATGTCTATGGGCACCATAACTATGATGATATTAAAAGTTGAGCAGAAGTGCTTTCTAAATGCTGTACATTTTTGCAAACCCCTTATGACCTCTACAGAAGACAAACATATGCCTCTCCTTCTTTTGTAGGTCTTGATATTGAACAATAGAGTGGGTGCTTATCTATCTTTTCTGAAGATGAAGTGGGAAGGATAGTGCATAACAATGAGTACTGTGGAATATCTTAGTGCACCAGCGAGACCATAAAGAATTTGCATATACCTTTCTGCCCCTCATTCTTGGAAAGTTACATCCAATCAATTGCCCTTCAAACTCAGTCCCCCAAATATAATCTCACCAAGTGATTCTGATAGTAGTAGAAAACCATATGAGTTTTTTTTTTTTCATTCACCAGAAATTTAGATTATGTACTTTTGTGCACAGACACATTTATTATATCTTATATTACATCAAAACATTTTGAATAATCTGCCTATTCTATTGAATATCGTGAATAGAGACACTTGGACAAACAAGTATTCTTATCTAAAATACATACTACACAGGAACTTTTTGCTACTTCACAGGAGCATCTTCTCACCAGATTTGGGATAATCATAGTGTATCTCTACGATTAATCCCTGATTGGGTGAAATGCATCAACGGGGTCAGTCCTAGGACGGGAACTGCCATTGCTATATCTGTGGACAGTTTCTACAACAAACATGGAAACTTGGGATCTATCCAATGTGCGACAGCCTTTTCTTTCAATTTCAGTTAGAAAGCATGAACGACTCAGCCTGCTGCCTGAACCTTAAGTTCAAGTGACAGGAAGCAGTAGCATGGAGCAGAGAGTCCTTTTAATCCGATGGTATCCAAATAGAAGAAAAACGGACATTCACTAAAGAGACATTCTCCATCCAGGATGTTCACAGTAAGCATTTTCTTGCACTGTTGTTCTGTAGACAGGGGATCAATTATGGATATCAGGTGTATAATATTCATGACACATACAGTGCCTTGCAATAGTATTCACCCCTTGGCCTTTTTTTCTTGCCTCACAACCTGGAATTAACATGGATTGTTTGAGAATTTGCATCATTATTTTATAGAACATGCCCACAACTTTGAAGTTTTTGTTTTTTATTGTGAAGCAAACAACAAATAGGACAAAATGAAAGAAAAATAGGATGAGATTGCGCTATGGAATGGTGTTGAAATAATACTAAAATTATATTAAAATAATATAAGGTAAGAGCTGCCTCTACTTGGTATGCCCCCCCAAAAGTGGGTGGGGCTTATTGGGATATGAAAGGAGAATCGGGTAGAGTTGGCGCTATACCTTTAAATTTGCTATATATATCAATTCACAAAACTCTTTGCTCATTAGTGTTAAAACATTTTTCCTTATCCGTGCAATTAGCTAACCGTGCGTTTAGCTAAGAAAATTTAAGCTAAAAAAATTATTATAAACAGGGTGTCCAATAACGGGGGCCTTGTGCCACTATTATAACCAAAAAGTGCAAAAAAAAAAAAGGTATTATGTTATTGTATTATAAGTAAGTGTAACCAAACCTTAGATCAGCAATTATACCCAGTGGTGCTATCAGAAACCACAGAATTTGTGTTAAAATTAGCAAGTGAAAAGACCAAAAAAAATATCCAGTGAAAAATCCAAAAAAACTAGCAAGTGAGAAATCCAAATCCTCCAGTCCTTTTATCCTATGAACATAGAGTGCTGGCAAGTCCTTTATAGTATGTTAAGCAGTTCACAACCAATATTTAATTTCCAAAAGGTGACTTGCGCAAGTATCCAAAGAAAATTCCCTGTGCGCTTTGGTGAAAATAAATTATATTGCGCTCACCAGATCTTTGCCCCTACTGGGGGAAAACCGCCTTCACAGTGTTTAGCCCCTGTGTCGCTCTCTGGCGTCTCCCTGGGAATCTGGTTATTCATCCACAGGTGAAATTCTTATTCATGTATTTTATAGAAAAAGGAAGAAAGCCCATAGTGTAGTATGTCTTTAAGAAGTGTTTATTAAAAGCAGAAAACTACTCACATAACATCAAAGCTGAATTCGCCTCAGGGCTCCGCATTAATTACTCGAAAAGCGAGATTTTACCGATTGGCTCTCATTCTACCCCATCTTGGGCTAGGGACTCTTTATTCACTATAGCCCCCTCCTACATTACCTACCTGGGAATTAGAATTGGTAAATTGCCATCTTCATTGTATCAATTGAATTATCCCCCCCTTTTGACCAAGATATCTCAGGAATTGACCAACTGGATGGATCTGTCCCTTTCGCTCCTGGGAAGGTGCCACCTTGTAAAAATGGTCAGCGTTGCCAGACTTTTATACCCTATGCAAACTCTTCCACTCTTGCTCAAACACAAAGATATTACTTCATTAAACTCCGCTATTTTCAAATTCCTATGGGTCGGCAAAACACCACGTATTGCCTACAAAAAACTGCACCTTCCCAGGGGCAACGGGGTATTGGTTTACCTAATATTCGATTGTATAATTTAGCTTGTCTACTTAGAACTAGTCTAGATTGGATCACCCACTCTTCCAGGTACTCTCACTTTGAATTGGAATCCTCTTACACTGCCGTTGGAAATCTGTCCCCCCCCCCCCCCCCCCACACCAACACAACCTTGTCTTCAGAGACACAGCGATAGCATGGAGAGAGTCTAGGAAACTGGCCAAACTTCCACCTTATTTATCCATTCATCTGCCTATTCAGGGAAACCCCTGCTTCCTTCCAGGTCTTCACTGTAAAGCCTTTTCAGACTGGTCTGCACGGGGCATGTCCCTATTCTCCTCCCTATGCGACCCGAATACTGGCAAGCCCTTACCCTTTCGGAAGGTGATGGACTCATTTTCAATTCCAACTTCACACTTTCTCCACTACCAACAGTGCATCAGCTTTATTACCCAAGCCTGCAAGGAAGATTCCTGTCGATTCCAATCAAGTTTCTTAGATCAGCTGATACTAAACAAATGCTTCAAAATCTCCGATGTTTACAAACCCCTCCTGCAACGAGCAACGCCATCCGCATCCTCAACCTCCATTGCAAATTGGTCCTCTGCCTTCCCGGACCACGACCTTGTTCATAAAATTCTGGATGGACTTCGCAAGGTAATGCGCCTGACACCTAATGAAACCTGGAGGGAAACTCAGCTTAAGATTGCCCACAGGGCCTACATCCCTTTTCTCTCTTCCAAGTCTAAGCGAGACGGTGCATCCTGCCCTCACTGTCATCAACCGAAACCGCCCCTCTCTCATCGCTTATGGTCTTGCCCGATAATTTCCACCTTCTGGGACCAGGTCTTGGCTTTAATTTTTGATGTCACGTTACTGAAACTACCTAAGGAACCTCTGTTCCTAATCTTTGGATATTGGGACCCCATACTATTGCCATGGTCTGCTACCTCAGGATCTAGTCCCCTCCCAGGGACCCACTCGCCGCGAGCTTCAGTGGAGTGGGTTCTGCTATGCCTCCTTCTGGCCCGTCGTCTCATACTCCGACATTGGCTGTCTCCCAACTTCACAAGGATCTTCTCTCCCTATTATACAAAGAAAGGTTTATGACAGACTTTTCCCATGCCAAACAAAAGGCGGCCTTCCTCACCAGGTGGCAATTGTTCATCTCCTTAACCATGTCGGCACCGGATCAACGTGCACTGGAACAATTTTCCTTTACCTACAACAGATTGTTCCACTTCTGATACTATCATATGACTTGCTGCATATATTCGCTCACCCCGAAGCCTTTCTCTCCAGGATTTTTTCTTTTTTTCTTTTTTATGTGAACAGTACTAATGAACCCCTTACATCGCAATAGAGTTCCATTTACTTCCTCCCTCCGCTACCTCCTCCACCATCTCCCTATCTCTCCCCTATTCCTCCTTCGCCCCTCCCCTTTCCTCCCCCTCCCTTTCATCTTTCTTAATTATTCTCTAGACCATGCTATATAAGGTATAATTAGGCATTTGATCCTCTTGGAGCCGGTCTATAACACCTACTCTGATCGGGGCTCAAAACAGTCGTTGATCCATCCAGTCTGGTCTATACCACCCTTGATTATTACGGTTGTTACTGTTATTGAACGTTTCTGTATCTCACGGTTTCTCCAGGGCTTGATCTGGATCTGTATCTTTTCAATACTGAATGTGCCTTTATATGAGCCTCTGTATTTTCTATTTCTTAATAAAAATTATAAAAAAAAAAAAAAAAGCTGAATTCGCTATGTAAAATCCTCACACCGCCAACCGCTGTGGTTTACTCAAGAGAGGTCACGTCCTTATGGCCACGCCTACCGGTTTCGTCACGCAGAGGTCATCAAGAGCAGGACAATGACCCCATTGTTTAGACCTAAGGTAACCTTGGAGGAGCTCAGAGAGTTCCACACCAGAGACTGGAGTATCTGTAAATAGGATGACAATAAGTCGTACGCTCCATAGAGCTGGGCTTTATGGCAGAGTGGCCAGAAGAAAGCCATTACTTTCAGCAAAAAACTAAATGGCATGTTCTGAGTTTGCAAAAAGGCATGTAGGAGACTCCCAAAATGTATGGAGGAAGGTGCTCTGATCTGAGACTAAAATTTAACTTTTTGGCCATCAAAGAAAACGCTATATCTGGCGCAAACCCAACACATCACATCACCCAAAGAACATCATCCCCACAGTGAAACATGGTGGTGGCAGCATCATGCTGTGGGGATGTTTTCAGCAGTCGGGACTGGGAAACTTGTCAGAGTTGAGGGAAAGATGGATGGTGCTAAATACAGGGATATTCTTGAGCAAAACCTGTACCACTCTGTGTGTGATTTGAGGCTAGGATGGAGGTTCACCTTCCAGCAGGACAATGACCCCAAACACACTGCTAAAGCAACACTTGAGTGGTTTAAGGGGAAACATGTAAATGTGTTGGCATGGCCTAGTCAAAGCCCAGACCTCAATCCAATAGAAAATCTGTGGTCAGACTTAAAGATTGCTGTTCACAAGCGCAAACCATCCAACTTGAAAGAGCTGGAGCAGTTTTGCAAGGAGGAATGGGCAAAAATCCCAGTGGTAAGATCTGGCAAGCTCATAGAGACTTATCCAAAGCAACTTGGAGCTGTGGTAGCTGCAAAAGGTGGCTCTACAAAGTATTGACTTTAGTGTGTTGAATAGTTATGCACATTGACTTTTTCTGTTATTTTGTCCTATTTATTGTTTGCTTCACAATTAAAAAAAAGAAAAACAACTTCAAAGTTGTGGGCATGTTCTGTAAATGAACTGATGCAAATCTTAAAACAATCCATGTTAATTCCAGGTTGGGAGGTAACAAAACATGAAAAAAGGCAAAGACACTGTATGTGACCATCTGTGAGCAAGTCACTATAAGCAGCATTGAGGAGGGATGGCCTTATTATACCTGAAATAATCCAGCTCAGAATCTTCTCAGGCAGAAGGCAGGAGGGGCAGAGTAATGGCGTGCAATTGTGCATTAGGGCAGTGTGGCACAGGTGCACTACAAATAGCGCAAGCAATGCATTTAAAATAGTATCACATGTAAAATGTAGCACAAAATAATAAATTACAAACTATTTTTAAAAGAAATACATTACAACTTTGAAATAAAGTGGTAACCCCTTAGGGGGGTTACAACATAAAGTGCACATACCAGGCTCCATAAAAAGGGGGGAAAGGCCCCTTACTTACCGCAGAGGCAAGCAGGACCCAGTGAGATAGGTCACATACTTTGCCCCTTCGGTGATAATACTCCAAAGTGAGTGCCGCGGGGACACGATTACACCAGCAAAGTTCTCTGCAACTAACTAGCACAGGACACCAGGGGCCTGAAAACTGCCACAAGCAGAGCCCAGTGCTCAAAGGTAACACTACAGGCAGGTCCTGCATCTTCATCATCAGTGGAGACAAGTATGGCCCGCAAATTAGCAGCAAGAATCAATCCAGAAAACTGCAAAATGAGCCATCATGGTTCTACAGCATACAAAGAATTTTTGATAGAAAAATAAAAAAATTTAAAAGATACATCACATGCAAAAACAGAATGGGACCATAATAGTGTTCTCTGAATAGTAACAATTTATTAAAAACTCCCAAAATCAACACTTACATTTAAAAGGCACCCGCAGTACTATGTATCTCAACATGAATAAACATGGATCATAATGATTAGTACAGGCACTGTTCTCATAACCACAGCACAGCTCCAAATCCTGTACGCGTTCCGCTCCTGTACCAGAGCTTCCTCAGCAGGCATAACCATGCACTGTTCTTGTACAATGTGTGTCTGCATAAAACTTTGCTTTTATAATGCTGCAGTATAGGGTTCAGGGAGGGTTGGGGTGAAAAGAAAGGTGGGAACAGGAGCTCAAAGTCAGGCTTTACTGTGACAGAGGTCCAGGTTTTAGGATGGAAATAATTATTTGGTTAAGCAAATTAAACCTCTTCTGTATAAGATATTCAGTGGTTTTAATTGGTTTTCAGCTTCTCTGGAGGAAAATAGAGAGACTAGGATACGAATTTTTCTGTTGAGGTGATAAATAGCTGGTCCAATTATGGCAAGAAGAGAAGCAATACCATTAATTTTTAGAGTAAAGATGAGTCCCATGACAAATGTGGTGACCCTGAAACTGTGTGAAAGTAACTCCTTTTCCAGAGAAATGCAAACATTCATTGCAGCCTTCAGGTTGTAAACACAACTGACAGCCGTTGCCTCATGGAACCGATGTGCTTCCAAACACTTAAACCTGCAGTTCACATCTACAACAAAACCCAGGTCTGTAAAACAGGCAACGCAGAGAGCAAATATTGATCAGTAAACACAGAGGACGCTGGGTAACAGGAGTTGGTCACACAGACTTTCTGCAGGCCTAAAAAAAAAAATAGTTTGATGGCTGGAAGGCTGAATGACAGATGGCCTTACATACAGTATACATGATTTTAACCTGCTAGAGGATAACTGACAAATACAATACCTGTACCATAGTTACACTCTACAGTCTCAAAGGAAGGTTATAACATACACTACTGCAACTCCCAGTCACAGAATCAGCATTGATATTCCAAACATATTTTATAAAGGGGAACATGTTAGCTATTTAAACATTTAATTAAAATAGAGCTTCCCAACCTTTTTTAAGGTTGGGATACACCACAGTGAAAACTCTAATGTTTGTGACCACTAGCATCATACAAATAAAGAATGAACAAGGAGTACAATGTGATCTGTGAATGGACAAGTTGAGAAGAAGAATATATAAATACTACTATGGCTTCTGTGTATTAGAGCAGCAGCACTAAAAGTTCAGAGCTAGCTGTACTTTCCGACTTGAATGAAAGTATGGCCAGAGAGATATAAATATTCAAACCCAAGCTAATAGAATCCCAGGAAAAGTTTCCAAAAGCAGGCTGATGTAAAGAATAACCAAAACTTAGGGGGAAACCTATAGAAAACAGAGCCATCAATTCACGCTGACTAAAGCCCAGTAGCACCAAATTTAGGATAGGAACGCTACTGCTTATAGAACCCTGCGTTCTTACAAATCTATTAAACAGACTTGTTTAAGTCCACTAAGTTCACTAAAAGGCCTCTAAATCATAAAACGCTGAGTTAGGAAACAAAGGCATCCATGGTTTTGAAAGTCCTACAATACGCCAACAATTACAAACTATGTTTAACTTTGAAAATCCCTACATGTAAGAGGTGGATTAAGGAACTTTCAAGTTACCAAATAAAAACCCTAAAATATATACACTATGATTAAAAAAAAATAATAATAATTTTAACAAACAGTATTGTGAAAAACTGAGCCCAACATAGCAAGACTGCCACATTATAAACCATTGTAAAAACAATACACCATCATGCTCACGGTCCCTATGTCGTCTGTCAAATTTCTAAACGATGGTAACAAAATTTATTAGAAATATATTATCTACAATATAATCACAGCACAATAGAGAATACAATGAGCAACCACCTCAATGTGTGTCATTGAAATGTTTCCAATGTTTTCAGGAGTTAATGGTTGGTAAACAATCTAAAGTATACGAGAATATAAGAAAAACATTCAGTAAATATCATATCGATAAAATCTACAAGATACAAAAAGACATGAGTACAAATGTTTTATTTCATCGTGTGTATTTGCAAACTTGATAAAAACCATACATATGTAATCGTGTGGGTATAAATATTTACAAAGCAGGAAAAGGGAGACAGTGACCAATGGTGTTTACCCATTAATAACTTCTGAAGAAATTGGAAACATTTCAACAAAACAAGTTGAGTTGATTGTGCATTGTGTTCTTCACTACTGCTGCGATCATACTGTAGAGAATGTATTTGTAAAAGATTTGGTTACCATCATTCAGAAGATTAGGCAGGCAACATGGTGAACATGAGCATGTTGGAGTAGTGTTTTTAAGTTCTATTATGTTTCTATCAGTTTCATTTCTGCACAATTTTATGTTTGTTAAAAGGAAAAGTATGGCCAAAGCTATTTTGAAAGTCACAGGAGTGCACTTCGTTCTGCATTCCTGTGACCTCAGCCGGTCCAGGTTCAAGTTTACAGTCGGGATCATCCTATATGCCTGGACTGGCAGCTGAATTAGCCTCTCAGCAAGCCCCTGTAAGACCGAGCCAGCTGCTCCCACCCCCTTCACAGCCAAGGGCTTTGGAGGGCGCTGCAGGGGCAGAGCAGAGAGCCGTTGACTGACAGTCACTGGCTCTCTGCTCAGTGAATACTGAGAACGGAAAAATCAGCGGTCTTTGATTACTAAGTTCTCATTCTAATGCTGCGTACACACGACCGGACTTTTCGGTGGACTGGAATCCGTCAGGCAATTTGATCATGTGTGGGCTCCAGTGGACTTTTTCTTCCCAAAATTCCGGCGGACCTAGAAATAAAACTTGCTTCAAATCTTTCCGACAGGCTCAAGTCCGGTCGAAAAATACGGTCGTCTGTGTGCTAGTCCGACAGACTAAAACCGACGCTAGGGCAGCTACTGGCTATAAACTTCCTTATTCTACGTCATCATGTTCAAATCTGACTTTTGGAGTGATCGTATGTGGCCAAGTCCGTTCATTTGAAAGTCCGGCGGACCTCAGCTGTAAAGTCCGTGGGATTGTCTGCCGGACCAAGTCTGTCGAAAAGTCCGGTCATGTGTACGCGGCATTAGAAGCGGCAGGGGACAGATGCAGCATTGGATCAACGCAGCATTCACCTAGGTGAGTAAAAAATTTTTTTCAGAAAAAAGAAATTCTCTTTTAAAATGAAAATGATTACGTTTTAACTGTTGTAGGTATTTTGTTGCTTTACTTTGGTATTGAAAGTTCCTTATTCCACCTCTTACATTTCTTATAAGTGGGATGCCAGTACAGATTGATTGAACAACCTTAGATCCATATATGCGCTTTACTGTAATTAGAAAATCTCACAGATTTCACAAATATTTAATGGTACCTAACATTCAGTCTAATAGGCATACTGTATATATACAACTTTGATGTCCTGATGGTGCCTATGCTTTGGTTATGGGTGCATATGGTTTCTAAGCTGAAAGACAAGTTTAAACATTTTGGATATTTTAATATATATTTTAAAGTGTTACTAAACCCACAACAGTAAAATGAGTCTGTATATGCAGCATAGCATGCTTGTTATACTCACTGTGGAGATTAAGGGGTTAATCCTCTCCATTGTGTAAAAAGGCTGTTTTGTCCTGTATGCACAGATCCTCCCCCTCCTACACTGTCTATCTGGGTAAGGCCAGCAAACACAGGCAGAGTAGCTGACCAGCCCATGCTCAGTTGTGTCTTTTATGCTGGAGAGAACATTTACTTGTTCTCAGAGATACCCAGGCCACATGATATTGACATCACACATGTGGGCGTGTATACAAGCTGTAGTGAAAACCTCCTCCTTCCTGAACTCTCAGCACTGGAGAAACTGTGAAGTTTATCATGTAACCGTGGCACACAGATCATCCAAAAAGGTATATACTGGCAGTATTTTAATGTAAAAAGAAGATTTATAAGCTGTGGGCACTGTGGGGGAATAACTATTTTCATATTACTGGGTTTAGTAACACTTTAAGTTTCTTTTATTACTGTCACAAGTGGGTAAACACACTCTCATGTCACTAAATGCATGGGTTATAATCAGAGCATTCTGTCACTTTTAGAAGTGGCTGGGGAGGGGAGTTGGGACCTTAAAGCAGAGTTCCACCCAAAAGTGGAACTTCCACTTATTTGCTTTTTCCACTCCTCCGGAGTTTGACAGGTCCCCCTTTCCCACTTCCAGAGACGGCGCCGTCCCTCGGAAGTTCACCCCCCCCTCCTCCTTCCTCCGCCGGGCCAATTAGAAAGCACAGCACGTATTCAATATATACAAATATAAAAAAAATCTGAGAGTGGTTTTAACCCTCCCCATACTAAAAAAAAAAAAAAAAAAATGAAAAACACTTTAAATGTCAAAATATTTTTTTCTAACATTTTAGGGATCGGTAAAAATGTATAGGGTTACATAATAAAGCCACTCAAATGGCAAAGATGATCTGCAACTTCTGTTATTTCTGGCTCTGCAGAGTGGTATAAGAGACCTGAAGTGTATAACTGCCAAGAGTGCCCACAGATTTTGTTCAGAGGTACTCTGAACTTTGTTCAGACATACTTTACCTATTAAATCAAGTCACCACATAATATTGATTCATTTTATTTGTTCAAAAATATTCCCATACTACTTAATATGAAAGTGATGTGCTGCAGGTCTGATTGTATGATGGAAAACACCCTTAAGGAAGCTCAAACAGATCACACTGCCAAGTATACAAAAACAAAAAGATCACCTATGCAAAGAGTAATTTGGCAGGGTTGCACCAGCCTCCCACCTCCACAGCAATTTGTGTGTTCAAGGCTATGTGTGGTTAAATATAAGTGAATGTGTACATATATATATATATATATATATATATATATATATATACACACACACACACACACACATACACACACACAGTAGATCGACTTATTTATTCATCCATTTATGTAGTCTTCACATAGACACTATGGGGTTGATTTACTAAAACTGGAGTGCAAAATCTGGTACAGCTGTGCATAGAAACCAATCTGCTTCTAACTTCTGCTTGTTCAATTAATCTTTGCGAATAAAACCTGGAAGTGGATTGGTTTCTATTCACAGCTGCACCAGATTTTGCACCCTCCAGTTTTAGTAAATCAACCCCTATTTTATCAAAAGTTATATTAAAGGGATACAATACCGATTTTGGGTTGGTTTTACTCATTCTCAACAGTTGTGCTCATAAGTTTACATACCCTTGCAGAATTTGAGATTTCTTGGCCATTTTTCAGAGAATATGAATGATAAAACAAAAACTGTGTTTACTCTTTTTAAATCATGACAACAGAAACTACACAAATGACCCTGATCAAAAGTTTACATGCCCTGGTGATTTTGGCCTGATGACATGCACACAAGTTGACACAAAGGGGTTTGAATTGCTATTAAAAGGTAACCGTCCTCACCTGTGATTTGTTTGCTTGTAATTAGTGTGTGTGTATAAAAGGTCAATGCATTTCTGGACTGCTGACAGACCCTTGCATCTTTCATCCAGTCCTGCACTGATGTTTCTGGATTCTGAGTCATGGGGAAAGCAAAATAAATTGTCAAAGAATCTGCAGGAAAAGGTAGTTGAACTGTATAAAACAGGAAAGGGATATAGAAAGATATCCAAGAAATTGAGAATGCCAATGAGCTGTGTTCAAACTCTAATCAAGAAGTGGAAAATAAGGGTTTCTGTTGAAACCAAATGATGATCAGGTAGACCAACAAAAATTTCAGCCACAACTTTCAGGAAAATTGTTTGGGATGCAAAGAAAAACCCACAAATAACTTTAGGTGAAATACAGGACTCCCTGAAAACATCTTGTGTGGCTGTTTCAAGATGCACAATAAGGAGGCACTTGAAGAAAGATGGGCTGCATGGTCGAGTCGCCAGAAGAAAGCCATTACTACGCAAATGCCACAAAGTATCCCCCTTACAATACGACAAACAGCACAGAAACAAGCCTCATACCTTCTGCACAAAGTCATTTGGAGTGATGAGTCCAAAATTTAGCTTTTTGGCCACAACCATAAACACTACATTTGGAGAGGAGTCAACAAGGCCTATGATGAAAGGTACAAAGGTGGATCGCTGATGTTTTGGGGATGTGTGAGCTACAAAGGCACGGGAAATTTAGTCAAAATTGTTGGCAAGATGAATATAGTATGTTAACAAAAATACTGGAGGAATATTTGCATTCATTAGCCAGGAAGATGCTCATAGGACGTACTTGGATATTCCAACATGACAATGATCCAAAACACAAGGCCAAGTCGACCTGTCATTGACTACAGCAGAACAAAGTGAAGGTTCTGGACCTCAAGTCTCCTGACCTCAATATCATTGAGCCACTCTGGGGAGATCTCAAACTTGCAGTTTATGCAAGATAGCCCAGAGAAGTGCATTTAGTATGTAAACCCTAACAATGAACTTCTTTTATTTGCTCCATTTTGACCTGTTAAATAAGGCACTGAAAGTGTTTTGTTATATCTGTTTAATTAGAGCAAAAAACGCCTGTTGATGAAGTTAGAAATTCATACCTGGCCTGTGTTCAGTTTTTAATTCCTGTGTCATCTCAAGGAGAGCAATTAGCCCTCACAGTACTTATGTTGAACTATAGAATAATTACTTTTTATGTCGTGGAGATGGGAGAGAAGATGGGTCAGAGTAGTTTGGTAAGAGAAACTAGGCAGGGCTGACAACACTCAGTTTTCAAAAATGAGTGTCGTCATCCCAAAACAGGACATAGGGGTGCCTTTCTGGTGGAACAATGGGTATTTTTCTACATTTGTGGGATCTTTAAAGGGATAAAACATGGGGTATATATGCATGTATTGTAGAGATGTACTGTATATATTAGAGCTTCACAATTAATCATTAAAAAATCGCGATCTCGATTAAACCCCCCCTGACAATCTCTATTGCCGATTCTTTCATATAACAAGTAGAGAGACTTATCTGCTCTCTCAGCTGTCAAAAGAAAACAAGCGGGCAGTCTGCCAAGTTTTTAATGTGAAATATTTTAACTAAGCTTCCTTCTTAGATCAAAGGGATACACTTTTGTTTGTAAAGAAAAAAATTAGGGCAGTCTGCCAAGTTTTCAACAACCACTTAAAGTCTAAGCCCGGGTTCACACTATGGCATGCTGCGGATCGCACAGGAGCGCTGTGCCTCACTGTTCCCCGTTTCAGGGAGGAATCAGGGCTGATTCTATGCCTGAATTCGGCCTAGAAACTGAGCCAAAGACGCACAACGATTTTGTGCAGTGCGCTCCGCAGCCGCCCCAGATATATGTGAACCGGCTCCATAGAGAGCCAGCCACATTCTCCTGCTATGCAAATTAGATGCGGGGAAATGCACATCTAATTGGCATAGGTGTGAACAGGGGCTAAATCTTTTTCTGACACGTCTTTCTTAAGTTAAAATCAATATTTTTTGCTAGAAAATTACTTGGAACCCCCAAACATTGTATATATTTTTGCAGAGACCCTAGGGAATAAAATGGCAATTGATGCAATTTTTTATGTCACACTGTATTTGCCCAGTGGTCTTTCAAATGCAAATACACTTCAATTAATAAAAAAAAGAACTAAAACGCTGCGAGAATCGTGATCTTTCTTCCAAGCAAAAAAATTGTGATACTCATTTTAGCCAGAATCGTGCAGCTCTAGTATATATGTGTATATATACTGTACATACAAAGTGGATGTCCATGGCTTTACTCTGGTCCTGAGCCGTTTTCACCTCCAGCTGTGTCTGCCCCATATTGGCACTATATGCACACACTCTCAAGAGTAGCTATTTTAGCAAATAAGAGTTGGCAAATCTGCAAGAGTAGGGGCTGGCCAGAGAGGGATCACTTTGACGCAGTTGGCCAGCTTGTACACGTATTGCAATATATGGTAACTAAGAATCCCCATTTTATAAGTAAGAGTTTTCTATAGGAAAGGGTTAACAAGTGGGAGGACCTACTCGGTTTCTCATGTGTTGTATATATGAAGCTATTTGGACCTAAGCACTAATTTTCCTATTTCTACTGCATGGTGCAAGTTGGTAGGTATAAAGGGCAGGGATGTCTGAAGTTGCTAATTTACAAGTTATACTCACTGTGCGGTAACTCCTTTGTGTGTGTGTATATATAATATTATTATACAGGTTTTATATAGCGCCAATAGTTTGCGCAGCGCTTTTCAACATGAGGGCAGACATTACAGTTACATTACAATTTGGTGCAAGAGGAATCAGAGGGCCCTGCTCGTTAGAGCTTACAATCTAAAAATATATATATATTTTTTTTTGTTCCTCATACAATAAAAAAGTCAAACAGCAACCAATTACTGTATTAATATGTTTTAGGGAAAAACGTAAAAAAAAATAAAAAGTCTGCCGTACTGTTTGGGCTACGCTAAGGATTTGAGCACTTAGGATGTAAAAAAAAAAAAATGCTCAACCTCATTGACAAAATCTGGACTAAACAAACATTACGGCATTTAAACATTTGTCCAGGTACTCTGTTTGGACCACTCAGTCATCTTCAAATCTGTGTGCAGACCCTTCCTCCCTTGTGATTCTATCATGCTAACACTTCTAACCTCCTACCATGCTTAAACTCACAAACATGCTTTCTTTTGCTTTACGCTTCCTCGTCTCAATTTCCATGCAGGAAGTGGCACACTAACACTAACTTTCCTGTAAATTCCTCCTGTTCTGTCTCAACACTGCTCTTTCTCAAGCCAAACACTGGTACCTCTCACTAATAAATTCCCTAACCCGCACTGTCTCTGCCAGCTCTTCTCAGTGTTTGGCTCCCTCCATAGCTTTCCCTCCTGCCACCCCATATTTTAGAAGAAATATTAATGTATAATACAACGTTGTATGTACCGGGAGCATTTTTTTACTACTTGCTTTGGACACTAAGCCCTCATTTGCAAATGTACCGAAATATGAAATATTTAAAGTGGTGCCTGGTGGTTTTTCCTTAATAGATAGCCAATATTTTCGCTGATGGCTAATAGCACAGCGCCAATAAACAGAGAATTAAAGCTGCAACAACCTCTCATAGTAGTGAATTGGGTAAACTGTTCACAGAAAAGAGGAGCAAACAGTACCCTAGGGAGCATGATGCCAAAACATTTTTTTTACTTTCATTAACAGAATATTCTACGGCCGATGTATACCATAGTATAGGATGTTTATTACTAATGGCGCCTATGGATAGCACTCGCAAAAGCCAGAGTGGCGCTACTGTGTTGGCAATCAGTCTTCAGTAATGTTTTCGTTCTCTGGAATATATGCATGCATTTTTGCTCAAAATTCAAGTCCAGCCAGGGACCCCCTCCTCACACATTAATCATCATACCTCTTCTAGCGAATCGCCGAGCACTTGATGAAAAAATCTAAATAGCCCAATTTTCACCAATGTCTGTGGTCATCTTCTGGAAAGCAGAGTGAAAGATTCCTTCTTCAGGTGTATACCTTACTGACTGGTGATCTGCACAATGTTCACTGGCTTTTGACTGGGGGGGCTCCTCACAGGCCCTGAAGACTCAAGTGACAGCTTGATAACATCACAATGAAGGAGCAGCGACAAGGCCAGCCCCAAAATGCAGCAGTGGCTAACTGGTCCTTACTCCCAAATGAGATGCCACAGCAGGTCACATGATATCAGGCTTGGGCTTAGTAAAAAGCCTTGTCAAGGGGTTTTAAAAAAGAAAACTTTGTGAATGGGTGGAAGAAGGTGGATAGAAGCAATGAATAAAAATTGCCCAGGGATGAGCTTTAGCCCCCTTTCACACTTATATGACTTGTCCCACGATTTTGGACTGCAAAACCGCATGACAAGTCATTCTCCATGATTTTGAATGACTACCATTCATATTGGCATGACTAAGTTGTGCCGACTTCAAAGTAGTTTGGATCAAAGTCGGATTCCGTATTAACTGATCGGACTTTGGCATGCGACTTGTGCATAAAGGGGAACTCCACGGCAATTATTTTTTTCCCTCTTCATGAGCATACCGGGCCCTTCGGTCTGGTATGGATTTTAAGGGGAACCCCCAAAAATCCATACCAGACCCTTATCCGAGCACCAGCCTGGCCGGTCAGGAAAAGGGGTGGGGACGAGCGAGCATCCCCCCGAGCCGTACCAGGCCGTATGCCCTCAACATGGGGGGTGGGTGTTTTGAGGCCCCCCCCACCCCAAAGCACCTTGTCCCCATGTTGATGAGGACAAGGGCCCCTTCCCGACAACCCTGGCCTTTGGTTGTCGGGGTCTGTGGGCGGGAGGCTTATCGGAATCTGGGAGCCCCCTTTAATAAGGGTGCCTCCAGATCCCAGCCCCCATCCTATGTGATTGAGTATGGGGTACATCATACACCTACCCATTCACCTGAGGGGAAAAAAGTGTCAATAAAAAAAACACACTACACAGGTTTTTAAAATAATTTATTAGGCAGCTCCGGGGGCCTTCTTCCGACTTCGGGGGTCTCTTCCGACTTCTCTGCTCTCTTCTCTGGCTCTCCAGGTGTCCTCTCCCACTCTCCAGTGCCTTCTGCCGGGCTCCTCAGCTATCTTCTTCCAGCTCTTTTACTAGCGTTGGTCCGGTCTTCTTCCTCGTCGTCTTCTTCTTCTTTCTTCCTTTCCGTTTTTTTTGGCGTGGGGGTTCCCCTTAAAATCCATACCAGACCAATGGGCCCGATATGCCCATGCTGTTTTATTTTCTTTAAAAAAAGATTGCCGTGGAGTTTCCCCTAATTATTTGGTAATCAATGTCGCGTCCCTGCTCATGGAAGCCTATTTCAAGTCGTGGGGCAAAGTTGGATCCACAGTCGTATGGCTGTCTTGCCGAAATCGCTGCAAAATCATGTGACTTTGGAGTAGCACAATTATGAAAGGGGCCTAAATCGTACATTTTCTTTGTAGGAAATACACCTGTTTGGTTGCCTGAATATATATTATTCTACACAGATAAGACCAAATTAGATGCAAATATTTAGGATATTAAAAGTTAGCAAATCTGCAGTTCTCTTTATTTTCAACTCAGTTTTATATGTAGCTACAGGATAATATTATCATGTTAGTGGTAGATTTAAGAGATAGGATGGGAAAGGAGAACCTTTATTCATGGACACAAATTTATGCCAACACTGAAAAACTTACATTTTAGAGATTCCAAAAGTGGAACCCCAAGGAGAATGAGATTATAATTAGATGGTGTCTTCCTCTGAGGGCTAGCATTGTCTATCTTGGCACAGGGATGACCAGTCAGTATTGTCATCTTAAAAGAAACAGTTCAGGCCAAATTCATGATGACTCCCTGAATAGTTTTTACATTAAGCTAAACAAACACCCTACAACCCTCCCTCTTCCCCATAGGTGCTCACCTACTTTATTGGATACCAGTGGTCTTCTGTATTGCCCACATTTAGGCCTGTAGAAATCTACAGATATGGCGTTTGTGCACAGGATAAATATCCCAATAACGCCCATGGGACTTTAGTGCACAGGTGTGGGCATGGTCTAAAACACTGTCAGACCTAAACTGCACCATGTAAAATAACATAATACTTATATTAAGAAGTGAGGAATGGCTTGACTGTTTGTCAGCTGTCTGTTTCACAGCTTTGGAGATTCACACTCCGATGTTGTCCTGATGACCATTGTCACCAGGACAGAAGATCATTAAGGGCTGGCCTGGTTCACACCAGATGCAGTCCAGAGTGTTTTTATTCTGCATCAAAAACGCATGGACAGTGTTTAACATCCATTCCAATGGCTCTCGTTCACACCAGTGCAGTGCGTTCAAGTGCAATCAATCAACAAATGTAGAACATGTTGCATTTTTTCTGTATGCAATGCATTAGGAACATAGGAAAATGTATCAAAAATGCACCAGGACACACATGTAATCAATTGTTCTCAACTGAGATGAAGGAAAAAAAGGGAAAAACACACGGGAACACAAATAAAACATTAAAAATGCACTGGAACGCATAAAAAACCTGCAAAAAAGCATTCAAAACACAGAAACTGTAATGTGAACCTGCCCCAAAAGAGGAGATAAGGGATTTTTTTTTCCATGGGAAAATCTTTAACTGGGAATAACTGTAAATGAGGGTATTTGGGACAAGAGGTGTAAGAAAAAATCTCACCATCGGCAATGGCAGGGAAAAAAGCCTGAAGGGTTTGCTTTAGAATCATTTTTTTTTGTTTGCTGGATGGGAAAATTCTGTGGCCAAACCAGATAAACATATACTGGAACCATTTATTTAAATGTATTATTGAATGCTTTTAATTTGAAATGATAAAATGTAATATTCAGCCTATTTAATTAAGGTTTTCTGAGGACAAATGTATTGTTGTTGCCAGAAGTTATTCTTAATTGAAATGGGCATCTCACGTATTTTTCACACATTCCGAATATCATTTATATTATGATTATCATTATTTTGATCATGAATATTTATTTTATTATGATTGCCACTATTTCTACTATTACAATACACATATAGGTTTTTGGTGAATTTTAAATTAAAGTGATAGTAAAGTTGTTTTTTTTAAATAACAAACATGTTATACTTATCTGCTCTGTGCAATGGTTTTACACAGAGCAGCCCTGATCCTCCTCTTCTTGGGTCCCCTGCCAGAACTCTTAGCCAAGTGCGCCCATAGCCACTTGGTATGGAGGCACTCGTGTGTGCTCGCTCCCGAGCTCCACTCTGTGGCCATAAGACATTACTGCCTGTGATTGACTAAAGCAGGAGCCAATGGCTCCTGCTGCGGTCTCTCAGCCAATGTGACGGCAGAGACCTGGGAGAGCAGCCACTCTCTTGCACATCACTGGCTTTTCATCAGGTTTGGGTAAATATTAGAGGGGGGGAGCTGCATTCTGATAAAAAAAACCTCCAGGCTTTACAACCACTTTAAAGTGTAGCGGATGACATTTGGGATCAAATGTCATACGCATGTAAATTTAGTTTTTGGCCTCAGAACAATAAAGGTTCTGAGGGTTAATTGTGTAGGTAGGCCTTAACACCAGTCTGGCCAGGCTGTGTTTGGAAGTTCTGCCTGGTCATGTGAACAGCGAGGTGCACATGACAGGCCAGAACCAGGTCTGCCAATCAGTGGGAGTGTCGGGCCTGCTGAGGAGTCTGGGAAGGGGTACTTAAAGGGGTGTGGGTCACGCGTTCGGGGTTCCGGAGTTGTTCGTGAGACCTGGTGGTCTGGTCTGGTTCCAGGACCGGGGTAGCCCCGTGAGGGGTCCCGGTCATGGGGTGTTCGACACCCCGCAACATGTTCCTGTCAGTGGCCCCTGATAGACCTTTTCGGTCTGGGGTAGGGATCTGTCCGTTCCCGAGTCTCGGAACCTGCTGGTCCGAGACGCAGTAAACTGAGGGAGGATTCAGAGTGTCCAGGTGTGCTCTCAGCTTGGAAGGACACCGCAGCTCATGAAAGTGACCGGGGGAGGACTCTTTGGAGGAGGGCCGGCAAGTGGCATCCTGAGAAGTGCCTGGTTACTGAATTGGGAAGGACACTGACAAATTCACACTTTTCCAGTACCATTGAGGAGACGGGAAACATTCCAGGTATGGAGGAAAAAGATTCCTGTTCACCCTTAGTTGATTGTTCAAGTTTGAGTCAACATGCTGACTGCCATGATCTCTGGCTGGAGATCTGTTCAGCCTTGGAGCGCCCAGCTGCAAGTGGCTACTCTCTGGGTGGAAATAGAGACTTTGCTAGACCTGCAGTTCAAGGTGCCTGAGTTCTTCACCCGTGTCCTCTGTTGCCTAAGAGACTGTGTTGCAAAATAAAACCTTTTAAAAAGGATTTCATCTGTGTCAGTGATCAAGTCGTTGGGTATCAACCCTGGGAACCCCTAGAAGTGGAAGAGCAGGCCAAGAGAAGATAACTGGTAATCCCATAAAGTCAAGGCCGCCCTGCAATGGGTTATGGCCGCTACAAAAGTATATATGAGAAAGCTGGGGGAGGAGTAACAGCAGGTAACTGGTCTACCCAGTGAATTGCTGTGCGGGGGGAGGGGGGCGTATCAGTACCAGTCTGATCAATGGAGGAGAGCAGGCTGAGTTATTGGCACAGCCAGAAAACTTACCATGCTGTGCTCTCATGTCTCATGAGAACAGGATACACTTTCGTACATGGTATAGCAGGCACATATCAGGAATATGAAATTTTGGGTTAACATATTCTTTAAATTTTGTAATACCCATTTGTACAATTGTCTTTTGCATGCTTTGCATTTACTAAAGGCATATAGATGGTGCACTTTTGAAAGTGCAGTTGCTCCAGAGCTTAGTAAATGAGGTGAAATTGTACCTTATACTAAGCTCTAGTGCAGGGATCTCCAAACTACAGCCCTCCAGCTGTTGCGGAACTACATGTCCCATGAGGCATTATAAAACTTCACAGGCATGACTAGGCATCCGTGGCGTCATTAGGGGGTGGCTTTTGGGGCTATAGAACCGAATCTGGGGCCCATATCCCCGAGTCTCTGCAGGGGTCCCCAAGGGAAGGGGAGGCTCTCTGGGGACCCTGATGTAAGTGGGGGGCTCTCTGGGGACCCCGATGCAAGGGGAGGCTCTCTGGGGACCCTGATTTCAAGGGGGAGACTCTCTGGGGACTCTGATTTAAGGGGAGACTCTCTGGGGACCCTAATGTAAGGGGGCTCTCTGGGAACCATGATGTAAGTGGGGGGCTCTCTGAGGACCCTGGTGCAAGGGGGAGGCTCTCTGAGGACTCTGATCTAAGGAGGCTCTCTGGGGACCCTGATGTAAGGAGGGCTCTCTGGGAAACCCGATGTAAGGGGGTGCTCTATGGGGACACTGATGTAAGTGGGGGGCTCTCTGGGGATATATATATACACACACACACACACATATTACATATTCCTGTATATACATGTGTATGCACGCCCAAGCGTATGACTTTCTTTAGTATGCTGTTATGGGCTCTAGCCCCAGATCTTTTGTAGACCTAGCAATGCCCCTGGTAGGCATGATGGGAATAGTAGTTCCTGAACAACTGGAGGCCCATAGTTTGGAGACCCCTGCTCTAGAGCAACTGCACTTTCAAAAGTGCACAATCTATTTGTCTTCATTAAATCAACTCCATTGGGTTTATAAGGAATAAGATGAGTTTGATGGAGATTAGCTTTAGAAACAGAGCTTGCTGCGTAAAGCACTGCGGAGGCCGTAACAGGTCCATCCAGGGCATTCTCCTTCCAATTGACCTTTTCCTCTTGGAAGAAGAAGCTTGGCTTTGGAGGACCTATTCATTGATATTTCATGGGTTCAGACACATTGCAGATAGTTATCATTGGTGAGGATACAAATATGTGTTTTGAACTGTTTTTTAAGGAACCCTTTCCTTTACCAACATTTACAGAATCTGCTGCCAAGTATAAACTATTCAGCTTATAAACAACTTACCAGTGCGTAATAAGAGAAGGAAAACTCTGCTCCAGTCTATCCCCAGAGACCTAATTTTTCTCTTGTTGGGAGCGTCTACCTCGCCTTTAGCCCAGCACAGAGACAGACTGTCAATCACAGCTCACATATCGAAGACACTTCTGCCTTTCCTATGACTGTCATATAATACTGCTCCCTGCATATAATAATGGCCAGGGGGAGTGGATAGAGATGAGGATGAGGGTTTGGATGCTGACTTTTGACAAAAAGTCACAATCTACAAATCAGTAACAACGCTGTTTAGTATTGGTGGGCTGCATTTGTTGAGAAAATAATTCACAGAGTGGATTATGAAGATTCAACAACTTTTACATGCCCGGGTAAAAGAAAGGTTCACTAGAAGTAAAAAAGTTGTTAATTGTTATTGTGTAGGTGGCTTTGTCTTGTAATTTTGTGCCATCTAGTAAGCTACAAAACTTTAAAGTGGTTGTAAACCTCAGACATGAAACATGAACAAAGCATATCCCTCTATAGTGTATACTTGTCTCAAATAAGAGCACTAAGGGGTTGATTTACTAAAACTGGAGAGTGCAAAATCTGGTGCAGCTCTGCATAGAAGGCAATCAGCTTCCAGTTTTTTTTTGTAAAAGCTTCATTGAACAAGCTGAAGTTAAAAGCCGATTGGCTACCGTGCACAGCTGCACCAGATTTTGCACTCTCCAGTTTTAGTAATCAAGTTTTATTTCTGTCTGCTGCTTCGTTCCTCTTTTATCAGCTTCAATCCCTTCTGACAGGTTTTCCCAACAAGAAGACAGAAAAGGTGACGGGGAGGGAGCTCCATGAGATTGACAGCCTTAGCTCTGTTCCTGTGAGCACCTGCACACATCTGTACATGATCATTTGCGTACATATGTCCGTGATCACACAAACCAATTATTATACACTTAACAATTTTTATTTTTTACCAAAAACATGTAGTAGAATACATTTTGGCTTAAATTTATGACAAAATTCGATTTTATTGGATTTCTTTTAAAATAGAAAGAAGAAAATGTTGTTTTTTTTCCAAATTTCCGCTCTTTTTTTTCGCTTATATCTCAAAAAATAAAAAACGGAGTTGTGAATAAACACCACCAAAATAAAGCTCTATTTGTGCAAACAAAATGATAAAAATTGAATTTGGGTACAGCGTTGCATGACCGCGCAATTGTCATTGAAAATGCGAGAGCGCTGAAAGCTGAAAATTGGTTTGTAGTGGTTAAGAATACATACATGAATAGATTTATTTTTTTTAAACAAAATTTTGTGTCACTTTAAGCAAAGGAGTCAGTTTTAATTCATACAGTTTAAAAAACTGTATCCAAAAATATATTTCATTTCTTTAGTCACTTATGAAAAGTCCATCTAACACTACTTTCTCCACAGGTCAACACTATGGCTATTCAAGGGTGGCTACACTGTTCCTCTATAGATACAGTGAAGGTAGCCATCTTAAGAGAGGAAATATTTTACTGTTTGGCTCACTGGGGGAAAATACTGGAAGGAGAACCTAAAAAATGAATGGAGTAATCTTTATGGATTGCTAAAATGAAATATAACAAATTTGGATTATTGGGTTTAGATACACTTTCATATATTAAGTATTATTCTATTAAGTATTCCACTAATTTGCTACATTGTAATCTTCTGTTTTTTAAACTTTTAAGAACTTTTCCTTCCTAATTCCATCTAGAGTGTTTATTTTATACTGTGTACTCTTCACATATTTTAATGGAAACAAAACTAACAAAACTTTTTTTGGCAGCCTTGTGACAGTCTCATGCACTGATTCCCTCAGGATCGTTTATAATTACGCATACAGATAAGGTGCGCTAGTCATACTAATATCACATTGTGGCCACATCTATTTAATTTCTGGCCTGCATTAAATTTATAATACACCTTCAGGCCGTCTGATTATATGAAAAATAGATCTGTGGTAAAGCCTGTATTCCAGACAGTATAAATAAGAATTATACTCTTTCAGGTGCTGGGAGTCCAACAACACTGCACCGATCCATTAGACCATTAGACTTGTGCTTTGGAGATGAAAGGGATGGGTTGATGGTGGCCAAACTTAGCCCAAGAGTGTGATGTGCAAAGTGTCAATGACAGAACAACAACTCATAAGTCTCTCAGTTGACACTCACAAGAAAATAATTAGACATTGAAGAAAAAAAAAAGAAGTTCTAAGAGTTTGACTGGGCAGCATAAGAGTTATTCACCTTGGAAGCTGGATCAAAGGTCCTCTGCGTTGTTACAATATCCGTACAGATCTGTTTGCCTTCTCTCAGCAGATGAAGCTCCTTTTCCAGATGTTTGCACTGGGGAGGAGGGATAATAGAATATCATGAAATGAATCATTTCAACCGCTTCTAAATTCATCTTTCAAGAAGAAATGTTCTACTGGCTTATTGGCAATGAGTGAAAAGGTGCTTTTAACCAGGCTGGCAAAAGGAATTTACAATATTATGTGTTATGAAGCCTGATAGGAAAAAGAGACAGGAGTTCGGGATGGTATGAAATTTATATGGAAATTATTTATACATGCCACCTGAAAGATAGGGGTTTAAAGTGGTATTCAACTCAGAAACAAAAATGTAATATATTACAGCTTACCAATCCTTACATGTATTGGCGGCACTAGTCTTCCTTTTATAGGCTTTTATACCTTTATATTCACCTGGTGACCCTGCCAATAAGTTTCTGTCTTAGGCTAAGTGAACACCTCTGCTTTTTGCGGTGTGTTTTCAGTTTTGCAGAAACCCCATTCCTTTGGGTCATGTTCACATCTATGCATTTTCAACCAGGTGCATTTTATGCAAACGGTCGGGGACTTTTTTTGCCCGCTTAGGCCTGATTCACACCAATGCATTTTTAGTGCTTTTTACATTTTGCAGATTTGCACTACAGAACGTGTTCCATAGGAAACCATGGTAAATGGACTGTAGTGCAAATCTGCAAAATGCAAAAAGCACTAAAAAGTGTGAATCCAGCCTTAGGGTGTGTGCATTAAGCAGTAAATTAGTGTTAGGCCTAGTACACATGGGCCGCACCAGCCTGTTCAATAGAAACCGGTTGATATTCGACCCGTGTGTATGGGAGCCAGTCCAACAGAAGCTGGTCGCTCGGCCAGCTTCTGTCGAAGGGGCATGGCTGAAAAGGGACTGCCAATTGGCTCCAAATCAGCGCTTTCAGCCAATGGCTGAGAGCCCTGCCCGGAGTGTTCTGGCAGGGGGGCCACCCCCCTGTCAAAACCAAATAGAACAGCCAGGGAGATAGATGTACTAACATCATATTGTTAGTACAGCAGCTCTGAACTGAGCTGTTAGTTTTTATTTGTTCAGCCCGCTGGACAATTATGCCGTGCACACACGGTCGGATTTTCCAATGGAAAATGTTCGATGGGAGCTTCTTGTCGGAAATTGTTACCATATGTAGACTCCATCGGACATTTTCCATTGGAATTTCAGATACACAAAATTTGAGATCTGGATCTCAAATTTTTCCGACAACAAAATCCGTTGTCGGAAATTCCGATCGTGTGTACACAATTCCGACGCACAAAGTTCTACGCATGCTCAGAATCAAGCAGAAGAGCCGCACTGGCTATTGAACTTCAATTTTCTTGGCTTGTCGTACGTCACCACGTTCTTGACGTTCAGAATTTCCGACAACATTGTGTGACCGTGTGTATGCAAGACAAGTTTGAGGCAGCATCCATTGGAAAAAAAATCCCATGGATTTTGTTGTTGGAATGTCCGATCGTGTGTACGTGGCATTAGTGTGTACCAGGCATTAGACTAGCAGATTTAGATGGGCTTGGCTAACAAACTGAAGCTGAACTCCAGCTAACATTTTATAAGCAGTTATAGCATAGTTTTTCCTTTTGGAATAAATGTTTTACATAAATGAGTGAACATTAGATTTTACACCTTTTTTGGAACTTTGTCAGCAACCATATAGATACCAACAAACATAATTTAAAAGTTCAAGAATAGTTTTCCTTTATTCATTTTACATCATAAAATACTGTATCCACCACTTAAATCTGTGGCATATTAAAACAGTGATTCTTTACGGAAGATTACAGTGGATCTACACAAACAAGGATATACTTGTCGGATAGTGCTATGACCAGTTGTTGTCCACTAGCTGGGATATTACCACTGCTGTGTGCTTCAAATGGAGCTAACTAACGTATTTCGAACATAAGTAAAAAATTTTCTTCATCTGAGAAGTACCACACTATGATGTAATAATATTGTAATCAGCAATCTTCATTATTCAAACATAACCAATCATATTGTTAAATACATATATTATACTGGCTTATATCATCCCTGACCATCAAACCACGTATGATCCTCAGAGGCATCCAGCGAAAGATCCCATTTTGTGGTGGGTAGGAGGAGAGATAAGCCCCCATGTAGCAAAGCCAAATTGAGGTTCACAGGTAGCATCAAGTTTGAAATGAATGCAAAACTATAATATAGGCTTTTTCACACCGAGAAAGGTCTATTGGGATAGGTATCTAATGGATTACCACTATAGAGTTACTTAGCTACTCGTGTAGGTCACCCATATTCCCCGTACTCCCCACTCTCTCATAAATAATCATACAAATTGTTCCCACACAGTGGTCCACCATGCAATGTGGCCTCCAATCACACATACACATCCCTCCCACGGATCCCCCTGAACATTCACACACACATCTCTCCAATGTCCCACCATCCACCCCCCCAACCACATCCACCCCACCACTAGCCGCCCATCCTTCCTCCCACCCCCCCCCCCCCAAACACACATTCCAACTTCGTCCTCCCTGTCCAGCAGACTACTGGACTGCAGGCAGAAGAGTCGGGTAAAGGGCCAGCTGTACTCAAAGCCATCCAGACAATTAGCAAACAAAAAGTGTCCCATCCAGAATGCACAAACATACATAGGGAACTTTTTTTTGCTGTTAAGAAGGCCTGCTTATTGTGGGTCACCTAGGGAGGATCATCCCATCAGGAGCACACAAAATTAATCCAATTGCGTCAGACGTTAGGATCCAATGAGTGTATATACACCCTGATCTTAATAAGAACTGTGCATGTCTCTATTGAGGCTGATGCCATAGAGTGGACCATGTTGCTTCTGGCATCTGCCCAGGCTGTCCATGCATAGGCGCGCTGGTATATTTCCAGTCTTTGTGTGACGTATTTTCGTTGCAGCATCACTACCAGGAAGTGGGAGATTGCGGTTCTGGGATCCAGCGTGAGTCCCTTGGTGGCCGGGGGGGGGGGGGGGGGGGATGTATGGACACATTTCCAATGTAGAGGGCAAGGACCCATATTTGCGGATAGGCTGCCCAGGGTCAAGCGACCACTGGGCCCACCTGTGCCGGGTACAATGTGAAACCTGCCTCCCCTCTCCCCAATACACAAATGGATTAAAGAGATGACAAATAAATGCCTGTAATTTGCCCTTGACTCAAATTACACAAACAAACATATTCCATGTGTACTCATAGATATCAAGATAGTAATCATAGATATCTGTTAGCTTATACAAAAAGAAAAATCATAAAAGGACACAAAAAACAACAACCTTGTATTACAAAAATTTATGTTTGAGATTTTGCATTGTAATTATGGTTAAGGCCATAAAACTGGTATTACCAGGCTAGGGTTGGATTTATAAGGGGGGGGGGGGGAGAGGAAGAGGGGAAAAGGGAAAAAAGAGGGGGGAAAGGGAAAAGGAGGAAAGTGGAAGGGACAAGAGGGAAGAAAACACTTTGAGGACAGAGGGTTTAGTTTTAAAAGTGATAAAAGTTTCTGAACAAAAAATATGATACACATGAATGTTATAATGTAATGTTAGTCTTTGAAGGTCACAGGGACAGAGGACATAGAGATATGGATTTGCTGTATAGGTACTTCTATTTTGGTCAGAAAAAGCTCTGATGGTTTTCCCGACGGAATTCCAAAGGGATATCGCTCAAGCTGCCTTGCATACACACGGTCACACCAAATTCCAACTGTCAAGAACTTGGTGACATACAACACATACGACGGGACTAAAAAAAGGAAGTTCAATATCCAGTAGCCAATAGCTTGCTTCTCGTAGTTGAATCGGAGCATGCGTGCGCTTTTGAGTGTGGGAATTGCATACACATGAACACATTTTCGGATAGGAACTTTTTCCAACCGAAAAATTGAGAACATGCTCTCAATCTTTTGCTGGCCGAAAATTCGACCAGCAAAAGTCTGATGGAGCACACACACGATCGCATTTTCCGACCAAAAGCTCTGATCAGTCTTTTGCTGGACGAATTTCCGATCATGTGTGTATGCGGCATAAGGCTACAAATGTGACCTTTGGCATTCTATATCCATGAGACCTTGCAACATTTCTTTCCAAAGGGAGGTATACATTACCAGATTGCATTGAATAAATGTGTTTATATATTCATTGTCAGAACTCTTGTTGGGTCTTTCCTACGTAGTAAGGAAAGACTTGGTGTTGGTGTCGCAATTCACAAAGTGTTTAGACTCAAACCATTGTCCGTTTGGAAGGCTGAGATTCTTTTTTGTAGGCACATACTGACAATAAGAACAGTCCCCAAGGGAAAGGTGCCCCTTACTTTACAAGGGTCTCTCTGTTGCTTCACTACACTGGGACTTGTTTCTCCTCCATCCCACCACAGAATGGGTTCTTTCACTGGATGTCTCTAAGGATCATAAGTGGTTTGATGGTCAGATATGATGTAAGCCAGTATAATATATGTATTTAACAATATGATTATGATTGAATATTGAAAATGACTGATTCCAATAATATTACCTCATAGTGTGGAACTCCCTGATGAAGAACATTTGTAACTTGTGTTCGAAACGCATTGGCTAGCTCCAGTTAAAGCGCACTGCGGGGGTAACATCCCAGCTAGTGGACGACTGGTCATACCACTATCTGACAAGTATATTCTTGTTTGTGTAGATCCTCTGTTACCTTCTGTAAAGAATCAATTTTTTTAATATGCCACACATTTAAGTGGTAGATATTTTGATATAAAATGAATAAAGGAAAACAAATCTTGTACTTTTAAATTAAGTGTTTATGTGTCTATATGGTTGCAAACAAAGTCTCAAAAAAGGTGTAAAATGTAATGGTGATATCAGGAATGGTGGTAACCCACACCTACACTTAAGGGGATAAAATAACTTTTATAGTACATAAATGAAAGCTAGCCATTGTAAGCACCCCTGTCAGTGTTAAATGGTTTGTCTCAACCCTCTAACTGCTACTTTGTTTGGACAGTCTGGTCTGTTAAAGAAAGTTGAAACTTACTGGAAAGATCATTAGGTGCAAATAAAGGAAAAAAAACCCAAAAAAATTAAAATGAATGTGCTACCACATCTAATAATTGGTAAGCTGCATGTTAATAAATATTTGTTTTGAAAAAAACAGAAAAGGATCTTTGTTTTACTGCTTTAGGTATTCAGAGCTGGCAACAACTCTATCCTAAAATAAGGAATAGACCCCCTTTTTTTTATTTGGAAGGGAATTTAGACATGTAAATATGTTCTGTTTTTCAGAAACCTATGCTGTGCTTTACTGAAGAGCTTTTTGATTCCTTTTAACCCATTTCACCAAAACCTGTCTGGCTATATTTTTAAATATTCAGTAAATATACATACACACACTATATATATGCATACAAACATACATGTATATATACATATATACATTAAGACCCCTTTTACAGTGTGGCGGTTTTCAGGCAGAGATGGTCAGAGACTGGGGATACGGTACAGGAGATGGTCAGAGACTGGCGACATGGTACAGGAGGTGGTCAGAGAATGGCAACATGGTACAGGAGATGGTCAGAGACTGGCGACATGGTACAGGAGATGGTCAGAGAATGGCAACATGGTACAGGAGATGGTCAGAAACTGGCGACATGGTACAGGAGATGGTCAGAGAATGGCGACATGGTACAGATGATGGTCAGAGACTGGCGACATGGTACAGGAGATGATCAAAGACTGCGAACATGATAAAAGAGATAAGTGCAGCTAGTGTTGTCCCCAGTGCAGGGAAGAGAGAGGAGAGCCACCTCCGCGGCCTGGTTGAATAGAGCGCCGGGAACATCACAGCTTTAATTTCAATAGCTGTGTGTTCCCCGTAACATAAGCCCCTCCCCCCTTGTCCGGGCACTTTGATAGACAGATCACCCGTCCAATCCTGGGATGGGTGATCTGTCTATCAAAGTTCCCTGGGCAAGGGGGACGGGCTGTATGTGACGGCGTGCGACGGGGAACACACAGCTATTGAAATTAAAGCTGTGATGTTCCCGGCGCTCTATTCAACAAGGCATCAGAGGCGGCTCTCCTGCGCTATACACCCCGCATGATGGGCAGCACCAGGGACAGGGCGGTGCTCCGCCCCCACCCAGGCCCACCCCATTTTCGGCTCAATTATCGTCCATTTTTTCCTTTCGGGAAAATTGCCGAAAAGGGCATATACATGCCAATACAAGGGTTTGTGCATTACCCCTGCAATGCATTTGCTGTCAACTCCTTCTAGAACCTTTTATTGTGACTAGTAAAAATGTATTAATTAGTTGGATAACACTTGTACACTGAACTTTATCAACTGGAATTTGCAAGAATCACATTCTATGGATCTAAAATAAATGCTTTGCTTCAAATAAGATTCATTGTGATTACCTTTACCATTCAAAATTAAAGTTAAGAATATAAGATTAATATTAAGTTAAGAATATACTCAAAATTTAACTTAAGAATATACTCTTGATATAGAGGAGACACTGACACTGACTATTTTCAAAAGCAGGTTATACCACTTGCCATGTTTATTTGGAAGTAAATTATTCAGTATATTCCTATTTTTAAGACATGGGCAATTCCACTGAACATTCACTGACATTTGTGGCCAACATTCCTGATATTTATATCCCACTGAAGCTGACAAATGTTTTACTTGAGGAATGTCAGTATGTGTACTTCAAGAAAAGTGATGGGTCTGCAACAAATAGAGCAGGCGAATCCTGCTGATTTTCACCAGACTGATATCTATTGTTTCAACTTGATTAAAATGGCCACATTTGCAGGTTTAATTCCTTTAGAGGAGACATTATGCAAACAGTCTGTATAATGAGATCTGTAGAATTTGATGGCGCCACGATGAGTCAACGTAATCGATTACATCGACTACGAAAATACATTGACGTGCGTGAAAGGCGTTGACGCTTCACACGTTGCGAGTTGCAGGTCAATATAACCCCACCACGGCTTTCAGTGTGGTGCTTCTCTCCCACACACGATCACCGCTGACTGTCCCCTATCCTACTCCAGTCCCCATCCGTCCTTCTCCATGCTGCTCCATGTCTCCCACTCACAGTGCATCTGTCCCCCGCTCTCCTCCATGCTTCTGTCCCCCTCCATGTCTCCCTCTCTTCTCCGTGTCCCCCTCCATGCTGCTCCGTGTCTCCCGCTCTCCTCCGTGCATCTGTCCCCCTCTCTTCTCCGTGTCCCCCTCTATGATGCTCCGTGTCTCCCTTTCTTCTCTGTGGGTGTCCCCCTCCATGCATTTGTCCCCCTCTCTTCTCCCCCTCTGTGCTGCCGTCCCCCTCGGTATCTCAGGATGGAGAGTGGAGGTAGGAGCTGGTAAACCTGGCTCCTTAGTTTTCTGAAAGGACAGAGTAGGTAACCACTGACTCTGTCCATTCACATAACTGAAACATTGTAACCTCCTGTGAATACGATGTCTCAGTTAATGAATGAAGAGAAGCTGCGGTCTTCTCTCCATTCATTATCAGTGCAGCAGAGGCTACAGAGAAAGGGACTGGGGAATCTGTGTCCCTAGTCCCTTTCCCTGTCTCAAATGGGAAATGTCAGAGGTCTGTTAAGACCCCTGATATCTCACCATAGCCGCCTCCCCCCAACAGGGCTAATAAAAAATTGCAATAAATAATAAAAAAATAATAATAAAGAAATAAAAGAAAACACTGACACTGTCCCCACACACCCTCCCCCTTAAAAAAAGAAAGCATTGTAAAAAATAAAAATAAATTATAAACATTCATGAACTTCTGAACAGAAAATAAAAGCAGAACATAAAAAAAAAGTAAGAAAAAAGAATATAACTACATACATACATATATATATATATATATATATATATATATATATATATATATATATGTAGTTATATTATTTTATCTTAACTTTACAAAAAATGATAAGTACATAAAAAAAGGTAAGATAAAAGAATATAACTACATACATATATATAATATATATATATATGTATATAGTTATATTCTTTTATCTTACCTTTTTTATGCACTTATTTTTTTTAAAGTTATCCAAAGGATTAATTAGCTAATCAAAAAAAAAAAGAAAACTAGCTTAAGTAAAAAATAAAATAAAAATAATCGTTATAGTCGATGACTAATCAAAAAAATAATAGCTAGATTAGTCGACAGACAAAATAATCGTTAGTTGCAGCTCTAGTATATACATTTCATCCGAAAAGTATTTAGAGCACTATACTTTTTACACATTTTTTTGTTACATCCTTATTCCAAAATGTTCCAAAATGCATTAAATTCATTATTAATCCTCAAAATTAATCCTCAAAAGTCTATAAACAATACCCCATAATGACAATGTGAAAGAAGTTTCTTTGAAATCTTTGCAAATTTATTAAAAATTAAAAAAAGAAAAAAAAATCACATGCACATAAGTATTCACAGCCTTTGCTCAATACTTTGCTGAGGCACCTTTGTCACCAATTAAAAGTTTGTTTGAGTATATTGCTACAAGCTTGGCACACCTATTTTTGGGCAGTTTCTGCCATTCTTCTTTGCAGGACCTCTCGCACTTCATCAGGTTGGATGGGGAGCATCGGTGCACAGCCCTTTTCAGATCTCTCTAGAGATGTTCAATCGTGTTCAAGTCTGGGCTCTGGCTGGGCCACTCAAGGACATTCAGAGTTGTCCCATAGCCACTCCTTTGTTATGTTGGCTGTGTGCTTAGGGTTGTTGTCCTGTTGGGAGATGAACCTTTGCCCCAGTCTGAGGTTCAGTGTGCTCTGGAGCAGGTTTTCATCAAGGATGTCCCTGTACATTGCTGCATTCATCTTTTCCTCAATCCTGACTAGTCTCCCAGTCCCTGCCGCTGAAAAACATCCCCACAGCACGATGCTATCACCACCATGCTTCAATCTACGGATGGTATTGGCCAGATGATGAGCAGTGCCTGGTTTCCTCCTGACATGACACTTGCCATTAAGGCCAAATACAGTGGTGTGAAAAAGTGTTTGCCCCCTTCCTCATTTCCTGTTCCTTTGCATGTTTGTCACACTTAAGTGTTTCGGAACATCAAACCAATTTAAACAATAGTCAAGGACAACACAAGTAAACACAAAATGCAATTTGTAAATGAAGGTGTTTATTATTAAAGGTGAAAAAAAATCCAAACCATCATGGCCCTGTGTGAAAAAGTGATTGCCCCCTAAACCTAATAACTGGTTGGGCCACCCTTAGCAGCAACAACTGCAACCAAGCGTTTGTGATAACGTGCAATGAGGCTTTTACAGCGTCCTGGAGGAATTTTGGCCCACTCATCTTTGCAGAATTGTCCTAATTCAGTTACATTAGAGGGTTTTCGAGCATGAACGGCCTTTTTAAGGTCATACCACAACATCTCAATAGGATTCAGGTCAGGACTTTGGCTAGGCCACTCCAAAGTATTCATTTTGTTTTTCTTCAGCCATTCGGTGGTGGACTTGCTGGTGTGTTTAGGATCATTGTCCTGCTGCAGAACCCAAGTTCGTTTCAGCTTGAGTACACGAACAGATGGTCGGACATTCTCCTTCAGGATCTCTTGGTAGACAGCAGAATTCATAGTTCCTTTTATCACGGCAAGTCTTCCAGGTCCTGAAGCAGCAAAACAGCCCCAGACCATCACACTACCACCACCATATTTTACTGTTGGTATAATGTTCTTTTTATGAAATGCAGTGTTCCTTCTACGCCAGATATACTTGGACACACACCTTCCAAAGAGTTCCACTTTTGTCTCATCGGTTCACAGAATGTTGTCCCAAAAGTCTTGGGGATCATCAAGATGTGTTGTGGAGAAATTGAGACGAGCTTTGATGTTCTTTTTGCTCAGCAGTGGTTTTCTCCTTGGAACTCTGCCATGCAGGCCATTTTTGCCCAGTCTTTTCCTGATGGTGGAGGCATGAACGCTGACCTTAACTGAGGCAAGTGAGGCCTGCAGTTCCTTGGACGTTGTTGTGGGGTCTTTTGTGACCTCTTGGATGAGTCGTCGCTGCGCTCTTGGGGTAATTTTGGGCGGCCGGCCACTCCTGGGAAGGTTCACCACTGTTCCATGTCTTCGCCATTTGTGGATAATGGCTCTCACTGTGGTTCGCTGGTTTCCCAAAGCTTTGGAAATGGCTTTATAACCCTTTCCAGACTGATAGATCTCAATTACTTTCTTTCTCAATTGTTCCTGAATTTCTTTGGGTCTCGGCATGATGTGTAGCTTTTAAGGATCTTCTGGTGGACCTTACTGTGTCAAGCAGCTCCTATTTAAGTGATGCCTTGATTGTGAACAGGTGTGGCAATAATCAGGCCTGGGTGTGGCTAGAGAAATTGAACTCAGGTGTGGACAACCACAGTTATAGTATGTTTTAACAAGGGGGGCAATCACTTTTTCACACAGGGCCATGATGGTTTGGATTTTTTTTCACCTTTAATAATAAACACCTTCATTTACAAATTGCATTTTGTGTTTACTTGTGTTGTCCTTGACTATTGTTTAAATTGGTTTGATGTTCCGAAACACTTAAGTGTGACAAACATGCAAAGGAACAGGAAATGAGGAAGGGGGCAAACACTTTTTCAGACCACTGTAGTTAAATCTTTGTTTTATCAGGCCAGAGAATTTTGTTTCTCATGGTCTGAGAGTGCTTCAGGTGCCTTTTGGCAAACTCCAGGTGGGCTGTCAGGCTGTGATGTGCCTTTTACTGAGGAGTGGCTTCCATCGGGCCACCTGATTGGTGGAGTGCTGCAGAGATGGTTATTTATCTGGAAGGTTTTCCTCTCTCCACAGTGAAATGCTGGAGCTGTCAGAGTGACCATCGGGTTCTTGGCCACCTCCCTGAAGGCCCTTCTGCCCCGATCACTCGGGGCCTGCTCTAGGAAGCGTCCTGGTGGTTCCAAACTTCTTCCATTTACAGATGATGTAGACCACTGTGCTCATTATGGCCTCCAATGCTGCAGACATTTTTCTGTACCTTTCCACAGATCTGTGCCTTAATACAATCCTCTCTCGGAGGTCTACAGACAATTCCTTGGACTTAGTGGCTTGGTTTGTGCTCTGACATGCACTGTTAACTGTGGGACCTTATATAGACAGGTGTGTGTCTTTTCAAATCATGTCTAATCAACTGAATTTACCACAGGTTGACTCCAAGTTGTAGAAACATCTCAAGGATGATCAGTGGAAACAGGATGCACACATTTTGAGTGTCATGGCTGTGAATACTTATGTACATATGGTATTTATTGTTTTTATTTTGAAATAAATTTGCAAAGACTTCAAACAAACTTCTTTCACGCTGTCATTATGGGGTATTGTTTGTAGAATTTTGAGGAACATAATGAATTCAATCCATTTTGGAATAAGGCTGTAACATAACAAAATGTGGAAAAGTGATGTGATGTGAATACTTTCCAGATGCACTGTAAATATAATTCTATCTGAATAAACATCATGATAAAACTCAACTGTGGCATCAATAAATTGTGAAAAATAACATTCTGTGACATAAAAAAGCCCAAACAAAGTTCACAAAAAATATGTCTTCAACCCTTCTTGGGTATTCATCCAGTAAGATAATAATCCTCCACCTGTAAGTTGCATTCACTAGAATTGATGTATACTTTATTACAGAGGTCAAATAAGCACAACAGTGAAGCATTATCATTTCCACTCTGAATTTCTTCTTAGATATCAGAAGATGTTATAACTCCCAATTGATTGAAATAGACAGAAATCACACTCATAAAATAATACTGTTTACTAAAATCAAAGAGTTTAAGCAAAGTACACTCAAGTGCATTGGGTCAACTAACAATACACTAGGACAGTGATGGTGAACCTTGGCACCCCAGATGTTTTGGAACTACATATCCCATGATGTTCAACTACACTGCAGAGTGCATGAGCATCATGGGAAATGTAGTTCCAAAACATCTGGGGTGCCAAGGTTCGCCATCACTGCACTAGGAGGTACCTTGCTTAGAGGTTTATTTTTTTCCATTTCATACACTGCTAGGTGCATTTGTTAAACCTGGGTATATTTTGTCTGCTTTTAACACTTGGATTTTAAAGCTGTCTTAAACTCAAATCCAAAAATGTTATATATTGCAGCATACCAATGCTTAGGTGTGGTGGCTGCAATTGTTTTCTTTTTTAGGCTTTTTACCCTCTGTTTTCACTGCGCCTCCTGTATTAGAGTGCCCCACTCTGGATGAAGGAGCACAGATACCTTTGGTCTGGAAAAAAATTAAAACATACAGTGCTTTGAAAAGTATTCATACGGATGGACACTTAATCTCCTCGCTCCACACTGCCTGAACGTCTTTCCTTGGCTGACAAGGCACAGCCACTTTCCAAAACAGCTGAACCAGCTCCTGAGGCGGCGTATATCACCAGGGTCCAGGTGGGTATGCACTGCACGCCCCAGAATCGTTAGTTATACCACTCCCACCAGAAAGGCTCCCCCACTGCAGGAAAGGGGAAGGGTAAGGGCAAGATGGCGCCCAAGCCACTGGAGCCAGATGACTCCATGCATCTCTCAGAGGACAGCCTGCACCAGTTCCCTTTGGATCTGGTAAGCCCATGACTATAGACTCTGATACCATGCTCCATATATTTCCCTCCATAGTGTGGGATGAAATCACCACAGCCTCCCGCAAGCTCTCAGTTAATTAGTTAAAGGTCTTAAAGTGGGGTACCCCCTAAAAAAAAAAATTAAAAGTCAGCAGCTACAAATACTGCAGCTGCTGGCTTTTAATAATCGGACACTTACCTGTCCCGGGTTCCAGCGATGCGGGGGAACGAAGCCCCCCCCTCGCTCCCCGCTCCGCTCGCGGCGCCGTCATGCATACTGTGGGCACCCGGCTGTGGCTTCACAGCCGGGCACCCACTGCGCATGCGCGAGCGGCGCAGGGCGCCGTGATACGCCGTACAGTCACCTGGGACACGTGACAGGTCCCAGGTGAATGTGCGGCGCGAGGGGAAGTGATGTCACCAGCCCGGGCAATGAAGAAGGCAGACTACGAGGGACCCCCTAGCAACCGGTATTTAGAGGTGAGTAAAAATTTTTTTTTTTGCCAATTATTTTTTTTTGATTTTTTTTAAGAATTTTAAGTAGTTTTATTTTTTGGGGGGCAACTCCACTTTAAAGAGCTAGACCACAGCACTAATCAACTGGAGCAAAGCATGGACTTAGCAACAACAGTACTGGAGGGGTATGAAGAGGAGGTTGATAAATTGAATACTGAACTTGAGCATCTGCAGGATAAGCTAGAGGATGCAAAGAATATGGCTTGCAGAGATAACCTCTGCATCAACAGAATCCCAGAGGCCACTATTGATCTACAAGGAACTGCCACTGCCTTTTTCAGGAGATTGCACTGATATCCCCCATGAGCACCTGGAATTTGACCGTATACACAGGTCCCTGACCCCTAAACAAACTGAGGGCCCTCCCAGTGATGTCATTATCAGGTTCCATTATTACCACACTAAAGAGAGGCTCCTGCAACCCGCAAGAAACCAAGACATCTCTTTCCAGGGTAACCTCCTCCAACTCTTTGCAGACCTTTCCCCGGTTACTATTGCCAAGTGGAGGAATTTAAAGCCTTAACTGCAAATCCTGCAAACCTAGGTGATCAGATACAGATGGGTGTTCCCATTTAAGCTTGTGTTCTCTCATCAAGGCAAACAGTTCCACGCTTCTTCTCTACTTGACCTGAGGAGGCACTTTCAGGAACTGCAGTTTGGTCTCCCCCCTCTCAAAAAGAGTCACCATCTTCATCTGCTCATCCAAGATCTTCTCAGCCACTTTGCATGCCCTCTCAGATGTCTTAACAAGATTCCAAAGCTCTTCACTCCCGCCAAGCACAACACTTTCAGGATGTGCCCAAAGGCTGACGGAGTTGATAAAGTTCGCCTGGGATGTTCCAGATGTCCCTGATGATCCTCCCACCTAGGGCCTGATACTCCAACCAGACCAATGGCTCTCACCGTCCATTGTGGACCCTGAGCTACATTGTGTTATTGACCTCATTCAGTTGGGGCCCAGATGACCTAGGTACTTCAGTTTTGTGCCTTTCAAGTACTATCTGTCACTCACTGGATCTGGTAGACAGCCCACCCTCCCCTCCCCATTTCAGGTTACTTTATCCCCTGAAGGTCTTTTACTCTGGGCTACCCCAAGTGAGTGATGGCAGCACTGGGCTATGGGAAACTGGAACTTTCATTATAATATTAGACCTTCAGAGTATTGTGACCTCTACCCTTCTCCCACCCCCCCCCTTTTTTACTGTGTATACTTTCTAAACAATATCATTGGTGAGAGCATACTAATGATGCTCAAAAAGGGGGGGGCCTTCCTATCAGGAGCAGGATATCCCCATCTGTTTTTTTGGGGAATCCTCGCTCATTATGGGATGCAGGTTTGCGACCCTTTACATTTAAGTTGAGGTCTGGCAGACCCAGGCTTCAGAGTTCAATCCTGCAGTTGACTCATAGTGCTCCTCTGTGTGTTACGATTACCTTTATCTGATCTGGTTACCAGTGAAGGTTAATTTGCTGCTTGCTGGTTCTCCGCCTCGGGTCCCCCCACTTGTACGTGGGTGCCCATGGGTGTTGGTGACCAGCTTCAGTAGAACAGTTATATTATGGTTAGGAGGTTGTTCCTCTCTTTGGTTGTACCTTTAAATGTTCTTTTAAAAAAATTGTCCCTAATTTTGTATGTACTGATTATAATTCTACTATAGAAAAATGCTGAATGGTTTGACAGGCCATTGCTCCCCCAGTTGTGCCAGAACTTGGCCTGGGCAATAGCTCTGACCAATCTCCGACCCTCCAGTGGGCCTTTTGTCCCACTACTATACGCAACTATGCTGTATGGATATTTTTTTTTGCTCCGAGTGTTACTCGGTCTCTTTACGTTTTCTACATGATCCCCTTTTCTTCTTCCATGCTTGACTCTTTTTTCCTTTCACCATTTCTTACCTTTTCTGAGTCCCTGGTATTTGTTCTTGGAGAAGCCAATTTATGTTTTTTCTTATATTTACTATGACACTAAATTGGTTGTCCCTGAATGTTAAACACACAAACTCTCTCCAAAAAAAGAGTGACATTTTTTAAGTATCTCACAAGGCAACAGATATATATAGCATGCTTGCAGGAAACCCATTTTTCAACTGCCTCTTGTCCTAAATATTTTGATGCTCAATATCCTCAGGTTTTCTTGGCCAATACTCCGACCAAGCAAAAAGGGGTGCTCATTGCCTTTTGCAAATCGGTTCCTTTTAGTTGCACTAAACAGATAGCAGATCCAGACGGTAGGTATATGTTATTCCAAGGTACTATCAGGGATACAGAGATCACTATTATGACTTATTATGCCCCAAACTCTACCCAGGGACTTTTTTTTACCCAAATCTGTTTATTGCTGGTATTCCATGAAAAAGGTACTCAAATCTGGCTTTGAATCCTTCTTTGGATAAATATCCTTCGGAACGCGTGGCCCCCTCCCCTGACACCAAGAAATTTGTTCGGTCTCTACAAATTCATGATCTGGTTGATCTCTTGGAGGGAGTTTCATCCCCTGGGTAAAGATTACACATATTATTTGTACCCCCATCATTTTCACTCTAGAATAGACCATATGTTTATGTTGAGGAAGCATCTCACCTTAGTGGTATCTACTTCTATTCTTGCCGTCCCATGGTCAGATCATGATCCCGATCTGGTGGTTTGTCACTTTATTCTTGACAAACCTTGATACTCGCCCTGGGTGATAAATGACTCGCTTTTATTCCTCAAAGAGGTTCAGGCTGATATTCTGAAAGCCTCTGCGGACTGTTTCTGCATTAATGTGGGTTCAGTCTCAACTCCTGTAACTCTCTGGGGAGCATAAAGAGAGAGAAAGAGATTCTTAGGGGCCACATTATACAGTTGGCTTTGAAATGGGAACAATTTTTAAGACCGCAAGACTTAGAGACCCGTCTGGAGGTACTCTCAATTGTGTTTAAACAATCCCCCACTTCTGCTATAAGTAAACTCTTGGATCAAGCCCGCTCATAGTTTGACCTCTGTCTCACTAAGTCTTGCGTTGGTCTCGCCAGAAGTGGTGCGCTAAAGCAAACAGGCCGAACCAGATGTTGGCCAACAGGCTTCACACTTTTACTTCTAAATTTACCCCCATCACCCTGTGTACTCGACATAACGTACTCACTGGTAACCCAGTGAGGGTCTTGGAGGAATTCTGTTACCTCCTTATCAAACTATACTCGACCTCTGATCAGTTGGGCAGTCAGGATACTGATAGTTTCCTCAATTGTCTCTCACTCTCCACACTGACTGAGGCTCATATGGTCCTTATGGACGGGGACATTCAGGTTTCGGAAGTCGTCAAATGTGTTAAAGATCTGAAAGTGGGTAAACGACCTGGACCGGACAGCTATATGGAACTTTATTATAGGAAGCTAGCTGATGTTATAGCTCCACATCTGACAACTATGTATAATTTCGTTAAAGGGGGCCAGTCTTTTACATTGGATCTTTTGACCGCTAATATTGTGATGATCCCTAAACATTGACCGTCACCACTCCTCTTGGGCTAATTTTAGGCCCATTTCTCTTATTAATGTAGACATGAAAATTCTGACTGAAAATCTGGCTAACCATTTAAACTATTTTCTTCCCCGCTTAATTAAAAAGGATCAAGTTGGTTTCGTACTGCAGAGGCAGGCAGGGGATGCTATTTGGTGAATATTGCAGCTACAACATATAGCGCCCAGCCGCTAGTTGGAATCAATGATTTTGTCTCTGGTCGTGAATAAGGCCTTTGACACTTTGTCATGGCCTTATCTAGCATCCGTACTTTGCCATTATGGATTTGGTGCCTCATTCATGTGTTGGATGACAGTCCTATATGACTCCCCTCGGGCTAAAATTAAGTGCTATGGATTTAAGTCACCCATTTTCAATATTTAAGCGTGCCCACTCTCGCCATTTCTTTTCATTTTGGCTCTAGAGCCATTAGCAGAGGCAGTTTGTTGTCATCGAGATATAAATGGTATTGATATAGCAGGCTCTTCCCATAAAATATCTTTATTTGCCAACGTTATCTTGTTAACTTTAATCTCCCCCGGAATCTCTCTACCAAACTTACTATCCCTTCTAAACACTTTTGCCTCTCTTTTAGGAATTTTCACTTTCTCTTCCAGTATTAATGGATTTGAAAACTGCCTTCCCCTTTCAGTGGTACTCTTCTGTGCCCTATCTGGAAATCCACCTTTCCTCAACATATGCGGGATTGTACCAGGCCAATTTTCCATCCTTATTCAAAAGATTGTCTTGATTTGGTAGGATAATTGCAATTAGAATGTCTTATATCCCAAAACTGCTTTATTTCTTTTGGGTCTTGCCTGTTCCCTTCCCATATTTTACGTTTACAGCAACGTAAGCTTTTGCAGTTTATATGGGGTTCCACATGTTCTCGAATCAGTAAGCAGGTTTTGTATCCTCAAAGGATCAATGGCGGCCTTTCGGTCCCTAATGTGTAGGCCTATTACACTGCAGCAAGCGTAGCTCCGCTTTTCCATCTTCATGAAACATATCAGCTGCGGCCACAATTGATCTTGTTGATTCCGATCCCATATCTGTTTCTTCTCTACCCTGGCTTCCTCCCATTCATCAACTGGCTGTAATAGGGCCGTGTCTAGCCGACTCTCTACGATTATTCTGTGGGTCTGGGTTCCCCTCATCTCCCACTTCTACGACCTCTCCATTGCCCATTATTTCCTCCAGGTTGCGAAAACCCAGCACAATTTTTATGGTGGATCATGAACGGGTTAACGGACATCCACCCCGTTTACCCTACTGAGATACTGACATGCAATGCCTTACACACTTCTCATAATATCCCCTTGTGAGAACACTATAGCTACCTACAACTTACGCATTTTCTTCAACAACTCATTAAATCCTGCCCTACCCTGTATACTCTGACTCCCTTTGAGAGTATATGTAGCACTAGACCCCACTCTCTGGATCTGATATCCTCATCTATAATTTTTTCAAAAAAGCCCCCACTTTGGACCCATCATCTCCAATGGGAAAAAGAACTGGGAAGGCAGCGACACCAAGAGGACTGACAGATTATGACCATAGCCATTTCCAAGTGTTTGAAAAATGTTCTTATATTGGAGAATGCCTATAATGTATAGTTGGTATTATAAGCCGGCTAGATTAGCCCGCTTTATCCCAACTTACTCTCTTCTCTGTTTGTCGGGGATGCTCACAAGAAGGCTCCATGGCACATGTTTGGTGGTCATGCCCGAGGGCGTGCAGGCTATGGGTCAGGGTCTACTCCCTTCTTCGTAATTTATTTCACAATAACCTGAAAAGGGACCCCTATGAAGCCCTTCTTGGTAAACCAATTGTCGAACTGATACGCCCAGAAAGACAGTTGGCCAAACATCTTTTTACTGCAACTAAGTTAACGATTGCCAAGGCATGGAAAGCCATTCTGTTAGAGACGCATGACAAATTTCTTAGAGTTTGGTGCATAAATGGTTATAAAATGCATGAAGGTAAAAAACCTTGAGCTTTTAGAACCACTTTAACCACTTCAATACAGGGCACGTTTCTTCCTTCCTGCCCAGGACAATTTTCAGCTTTCAGCGCTGTCACACTTTGAATGACAATTGTGCGGTCATACAACACTATACCTAAACAAAATTTTTATAATTTTCTTCCCACAAATAGAGCTTTATTTTGGTGGTATTTGATCACCACTGGGATTTTTATTTTTTGCTAAACAAGCTAAAAAATACCAAAATATTGGAAAAAAAAGTCTTTGTTTTTGTTATAAAATGTTGTTTTCTCCTTCACTGATGAGCACTGATGAGGCGGCACTGATGAGGCACTAATATGTAGAATTGATAGGCACTGATATGCACCACTGATAGGCAGCACTGATGGGTGGCACTAAAAGATGGCACTGATAGGCAGCATTGATGAGGAGGTACTGACAGGCATTACTGATGAGCACTGATTGGCATCTGTGAAGGGCACTGACAGGCGTTACTGATGGGCACTGATTGGTGATTTGGGTGGGCACTGATAGGGATTTGGGTGGGCACTCATTGGCATTGTGGTGGGCACCTTTGATGGGGGTTGCACTGATAATCAATCAGTGCACACCGATCGGTTCTCCCTGTCAGTGCGCAATGAGGAAAGCAGATTACCGACACATTACAGTTCACGCTGTTATCAGCTGTGATTGGTCACAGCTGGTCACTTGTTAAAGAGCCTCCGTCAGAAGCTCTTTACTATGATCAGAGATGCGGTGTGTCACACCAGAGTGACACACCACATTGTCGATCACGGCTTATCCTGCTGGACATCATATGACGCCTAGTCAGGATAACTGAACCACTTCCTGCCCATCATTCTGTTATAGGACGGATAGGAAGTGGTTAAAGCACAAAACTGTTTTTTTTTCCTTTAACCACTTTCAGACCGGACCAATTTGCTGGTCAAAGACCAGACCACTTTTTGCGATTCGGCACTGCGTCGCTTTAACTGACAATTGCGCGGTCGTGCGACGTGGCTCCCAAACAAAATTGACGTCCTTTTTTTCCCACAAATAGAGCTTTCTTTTGGTGGTATTTGATCACCCCTGCGGTTTTTATTTTTTGCGCTATAAACAAAAATAGAGCGACAATTTTGAAAAAAACGCATTATTTTTTACTTTTTGTTATAATAAATATCCCCCAAAAATATATAAAAAAACATTTTTTTCCCTCAATTTAGGCCGATACGTATTCTTCTACATATTTTTGGTAAAAAAATCGCAATAAGCGATTATTGATTGGTTTGCGCAAAAGTTATAGCGTTTACAAAATATGGATAGTTTTATAGCATTTTTATTATTTTTTTTTTTACTAGTAATGGCGGCGATCTGCGATTTTTATTGTGACTGCGACATTGTCGGGGACCCATCGGACATTTTTGACACATTTTTGGGACCATTGTCATTTATACAGTAATCACTGCTATATAAATGCAGTGATTCCTGTGTAAATGACACTGGCAGTGAAAGGGTTAACCTGTGGGTGGCAGTGTAGGGGTTAAGTGTTCCTAGGGGTGTGTTACTAACTGTGGGGGGGTTGGGCTTTCATTTAGTGTACACTGATCTCTGCTCCAATCACATGGAGCAGAGATCAGCGTCACTAGTTGCTAGGCAGAATGGGAAAATGTTGTTTATACAGCATTTCCTCCATTCGGCCGCTCCGTGAGACGATCGCGGGGATGCCCGCGGCGTTCGAGTCCGCGGGTCCCGCGACCGGACTCACGGGGGTCCCGACCAGCGCGGGAGCGTGCCGCCGGCGGCGCGCTCCCAATGGCACGGCGGCAACGAATATTGGACGTACATGTACGCCAATATGCCTGCCCGTGCCATTCTGTCGACGTACATCGTCGTGCGCTGGTCGGGAAGTGGTTAAATACGTGTTCGAAAAATTGCTGCGCAAATACTGTGCAGGATAACAAGTTGCAATGACTGCCATTGCACTCTCTAGAGTCTTTGCTAAAAAAAAATTCTAGCAAAAAGTTATGATTTTTAAATGTAGGAAAGAAATGTCAGAATTGGCCTGGGTAGCAAGTGGTTAAAGGGGCAGACAATAGACATCTTGATTATGAGTAAATGATGGTTGGTTTAATCATCCAGTCTTGAGATCTCCCTGCTCTACCCCATCTTCCATGGAATCTTATTCTTCTTGCTTTATTCTCAATGAGCTTACTAAATGGCATGGAGACCTTAGAAACAGGGACCTCTTTTTCACCCAGAGCCCATGAGAGACTGAAGGAACTGTGATGCTGGGTATTTAACTGGCTAGCATTTAACCTAATCTAAAATATACATTTTGGTTACACTGATGCTTTAATGAAATAAACTGTAATAAAAGAGATCCTCTGAAAAAAAATATTTTAACATAACAAGATAAAACATCTCTGTACAAACATACACAGACACACACACACACCATGCAAACATTTTAAGGCACATTTTCTAGTTTTGCTAACAATCACCTTCATTGATTCCATCCTTGGATGTGTCCTACTTGTTAATTATTTGGGATTTGCACAGTTACCAGATATGTATTCTTTGGATACCTTACAATTCTGACTTAATCACAACTAGCATTGAGAAGACTATGTTGGGACTTAGCTGACTGTAATTTCAAGTACTTGTATAATGGAGACCGTAAATATTGACTCATAGAACATAGGATATATACATGTCATCTAGAACTTTAGCTGTTTTAAAAAGAATGCAAGTGATCATTTTGCTTATTATGAATTACCCTAATTATGAATTTGGAATTCTGAGATTACAGGTGTGCAATTAGTAACAGACACTTGAAATGGGCAGATCTTTAACCACTTCAATACAGGGCACTTATACACCCGTCCTGCCCAGACCAATTTTTAGCTTGCATTGCACTTTGAATGTCAATTACTCAGTCATGCAACAATGTACCAAAACAAAATTTGTATGCATTTTTTCACACAAATAGAGCTTTCTTTTGATGGTTTGTAATCATCACTGGGTTTTTTATTTTTTGCAACATACCGCATTTTTCGCTCCATAAGACACAATTGACCATAAGACGCACCTAGGTTTTAGAGGTTGAAAACAAGAAAAAAAATATTCTGAACCAAATGGTGTACCAAAATATTTTCCAGTGCCCATGAAATGCAGAGTGACCATTACCATAGAAAATGCAGAGTGACCATTATCATAGAAAGTATTGGAAGGGTATTGCAGAGTATTGGCAGGGTATGGCAGAGTATCGGCAGGGTATGGCAGAGTATTGGTAGGGTATCACAGAGTATTGTCAGGGTATTGGCAGAGTATTGGCAGGGTATGGCAGAGTATTGGCAGGGTATTGCACAGTATTGTCAGAGTATTGGCAGGGTATTGCAGGGTATGGCAGAGTAGTGGCAGCGAATTGCAGAGTATTGGCAGGGTATGGAGGGAAGGCTGTGACTGCACTTGTCACAGAGCAGTGCTGTGGGCACTACAGATGCAACCCACAGTGCTGCTGCCATCCAATCTCTCCCCTCCACTGTACAGATCAGTACACAGATCATCACGACGCTGGTTTGTTTACAAGCTATGAGTAATCGCTAATTTTAGCGTGAAACGCGTCAGTTTTTGTTCTGTATTTTTTCCTTTGCTGTTGTGATTTGTGTGATGTGAGGTTTTTTAGCTGAAACAATAAAAGCATAATTCACTTTATCTGATCCGGAGTGCGGCTATCCAGAGTTCTTCTGTCCATTTGGTTTGTTGACAAGTGATAGCTCCGTCATTTGATGGAGCGATCACATTGCAAACGGCGGGTGCACCAAGATGGCTGCTGCTCCGGAGATAGGCCAAAGCCGCGGCCTTTCCTAAGGCCGTGGCCGCGGAGCACGGTGGGGGGCGGTGCTAAGCGTATATTTGTTCCATAAGACGCAGGCACATTTTTCCCCATATTTCTGGGGGAAAAAAGTGCGTCTTATGGTCCGAAAAATACAGTAAATGAAAAAAGAGCAAAAATATTGAAAAAAAACACTTTTATTTTGTTTCTATGATAACATTTTGCAAATAAGTAATTTTAGTTCATAAACTTAGGCCAACATTTACACTGCTACATATCTTTGGTAAAAATAACCCAATTAAGTGTATATTATTTGGTCTGTGTGATAGTTTTAGAGTCTACAAGCTATGATGCAAATCATTGAAAATTAAATCACACCTGATTTCCAGATACAGAAAACTATGAAAATGAACTATGAAAAACATTGTCAAAAGCTTTCCTTCCCAAATCTACTGAAGTTATGTTTTTGTCTGTGTCCCCACGGGAGCAATTTATTTTTACTTCCTATCTTGACAGGAACAGAAGGGAGATCTCCCCAGTTGGGATACAGACATTAAAAACCCTACAGGGGAGCTAATTACTCTCTGCTCTATCCAAAACAAAATATAAGTATTTTTGACTTAACTGTAAAATAATTTTCTTGGAATACGTATAGGACACAGGCTCCTTTAAAAGCGTAACTTAAAAACATCCCCCCCCCCCCCCCCCCAGGTGATCTATGAACATCGCAAGGATTATAACAAACTTTGTTGCAAATTCCTGTTATTTTGAAGAAGTCTAATGGGAATGCTTTCATAATTATCAGTCAGCTGTACAACGGCAGGTCTCTAATGAGGAAAGCTGCTGGGCCTGCATCTCTTTAGATGTGTTCCTATTGGGAGTATTTCACCAAAAATGACATTTTTGTTGCATTTTCAGAAAATTACAGCAGCTACAGATTAAAATGGAAAGGTAAATTTTAACCACTTAACCACTGGGCACTTAAACCCCTCTTCCTAGCCAGACCAATTTTCAGCTTTTGGTGCTCTCATATTTTGAATGACAATTATTCAGTCATGCAACACTGTACCTATATGAAATTTTTGATATTTTTTTTCACACAAATAGAGCTTTCTTTTGGTGGTATTTAATCACCGCTGAGTTTTTTATTTTTTGCGCTATAAAAAAAAAGACAGAAAATTCTGTAAAAAAACATTTTTTTATTCATTTCTGTTATAAAATTTTGCAAAGTAGTAATTTTTCCTAATATATTTTGGCCAAAATTTATACTGCTATATATCTTTGGTCAAAATAACCCAAATCTGTGTTTATTATTTGGTCTTTGTGAAAGTTATAGAGTCCACAAGATATGGTGCCAATCTCTGAAAATTGATCACACCTGATGTACTGACGGCCTATCTCATTTCTAATAAGCCAGGACAGTACAAATACCTCCCAAATTACCCCTTTTCGGAAAGTAGACATTCCAAGGTATTTAGTTATGAGGCGTGGTGAGTTTTTTGAAGTTCCCACAATTCTTTGCAAAATTAAGAATCTTTCATAAAATTGTTATATTAGTAGGTTATTTCTCACACAAAGCATATGCAGAGCACAAATTACACCCCAAAACACATTCTACTACTCCTCCTGAGTATGGCGATACCACATGTGTGAGAATTTTACACAGCGTGGCCACATATAGAGGCCCAACATGCAGGGAGCACCGTCAGGCGTTCTTGCAGCATAAACTATACATATAATTTATTGACTAGCTCTTATGCCCCGTACACACGATCGGAATTTCGGCCAGCAAAAGATTGAGAGCAGGTTCTCAATTTTTCGGTCGGAAAAAGTTCCTATCCGAATATCCGTTTGTGTGTATGAAATTCCGACGCGCAAAAACTCACACATGCTCAGATTCAACTACGAGACGGAAGCGATTGGTCTGGTAAAACTACCGTTCATAATGGACATAGCACATTTGTCACGCTGAATTTGTTTTAATAGTTTAATGCAGTGCCTTCTCTTCTTCTTTACAATGCTAGAAGAATGAATTTGTTTTGCTGCTCATATTCACACAGAGTTCTCACAAACTTCTTTCTTTATTATTTCTCTTGATCTCATGCATAATCTTTTTTGTTTTTAAAGCCAGATATCCATAATAATGTTTGGATTTTTTTTTTTTTTTATCAAGAACGCTCTTTTGTTTGCAATATTTTGAAATAATTTTCTAGTCATCTCCGTCATTTTTGTGTGTCAAGTTTACACAACAACATTATTATCTTGTCTTTTTAAAGCTCAAGGAGGTTGGTTGGTGTCCTTTGTTAATTTGACATTGTATTTTTGAAATGTATCTACTCACAAACTGTCCTATTTGAAGAAGAAAACATAGGCAAGTATTTAAAAAAAAAAAATCTCCATTTATTCTGGCTAATAACAAAATAAAGAAGGCAACGCTAGAGAAACTGATGGAATTTGTGAAGCCTTTCTACCCCAGGGCACACATCAACTATTTGGAAAATAAAATTGGTAGCTTAAGAAGTCCATATAATGGGGAGCACAATCTGGTCTAGGACTCACAGAGATCATGAACAGCAGCAGATGACATATAGGTCTTCAAGCTGTGGTACTACAACAGCCTACGTCTTCTATTAGACCAGACTGAACCCAGGCCATCACTTTCTTGTCTTCCTTGCAGCCTTCCTTGGAGGTGGACTTGTGGCAGGAGGAGGAGGAGGATGGGTGAGCATACATAAGTGCATGTTATCACTTATTTGGCCACTCAACCCCTTCTGAATGGTGTCAAAAACAAATTTCTCATACCTCTCATACCTGAGGCATTGGCTCCCCTCCATTTGCTGCAATTTAGCAGCTACATAGCAGCCATAGGCCTCTTCAGCATGGGGGGGGGGAGCTTTTCAGGGCCACATTAGCATCCTTAATGAGGCCCAGTGCTGCCTTCTCCACATTACTCCCCTTCATGGCCCTTTTTGTTGGAAGGCGGAGGGGGGGGGGTACCTGGGATTGGGTGAGGCTACAGGGCCCTGCCACCTCCTGGCTGACACCCCCGCCACTTCCTGGCTGCCACTTACCCCCGCCTCCTCCTGTCTGTCACATTCCAGAGCCTCGTCCTGGCTGAGGTCTCCCTGTGTATGAAAAAGGGAAAAATAATTTTAGTTTTTGGTTCATCAATCACGCCCAAATTGCAGCTCATGACTGTTGCAAATTGGATGTTAATAAATAGAAAAGACTATCATTCTGACCCCAGCATTTTTCATTCTTGTCATACTCATTTTTGGCCCCTACTGTCAATTGATATGTCTAACACTTTTTGTTAAATCATTCATTTGTTAGCAAGAATAACATCTAGTTAACAACAAATATTTTCGGACAATAAATATGTTAAAAAAATACTATATACCTGGTTCCAGCTGGGCTCCTCAACTTCTTCCAGGATAGAAGGCCCAGGTTGGTCCTCGGAAGCCTCAGCTGGGCTTGAGGAAAGGGTGGATGCAAGTGTAGAAAGTGATTCCCTGGCTTCCATCTGGTCTTCCAGAAACCGCATCCTGCTGTAGTACCACAGACTGGGTATATACACATCCTCTGCTGCAGCTCCTGATCTCATGGAAGCCTGGACCTTATTAAGCTCCTTCCTATATGTGCTTCTCAAGCTACCAATTTTCTTCTCCACAAACTCAATGTCTGCGTCGGGGACTTACGTCTTCACATATTCCAGCAGTTTCTCCAGCGATGCCTTCCTAGCTGGTTTATTTCGATATAAGGGGTTTTTAACCTCCCAGAAATTTTGTATATCCCTGTATTTGTCTATGAAGTGGTCCATGAATTCAGGGTCTTTGAATTGTTTGCTGCCAGACAAAACACAAGACAAAAACACAAATAAATATCAGGCTAAACTCTCCTAATCTTATCCCACTATAGGCCTCAATCTAGAATCAGTGTAGGCCACTGATGTACCAAAGTTAAGATGTTACCTTCGTTAGAACAATCGTTCTCCTTCCTCAGCACACCGAATGTATGTATGACACACGCATCTTAACTTTATATACAGTGCGCATGCGTGAAACTCCACCTGCGCCGCCCGTCCCTGACATTCTTTATTGAAGATTTCACGCCTGTCTCTTTCGTCGCAGTGGGAGAGGAACGTGGCGGAGACAGCAGGTGGTCACTACTACTAGCAGTAACAAGGAGGAAAGCCCGGAGGCCAAAACGTCCCAATCCAGGAGGAGGTTTAAGGCCTCCAATATGTCCTTTGAAGAGATGGCGGAGATGGTCCACATATTGAAGAGGGAAGACTATGATGGCAAGAATGGACCGTACCCAAGCCCCAATCTGCGACAGGCCAAAATCATGACAAAAGTGGTGAAGAGTCTGTGGCGGAAATTTGGGATACAACGATCCAAAGAGCAATTAAGGAAACGCTGGTTAGACCTAAAATTAACCACTTCAATACCGGGCACTTAAACACCTTCCTGCCCAGACCAATTTTGAGCTTTCAGTGCTGTCGCACTTTGAATGACAATTGCGTGGTCATGCTACACTGTACCCAAATGAAATTTTTATCATTTTTTTCCCACAAATAGAGCTTTCTTTTGGTGGTATTTGATCACCTCTGCGGTTTTTATTTTTTGCTAAACAAATAAAAAAATACCGAAAATTTTGAAAAAAAAAAAGTTTTTTTTGTTTCAGTTTCAAAACTTTGCAAATAAGTAAGTTTTCTCCTTCACTGATGGGCACTGATGGGGTTACACTGATGGGCAATGATAAGGCGGCACTGATGGGCACCGATGAGGTGGCACCAATGAAGTGGCACTGATGAGGTGGCATTGATGGACACCGATATGTGGCACTGATAGGCGGCACTGATGGGTGGCACTGATGGGCGACACGGATGGGCACTGATAGGTGGCACAAACTGGCACGGATTGGCATAGATGGGCATGGATAGGTGGCACAGGTGGGCATGGGTTAGGCGGCACAGGTGGGCATGGGTAGGCGGCACAGGTGGGCATGGGTAGGCACTGATATGCGGCACAGATGGGAACTGATAGGCGGCATTGTATTATAATATATTGCACTAATGGATGCCAATCAGTGCCAATCAATAATGCATGCCAATCAGTGATGCCCATTGTGGGCACTGATTGGCATCCATTATGGGCACTGATTGGCATCCATTGTGGCAATGACTGGTGATCTAGGGTGGCATACCTTCTCCTTGGCATCCCTGGTGGTCTGGTGGCGTCCCTGGTGGTCCAGTGTGGGCATCCTCGGGGGGGGGGGGCTGTGCTGATAATCGATCAGCACAGACCCCCCCTGTCAGAGGAGCAGCCGATCGGCTCTCCTCTACTCGCGTCTGACAGACGCGAGTGAGGAAAAGCCGATCACCGGCTTTTCCTATTTACACTGTGATCAGCTGTGATTGGACACGGCTGATCACGTGGTAAAGAGTCTCCGTCAGAGACTCTTTACCGAGATCGTAGTTGCCGGGTGTCAGACTGACACCCCGCAACAACGATCGCCGCAATGCGCGCCCCCGGGGGCGCGCAGCTCATAATCCTGATCACGTCATATGACGTCCGGTCAGGATTATGAAACCACTTTGCCGCCGTCTATTTGCTATAGGGCGGGCGGCAAGTGGTTAAGGGAGAAGGATCAGTACAGAAGGATAAAGAAAGTTATTCAAAAAAGTAAGTCATGTGTTACTATTATGATTATTAACTTGCATGCTGCTCCATGTGCTTTTCTTTACTGCTGTACAGTTTAAAATGGTTACTTTCATGTTCGTAGGCACAGTAATCGTTCGTAGGAAACATTGTTAGTTTGCCAACTAAATACAATGTTTTTGGCAGATACAGGATTAAATACATTTGGTCATGCTAATTTGTATTAAAAGAAGTTTAGGACATTGTTGTCTAGATGTCTTTGAAACTAGAATGAATTGCAAACTTGATTCAGTGTAATGTAAGGAGAGGACACTCAGCAGTTTACACATCTGCACTCAGGAGCACTAGTGTGGGACACCAGAGCACATTTTTTAGGGTGGCCCACGCAGGTGCTCCAGTGAATACTTGGGGTGTCTCCATGTGTGAAACTTGTCCAAAAAGGGTAAGTATTCCAGCTTGGTTAAGGGAATTAATCACGTCTTCAACTTGGAACTCTGCTCAAACAGACAATTGTACACCACTTCCAAGCAATGTTCCACATTCATATTTCTAGCCACAAATATCTGTGTGCTAAGTATACCCTTTGTTTCATGGGACAGTACAGAGTAGCTAATAATAAATAAACGAAACTGACACACAATATATTTGGTCATAAATGGCCACGGTGTTTATTCAAGGGGTAACCCAAATTAGCTACATTCACAGTAACTAAAAAATCAGCTTTCAGCATAGAATTAAATTTCAAAATTAACAAAATGATCCAATACCAGATCTCAATCACCATGTCCTTCCAGACTTATACTGGAAGACGAACCCCCACTGAATAGCACCGTGACTAAACAATAATGAAAATAGGGAGGGGGGTGGGAGCGCACACTGGTCCTCTTCAGGTGGCTGTGAAGCTGAGGTAGCGTCCGGCTTATATAAGCAGTTATAGGCGCGAAGAAACAGCCCGCCAAATTCCTCCAATGACGGCTTGTTGCTAAGGGATATTGCACCAATAGCCCTGCTGAGAGAAAGGAAAGAAAATGCACAGGCAGAGAGCCCTCTGCCCTGTCCCATGCGGGCCCCCAGTTAATGCCGGGGACCGAACATTCTCAGGTGAGAAAAGACTTGCATGACAACATGAACCCCCCACCTCCTCAAGAAGGGGTGCAGAGTATTGTGGTACCTCAGGATGTGGATGAAGGAGAGGTGGAAGAAGTGCTGGAATTTGGCACCACAACAGGTCAGTGTCGGACATCACAGATTCAGGTAATAGATGTTTGCCTGCATATTTTTAATACATGGTGTGTCTTTTTATTTTAGGTGATGTTCAGGTTGTGGTACCAAAATCCAATCATTTCACCAGTGACAGTGCACAGCGAAAATCCAGGAAATCATGTCTTGTAGTCGGGATTCGGAGCTTATCAAAGAGAGAACCAAGGAGATACTAGGGAGAATCTAAATCCTAAAAAGAGTCCTGTTTTTTTTTTTTTCTTCTAAAAATGTTATCTAAAGTTTTAATACAGTTTAAAAGCCCCATTTGGAAGATCCACACAGTGTGTCAATATGTGCTATCTGCCATCAGGGGATATCAATGTACGCGTTTTGTGGTTGCAACCCCTTCCTACTAACTCTAGAAGGTGAGAGGAAGTGATTGCTCCTCCAAAACACGTCTATTGATCCCCCATGATAGGAGATAGCACATGATGACATTAGGTATGGGATCAGAAAGGAAATCCCCATTTTGACTCACAATTTGTGTGCATCTTCTAAATGTGGCTTTTACATGGGTGACTTCACCCCATCTGATGAAGGCAAGATCAAGACATTTTTCACAATATAAAATGTCTTCTTTTTTTGCAATGTTGAACTAAGTAAGTTCCAGAGTTGCGTATGTTTTTTTTAAATATCAAGGTAAAACTTTGAAAAAAATATGTGTTTTTTTTTTTTACCGCCAAATGTTTTATAAAACGCACATTTGAATGTGCACAGAGTAAAAGGCTTTCTACTCAACAATGTGTGTGGCTTCTTCTTTCAATGCTAAATAACATTTTTTGTATTAAGTTGGTGTTTACAGTGACAATGGGTGTTATTTAAATAATGTGAAAACCACTTGGCACTACAAGTGCCCTAGGCCATAGCAATGGCCCCCCTACCTGTAAAATATTCCACATATTTTTCACACACTTCACGGGCGCTTTGGGGTGGCAAGCCAGAATGGACAGCTTCCAGGGCCATCAATGTTGGTTCCCGAAGTCCGGCCTCAGGTGAAACTGAGGCTATATAATGTGGAGCATTTCCTTTTAAAAAGTTGTGCAGGATGCAGCAGCATAAACCAATGTGGTTCAGTTTGTACTCCGCCAGGTTGATTGCCGTTAGAAATAGGCGGAACCGGCTGGCCATTATCCCAAAGGTATTCTCCACGACTCTTCGGGTTCTGGCCAGCCGGTAATTAAAAACCCTCTTCTCCAGGGTGAGGGTCCTCTGGGGGAATGGCCTCATCACATGATTGCCCAGACCAAATGCTTCATCAGCAATAAAAATAAACAGAAATCCTTCAATGTTCTCTTCCTCAGGTAGCAATCCCAAGCCACCACTCTGGAGATGTCTGTAGAACTCGGTCTGGGCAAAGATTCCACCATCTGACATACGGCAATTCTTCCCCACGTCCACATAGAGAAACTCATATGTCACCGACACCATCGCCATCAACACGATGCTATGAAACCCCTTATCGTTAAAATAGTATGACCCGAATGGGTTGGTGGGACAATGTGGACGTGCTTACCATCTAGTGCCCCTCCACAGTTGGGAAAGTCCCTGACACTCTGCATGAATTTAAAGACGACAATAACATTTGTACACATTATAGGGGGTGTTTAGGGTAAAGCGCTAAAATGGAGCTGACAAAATACATTGTTAAGTGACTAGGCTAGGTGTGGATGGGTTCAGGATAGCATACTGGGGAGGTTAGTCAAGGCAAATATGCATGTAGGCCAAAAAAGGAGCATTAAAAGATTCAAGCATGCATGAAGACAAAGAGGACATTCACAGCATATTACAATCAGGGCAATTATGGAATGATGAAATTGTAATGGATGTGATCATGAGTGTTATAAGTGAAATGCCTAGTTCTGGTACTCTTATAGATATACGTGCGTATCTTTCATTATCAGCTATCAACCTTAATCATACTCATTTAATCATAATTAAGATGTCTGCCAGCTTCTCCCTTCATGTGAAACTGCAAGAGTTAAAAGAAAGAGCAACGTCAAAGAGAAGAATTGCGCCTGTTCTCGGCCACCGTGACAGTACAACCAAGAGGAAGGGGGCTGGGAACAAGACTCTATTTTAGCTACCGTAGTTTGCTGTTACCTTTTTAAGACATGACCCAGCTAAAAAGCTTATGCTTCATCACAATAATGAATCTGTATAATTTTGTGGTTTGTACACGCTGTCTTTTATCTAATTTTTGATTTGATAGTAAGATATCCGACTCACTGAATATCAGCCAGAGTTACAAAATACAAAACATTAGCAAACATTAAATACATATACCGTAATGTGATGTTAAAGGATAAAACTTACCCTAATATAGTCCTTCTGCAGGACCTGAATAATAGCAGAACGGGTCTCTGGAATAATGATCCCCAGAGCCTGGGGGGAGATGCCTGTAGAGAACTTGAGGTCCTGTAGACTTCTCCCTGTCGCCAAGTACCACAAGGTGGCGACTATCCTCTGCTTGGGAGTGATGGCTTGCCAAATGCAGTTGTCCTGCCTGCTAATATAAGGGGTGAGCAAAGCCAACAAACAATGAAAAATGGGGTCCCTCATCCGGAGAAAATTCCTGAAATCATCAGGGTTCTCCTGGATCTCATGCAGAAGAGGCATATGAGAGAATTGGTCACACTGGAGTAACCAATTCTTGGTCCATGAACTCCTCCCCACCCTGTTCATAGACTGGGCTTGGGTCAAAGTAAGAACTCCAACACCAAGTCCCCGCACAGCACGAACTCTACGACGAGTACGTAACCGCAACATGGCTTCAAAACAGTCGGCTGGTCAGAACAAAGAAACCGAACACACTGAAGAACAGCAACACCTGTGAAGAGCGAGATGAAAATCAGAAACGAGTAGACAAAAACGCACTGAAAAACAGATACTGACTACAAGCACTGAAAACCAAATACAAACCGACAAGCACAAACTGAAAAGCAGTAAAACGACAGAGTCGCACAGTTGCAACTCCTAGTGGATGACCTTGAGAATCGCAACCGCAGACGCAACATCAGGATCAGAGACTTGCCCGAAGCCACTGGCCAGGCAGACCTCAAAGCCACAGTTACAGCTATATTTAACGCCTGTCTGGACCGCGCTGCTGACACAGTAATAGCCATTGATAGAGTCCACAGGACCCTGGGTCCCAGAAGCCCCACGGAGAACCGGCCACGTGACGTTTTATGCTGTCTCCACAATTACTCAGTTAGGGAGGATGTCCTGCAAGCGGCGTGGCGCAAAGGCAGCATTGATTTTGACGGGGCCCAAGTCACCCTTCTGCCAGATGTATCCCGTAAGACCCTCCAAATGAGACGCTGTCTGTGACCCCTTCTGGAACACCTAACTGAACGGAGGATTCCATACAAGTGGGGCCATCCGTTTCACCTCATAGTGCGCAAAAATGGGAGGCCTCTTGCGCTACGACACCCTTCGGAGGTCCCGTCCTTTCTGGAGGCTTTGGGCCTGCCCTCGGTTCAGATCCCTGACTGGTTGGCTCCTGTTGTCCCCCAGGGAGCAGTGGCCCTGACGAACAACCCCTCAACCAGGCCACAGAGAGTGAGACGCCACCGTCGATCCCAACGTCAGAGATCACAGGCCCCTCAAGATCGTGAACCCTGAGAGAGTACAGTAATTTTCCGTTGTTCCTGTGTTATACCCTTTTTTTTGTTTTCTTTTTCTCTACCAACATAGACGACTGGAGTATTCGGCTTTATGTTATTTCCCATGCCACGGACCATTGTTCCCAGCGCCCCCACTAGGGGAGAGGAAAGACACTGGAAGAACAGAGTTGGACACTGCGCTTCCTGGACGAGGCCCTGAGTTACTGGCGGTACTGTTTACCATTCTCGTTACTGTTTATCTACAGGTGCCCTAGTCTCGGTGCTCTTTTTGTTTTTGGTCTGCCTGGTGGTGCCCCCCGGGTGCCCCTGGGCGGCGTTCCTGCTCCCTCCCCCTCTCCTCCCCCCCTTTTTCCCTTTTTATTTTATTTTATTTATTTATTTATTTTGGGGGGGGGGGAGGGGCGGGTGCCTGGGTGGTATAAAGTTATCTATACTCTGTGTTGAAAAGTTTAATATGTTGGTCTAATTATGCACTGTTCTACTGTTGTTATCTGCCCGATACTAGCTGCAGTGATGTTCTATAATGCGTTTGATGTCGTAGTTAAGATGCCAAAGAAGCTCCGTGCACGCCCGATTGCGGCTGTATGGACCATGGGATGCTGGAGGGGTACTGCACCGACGAGTTCCTCCCTCTGCAGTGCCTTACCTCTTCCCCCACTAGGCCCCTCTGCCCTAACCGGCAGGTTCTCTCCGATAGGAGCATTAGCAATTCCCCGAGCTATCCTCACCCCCCCTACCCTCCTCCTCCCTACTAACTCCGGACCTTCTCCGCTTTGTTACTGCTTTTCCTTTTTCTCCTCCTCTTCCTCTGTGCTTGAACTCTATATCTACTACTGACTCTGGTGGGGACCGCCGGCCGGGTACCACTGCCGTCATGGCCCTGAAGCTGGTTTCCTGGAATGTGAAAGGGCTGAATGTACCTGAAAAAAGGGCCCAGATGGGTTTACGGTCCCTTACTATAAGGCCTTCCTCTCCCTGTTGTCCACGCCGTTTGTGTCAGCTTTTAACGCCCTATTGGAAGGCCAGACCTTCCCGCCAAAGCTGTTGCAGGCAAGCATCTCGGTCATACCCAAGCCGGAAAAGGATCCGCTTCTCTGTGCGAACTACAGGCCCATCTCCTTATTAAACTGCGACCTTAAGCTCTTCACTAAGATACTGGCGGAGCGGTTGGCGCCCATTCTCCAACGCCTGATACCTATGGATCAGGTGGGGTTTATTCGTAACAGGGAAGCCCGAGACAACACTACCAGGACAATCAATGTTATAGAACGCGCCAGACGCCTTAAACTACCGATTATGTTGCTCTCTGTGGACGCAGAAAAAGCGTTTGACAGGGTGAGCTGGCCTTTTTTGCTAGCCACCCTGCGAAGCCTGGGTGTACCCCCCCCCCATGCTTTCATGGGTTACAGCTCTTTACTCGTCACCGTCGGCGATGGTTAGGGTCAATGGGTTTGCCTCGTCGCGTTTCACTATTGGCAATGGAACGAGGCAGGGATGCCCGTTGTCCCCCCTTTTATTTGTCCTATCGCTTGAACCCTTGCTGGACCACATCAGGCAAAACATAGACATCAAGGGACTGGACACCCCCTCACACCACCATAAGGTCGCAGCCTTTGCAGATGACCTCTTGTTCTATGTCTCGGAGCCTCACATTACATTGCCGAATCTCTTAGCGGAAATAAGACGATATGGCACCCTGTCGAATTTCAAAATTAACTTACAGAAATCAGAGGCACTCAACGTCTCCCTGTCTACCAACGCCCAGACGAGTCTAAGCACTAATTTTCCCTTTCGTTGGGCAACTGGGGCTATACAATATCTGGGTACCAAGGTTCCCCTGGACCCACATCTGATTTACCAATTGAATTTCCAGCCGCTTCTAAAAAATTTTTGCCATAGATCTAGAGAGGTGGTCAAAGTTGGCGACCTCCTGGTTTGGGAGATGCAATGTGCTCAAAATTAATGTAATGCCCAGACTCTTGTACCTAATACAAGCCTTACCGATAAAAATCCCCCGATCATTTTTTAAAGCCATGCGCTCCATCTTTATTCGATACGTATGGCAAGGCAGGCCCCCAAGACTCAGCCGAACATTACTGCTCAGACCAAAAGACAAAGGAGGGATTGGCCTCCCGGACCCGGCATGGTACTATACGGCGGTACACATGAACAGAGTAGTTGACTGGTGCAGACACCTAAAGGATAAGCTGTGGGTTCGTCTGGAACGTGAATCGGTACCATTTCCACTTGAGGGTTTGCCCTGGAGTGGACCGGGCTGGTCGGGAGCAATGCGGGCGCACCCACTCATTGAGCCAACGTTACAAGAGCTAGACAGATATTTTACATTGACGGGCGTGCCCAGTTTCCCTTCGCCCATGACTCCTATTATTGGACACCCACGCTTTGAACCCGGCATGACGGAAAAGTCTTTCCGCCTCGACCCTGACCGGGACCTTGTGCGGGCCTCTTCTTTTCTTGGCCCTAGGACGTGGACAGCGGTCTCCACTATGTACGAGGCGTTAGCAACCACGACCCTGGGACAGTGGAAGCTTGCCCAACTCTCCCACTTCTTGAAATCTTTGCCAAACAGTGGCGAATTCCGCAGACCCCTAACATCGTTTGAGGAGGTATGCTCAGGAGAGGGACCGACCTGAGGGTCTCTTTCCCTGTCATATCGCATCCTACTGGACCAACTCTCCCAGGGTACTCTGGTGTTCTTGGAAAAATGGGAGCGAGACCTGCATGGCCGGCTCTCGCCAGACCAGAAGCACCGCGCGCTTCTTTTTGCGCACAAGTCATCCCTATGTAGTAAATACCAGGAAATAGCTTATAAAATTTTGACCCGATGGTACCGTACCCCCACTGTCCTGGCGGCTATGTTTCCCGGTCACAGCCCTTTGTGCTGGAGATGCGGTGAACAAGCCGGCACGTTACTACATATCTTCTGGGAATGCCCTCAACTGACCCATTTCTGGAGACAGGTTCTCAATATCATTTATGACCTCACAGCTATCGATCTCCAGAACAACCCAGCGGCGATCTTCCTCAATCTGACCCCACTCTCGAGCAAGAAGTACCATAAGTCTCTCTTAAAACATCTTCTGAGTGCGGCCAGGGCATGTATACCTAGCATGTGGAAGCAGCAGGCCGCTCCAATGGTGTCTCACTGGTTTGCAAGAGTTTGCGACATCTACCGTATGGAACAGCTCACATCAGCGTTAGGCGACAGAGAGGAGGAACACACTGCTCGTTGGTTGCCTTGGAGCCTGTTCAGGTTTTCCGACGCATACAGATCCTATCTGTAGGCTCTGGCACGTGTACAGAGGGAAGGGTCCGGCCGTGGGAACCCGTCGGAGTCCTCTTTCTTTCTCTCCCTTCTCGTATACCACTCTGGTTCACTCTCCCCCCCGTCTGCCTCGTAGCACTGTTAGCCCCCTATAACTTTCATTCTTTCTACCCCCATCCCCTTCTCCTGCCCATTTGCTCCCCCTTTTTTCCCTATCCCCTAACTCCCAAGTATAGTTAAAATACATGGTGATTGCACGGATCTTTCCGTTTTGTTCCGTCGGTTTCCCAGCCAGGGGTTGGCGGCCCTCGGGGTGGTCCCGGCTGAGCTCTTTGACCAATAGAATGAAGGGGACCGATGTTAGAGGCCCCTCAGTCTGGGCCTGGAGGGGGATTGCCCCGGGGACTGCCCTGGTTTATAAGTGGACACTGGGGTGCCAGATCATTAGAGTGGGATAATGTGGAGGTCTAGCCACGGCTGGGGCTGCTGCTGCCATAAGTGGATAGGTTTCCCCCGGTCCCCCACGAAGTATTAACTATGTATTTTTGTTAAACTGGAAAACTGAGGGATCTATGTCTTTTACAGTTTGTCTCTGTATTACCTGCAATCCGTAAATAAAGAATAAAAAAAAAAAAGAAAAGCAGTAAAACGATCGGAGTCTGAAAAGCGCAAATCGTTTCTCACCAAATTTCTACTAACACGAGATTAGAAGAAGGAGCCCAAAGGGTGGCACACTAGGTATTGAACTTCCTTTTTCCAGTCCCGTTGTTCGTCATCGCATTCTTGACGGTCAGAATTGGGTGTGACCGTGTGTATGCAAGACAGCTTGAGCAAAATCCCGTTGGAAAAACCATTAGAGCTTTTTCCAACCAAAATTCCGATCGTGTGTACGCAGCATTTCACTTTGGAAGGCTCTGGAGCACCAGGACAATGGAAACGCCCCAAAAATGACCACATTTTGGAAAGAAAACAACCCAACATATAATCTATGAGGCATAATGAGTCCTTTGAACATGTCATTTTTTTTCTCCAAGTTTTTGGAAAATGTGTAAAGAAAATGAAAACTGAAAGATGTGGCATGGATGATAACTGACGTTGCATGGATGAGCATGAATGGGAATGGATGAGCCCTAGATGGAGATGGCTGAGTATGGAAGGAATGACTGAGCATGAGTAAGTATGGCTGGGTACGGTTGAGTACGGCTGAGTATGGCTGGGTATTGCTGGGTATGACTGAGTATGGCTGGTATGGCTAAGCATGACTGGGTATGGCTGGAATGGCTGAGCATGGATGGATGGATGGCTGAGTATGGATGAGTATTGCTGATCAGAGATGGATGAGTATTACTGAGTATGGATGGATGGATGAGTATTGCTGACTATGGATGGATAAGTATTACTAAGTATTGATGGATACTGCTAAGTATGGATGGATGGATGAGCATTGCAGAGTATGGATGGATGGATGAGCATGGATGAGTATTGCCGATTAGGGATGAATGGCTGAGCATGGATGGATGGATGCGTGGATGAGGCTGCAATGGGCACAGATCAGCACTGTGGGTACTACAGATCCAGCCCACAGCGCTGCTGCACCCGATCTCTCCCCTCTCCGCTCACACTGTACCAATCAGTACAGAGAGGGGAGAGATGAACCGGACATGACGCCGACTTGTTTACAAGTGATCACTCCGTCACTGACAGAGCGTTCCCGTGGTAACCATGATTCGTAATGTCACAGATATTCCTCGGGAGCGCGATTCTGGGAGGACGTCAATGCATGCCCTCCCAGAGTTATTGAGCCACGTTGAAGCCATCGTTCAGATATAGCGCGGTTGTAAAGTGGTTAATAACATTCAATTACAATATGATTTGTGTCGCAATTGTATACACTATATTATTTCACCATTGAAGCCTTTACCGTGGGTCATATGCATTGTTGTGAGGACTTCTTTATTTTATTTTTATTTATTATTGTTGTGAGGACAGCACATATAACCCCTCCCGCTCCCGGCAATTTGGTGAGTTTTTTAGCAATCAGAGTAAAATGCCAGGGATAGGGGAGAAGGTGGCCTGTCCTGTCCTCCAAAAAAGATTTTACAGAAAAGTCAAAAACCCTTATTTGTTAATTGTAAAGCACAGGACACAGTCAGTCTCCTTTAGACCATGACCATAAGCCATCTCTATGCAACTAAATTTATATAAGCAAAACAGCATACAATGGCAACTAGGCTAAAACAATGCAAATCAAGTCCCAACCCAAGTCACAGAGTGGCTTAAAACACCTTACGACTGAAGCTGGTGTCAGCAAAGGCCTGATCATCTACGGAATAAAAATTCACATATACGTGAACAGAAGACCAGATGGAAGCCTCAAAAATCTGAGAAATACACACCTGATGGGAAAAAGCACCGACTGAACAAGTCGAGTGAACCTTAAAAGTGAAAAGAGGATTCCTATCCTTCAAGCCCTATGCCTTAATAATAACCTGCCTACTCCAGGTAGAGATGGTGGAACAAGATGCAGTACAGCTCTTATAAATGCCCACAGGCAGGACAACAGAGAATTTGAGGTTTGGATGGAAACAATGGCCAAGACATGAACTTAAACTGTGCGTAATACAGCTAAAAAGAGTTCTCTTTGGGGTGCTTTGGAGCAAGACAAAGAGAAAGCAAGGCAATGTCCTAATTAATAGAAAAATAAACTGCGCTAGACACAAAATAAATTAAATTAAAGATAAATCATAAATTAATAAATAAATAAACCACCAGGCTGCAGCTAAAAGTGGGATACACACACAAAGGAAATTCAAGGAAAAAAGGAAAAAAGCTGTGCCAAAGAATAATAATTAAAAAAACAATAATATCATATTTTCAAAAAATTATAACCAATTCTTTTAAAAATAATGCCCATATAATAACATATGTAGAAAGTGATTTCCATATAGCAACAGTTCATATGGCAAAAGAAGGGGTTACAGCAGGGGTGGACTGACAACTCATGGGGCCCCCGGGCAAAAGGAGATTATGGGGCCCCCAGGCAATCAAAGATTATGGGGCCACACAGTAGACACAAAGACACACACACACAGTATACAATCACACAGTATACACAGACATGTTTCTATTGGTTGAGAAGGTACTGGAGAGGTGGGGCAGCTATAATCTCAGGATTTTTAGACCAAAAGGATGTCGGTAAGGGACATTTCAGAGATAGAATTTTTACATACTGTCCCTGGTTTACTGAGGCTGGCAACCCTGATGGGGCCCCCTAGTGGCATGGGGCCCTCGGGCAGTGCCCGAGTGGCCCAATGGTCAGTCTGCCCCTGGGTTACAGCAACTATATAGTCCTCTCTGGTAATCCTTATTCCAACATCACGGTGATACACACATAAAAGGTGAAAAGGATGCCCAACCACCAAGATATGTTACCAGATGGCAAACAGTAAGGAGCATTTAGCATGTAGTGTTTTTTTCTCTATTGTGTGTTTACATTTTTCATGTTTACAATCATTTCCCCATACAGTGGTGTTTACAGGGGATATTTTGGTACTAATAAAAAATAAAGTATAAAAATACTTGTTTTTATATTACTCTATGTCTTACTTTCCTTTGGTGTTATAACGCCCCGGTGCTCTCTATTCCCCATTTCCCTTGTGGATTTTGTTTCTGAGTGTAGGAATAACAAAGCCAGAGAGCAGAAGAGGTGTAGCTGCCTCTGTAAAAGCCACTGGTGAATGGGGTCCTAATTTCCCAAAAATATTTTCTTTAGAATTTCTCACCATGCTGCGTGGTCTTAAAAGTTTGATAAAATGTTAAAATAGTGCACAAAAATGATTCCAAACTACAATTCCACATTACCCAAACTCCTCCCATACCAGCATTCCCAATTATTCCCAAAATCGTCAACAACTAGACTTCAGGTATGAGTTTGTTGGAAACTGGCTAGTGTCAGGACATTATGCAATCACCTAAATAACAAATAGAAAGAGACAAGGCAGGTTTTATCTTGCAATAAAAATTAGAGCGTGTTATACGAGAGACAATAGCTACAAATATTGTTCAGTGGCTGGACGGTATGTAATCAGCTTGAACTAAAGTGGTAGTGAGTAAAATCTCAAGCACCTATGCAGTGCTATGTGACTCCTGAAATGTGAAATTATCAAATAAAAAATCCATTGCAGAATTGAAATAAGAAAATACACCTTAAATAATATAAAAATCAATCAATTCGTAAAAATTCAAATTCATCTGTGTAAAAGGTGAATATAAATTTAAAAGCATGGCCCTTCAACTACTTCAACATTGTCTGGCGGAAATATTCATTTTCTAGGTAATGACATGTACATACCCCAAATTAAAAATTTTCTTTTACGATTTTCTTTTTTTTGCTTACATTTTTTTCCTCTTAAGGTCGTTCCTGCCCTAGTCAAACAAATATGGGCAGGGACAGTAAGGCTGTAACTAAAGCACTTTCCAGCATGTGTCATGTCAGAGAGGACCTTTAACACAGTGGGCACTGAGAAGCTGACTTTAGTAAAACTAAAAAGACCTACATTTAGGTCAATATATATTTGGACACAGGCACAATTTTATTTATTTTTTGGTATTCACCAAAACATAAATACAAAAAAGAAACAGCACTCAAAATGCCTCATCCATAAATTTGTGAAGAAATAAAGAAAAAGAATTCCAAAAAAGGAAAACCTGTGGTTGGACAACAGTATACAAAAATATTGGAATTTATTGAAATATATATATATAATACAAACAACAGGGTTCTGCTTTGTATACATGTGCTGTGGTCCTCTGTCTCTACATAAACAGTGTTTTTCTTTTTATTATATGTTTATTGTAATCTGTGTGTTTTTATCCTTAGATAGTGAGACCCCTTTCTCTTCTTTGCAACTACTGAACCCCAAATATGTCCTGAAGAAGTGTACAAGGATACGTGTAGACGCATTAGGGCTCATATCATATATAGATTTTTTTTGTATATATGATTTTTAGAGATGTTTCTTTCATGTCCCTGTTGTTTGTTTTATATATATATATATATATATATATATATATATATATATATATATATATATATATATATTTATATTTCAATAAATGCTAATATTTTTGTATATTTCCACTGTTTGTTGTGCCTTTAAAGTCCGACCACAGGTTTTCCTTTTTTGGAATTCTTTTTCTTTATTTCTTTACCAAAACATAATCAAGCTTAATTTATATATTGAATATGGGCTGAAATGCACATGCTCAGGTTTAATTTGAGCTTATGTACATCCAGAAAGGAGGAAGGGTTTAGGAATTACAGCTCTTAAGAACAGCCATCCCCCTTTTTTAAGGGCACAAAGGTAATTGGACAATTGAATCAAAAGTTTTTTTCATGGCCAGGTGTGGGCTACTTCTTCGTTATTTCTTCATCAATTAAAGAGGTTGTAATAGTGTTTTTTCGCCTTAATGCATCCTATGCTCCATCAAGTCCAACCTATGTGTGTAATTATACGTCAGTATTACATTGTATATCCCTGTATTTTGCGGTCATTCAAGTGCTTATCTAATAGTTCCTTGAAACTATCAATGCCCCCGGCTGAGACCACCGCCTGTGGAAGGGAATTCCACATCCTTTCCGCTCTTACAGTAAAGAACCCTCTACATAGTTTAAGGTTAAACCTCTTTTCTTCTAATTTTAATGGGTGGCCACAAGTCTTGTTAAATTCCCTTCTGCAAAAAAAGTTGTATCCCTATTGTGGGGTCACCAGTATGGTATTTGTATATTGAAATCATATCCCCTCTCAAGCGTCTCTTCTCCAGAGATAATAAGTTCAGCGCTCGCAACCTTTCCTCATAACTAATATCCTCCAGACCCTTTATTAAGCTTTGTTGCCCTTCTTTGTACTCGCACCATTTCCAGTACATCTTTCCTGAGGACTGGTGCCCAGAACTGGACAGCATACTCTAGGTGCGGCCAGACCAGAGGCTTGTAGAGCAGGAGAATTATCGTTTTATCACTGGAGTTGATCCCCTTTTTAATGCATGCGAATATTCTGTTTGCTTTGTTAGCAGCAGCTTGGAATTGCATGCCATTGCTGAGCCTATCATCTACTAGGACCCCCAGGTCCTTTTCCATTCCAGATTCCCCCCGAGGTTTGTCCCCCAGTGTATAGATTGCATTCATATTTTTGACACCCAAATGCATTATTTTAAATTTTTCTACATTGAACCTCATTTGCCATGTAGTTGCTCACCCCATTAATTTGTTCAGATCTTTTTGCAAGGTTTCCACATCCTGCTGAGTTATTGTCGTGCTTAGCTTAGTATCGTCTGCAAATACAGAGATTGAACTGTTTAGCCCATCCTCTAGGCCATTTATGAACAAATTAAATAGGATTGGTCCCAGCACATCCTGGGGGACTCCACTACCCACCCCTGACCATTCCGAGTACTCCCCATTTATCACCACCCTCTGAACTCGCCCTTGTAACCAGTTTTCAATCCATGTACTCACCCTATGGTCCGTGCCAACATATTATTGTTATTATATTGTATTATATTATATTGTTATTATTTTGTACAGTAAACATCATTGAGTTGTAACAAAAGATGAAAAAGGTAAAGACCCTTTCCTGCCCCAACCTTAAATTCTCCAAGATACACAGCGTTTTTTTTTACGTGTGTGGCATTAAGAAAGGATTTTAGGCCCCGTTCACATTGCGTAGTGGGAACGAGTGCTTTCGCTGACGGGGTTTTTTTTTTGTGTGATTTTCACACGATTGCCCATGTTGTGCATAGGGCAGCCTGTTCACTTCAATGGGATGCCTTATGCATGTTTATCACCCAAAATAAGTTCCTACCTCTTTTACAGCAACAAGCTTAGTGTGATTTTTAAATGCACGTTTAGCTGTGATTGCTGCTTGATTCTGTCATGTAGCAGAATTACACCATGTTTGGGGTGTCATCAATAATGGCAACCAAACGTGCACTGAGCATTTTGCCATGATTTGGAATCGCAGGCAGCATAGCAGTGATTCTGCCTATGATTCCAAATCGTGCAATGTGAATGGGGCCTAAATTTATTTAACAGACCTGTCAGTGCCATCAAGCCATACAATAATTTCTTCCTGCGCTCTATATCAGCAGCAAAACCCTATGCTTTCCCTATCACAGCTAAAGCACATTGTCAATATGGCTTCTGTGACTTTATCCTTTAATATTCAGGAGGCAGACTTACGAAAAAGACCATTTACTCGTCCTTCTAAGCTTGCTGACCTAATCTGCAAGCAAGGCACTGCATTATGTTTGTTGTGGTGAATGTTTACCTTATTTCAACAGGTCTCGAACATCAAACATGTAGGATTAGCCACAAACCCATGGAATCAGCAAATCCAAACCTCACTCCTACTGTTGCCCATTTATTAAACACTAAGACGGGATTCAAAATATCTAAAAGTCTAGTTTTTAAAAACAAAGTTCCACCACAAAGAATAGTGGAAATCTAATGGTTTGAAAAATGTGTAGATCCTATGGGTCTGTTTTGTAGCAGCCTTGAATGAAACTGAGCGTAGGGAACTGCTTTGAATGAAGCCACCATCTTCCCCAACAACCTCATACAAAGACGAATAGAAGGACCCTTCTTTTCCCTGACTACCTGAATCAGTTCTCTTATAGCACTGATCTTTGCTTGGGGTAGGAATACCCTCTGCTGGGTTGTATCTATGACCAGACCCAAATACTCTAGCCTTCTTACTGGTTTTAAAGAAGACTTCTCAAAGTTGAGGACCCAACCTAAGCATTCCAGGTAGTTGATTGTGGTGACCAAATTTTGGTCCAGGCGGGCTACCGACTGGTCTATCAAGAGCAAGTCATCTAGGTATGCTATTATTTTTATACCTTGGGCCCTTAATCTGGCCAGAAGAGGGGCCAAGATCTTTGTAAAACACCTGAGGTGCAGTAGCTAGCCCGAAAGGCAGAGCTACAAACTGAAAGTGGCATTTTTCTACTTCGAAACGCAGGAACTTTTGATGAGCAGGGAAAATAGGTACATGCAGGTACGCATCCTTGATGTCTAGTGACACCAGAAGTTCTCCTCCTTGCAGGATGGATACTACCGATCAGATCGATTCCCTGTGAAAGGACCGTATCTAGAAATCGGTTTAGATCTTTGAGATCTAGAATGGGTCTGACATCTCCGTTTGGCTTTGGTATCGTGAAAAGGTTTGAATAAAACCCCATTCCCTGCTCTTGCATGGGAACTACCATGATAACTGTTTGAGACAATAGTCGCTCCAACGCTAGAAGGAGAGACTTCTTTTTTCTCTGGGTCTCTGGGTACATTTGATCTGAGGAAACGAGGAGAAGGGAATTCTCGGAATTCTAGTTTGTAACCTAGAGTTATTGTGGAGACCACCCATTTGTCCCTAAATTCCTCCTGCCAGAGCCCTGAGAACTTTAGTAGTCTTCCCCCCACTCACGTGAGCGGGGGCGCCCCTTCATAAGGAGGTCTAAAGCCCCGTACACACGAGAGAACTTATGTCCGACAGACTTCCAAAGGAGTTCTGCCGGAGTTCTGCCGGAGTTCCGACAGAGTTCTGACGGACTTTTCGACTGAGCGGACTTGGCCACACACAATCACACCAAACTCCGACGGATTCGAACGTGATGACGTACGACTGGACTCGAATAAGGAAGTTCATAGCCAGTAGCCAATAGCTGCCCTAGCGTCGGTTTTAGTCCGTCGGAATAGCATACACACGAGCGAATTTTTCGAAGGGACCGGGTCCGGCGGAGTTCCGTCGGAAAAATTTGAAGCATGTTCCATTTTCCAAAGTCCGTCAGACTTTTGCGAATCAAAAGTCCGTTGCAGCCCACACACGATCGAATAGTCTGACGGAATAATTCCGTCGGACTTTGGATGTTGAAAAGTCCGCTCGTGTGTACGCAGCATTAGCGTTTTGTCTTGAAGACCTTCTCCCCCAGGACTTCTTTATCCCTGGGGTTGACTCTGAGTTTTAACTTTTGAGCCTCATGGAGGAGGCCGTCGTGACTGCCTGGAGGCTGGTGACCCTGGCACTGGAGAAAGCGCCCGTTTAAAGGAGGGACATTTACTTCTTTTCTTGACTGGTAAAAGGGTGCTTTTCCCACTAGAGATCCTGCCAGGTAGTGATTTGGCTGACCAATTTTTCAGCCATAAGATTCTACGCATGTATACCAACCCAAGCGTAAGGCGAGAGGTCTGAAGGATAGAATCTCTGATAGCATCAACAGCAAAACACAAAGCCGCTAGTAGGTTAGATAACCCCCGGGGCTTGCTGTTCAGGTAAAGCTTTAAGCCCCTGTTTAACATGGTCTCTCAAATATTGACAGACTCCAATTGCTGCCACTGCAGGCTGAGCTACTGAACCTGCCAAGGAGAAAAAGTTTTTTAATAGAAATTTTCTTATCAGTTGGATCCCTAAGCATCTGAACGTTGTCAACAGGACAAGTCAGGCTTTTGTTTACAGAGTAAATGGCGGCGTCAACTGCCGATATACCCCACATCTTAGTAAATTTTTCCTCCATAGGATAAAGTGTAGAAAACTTTTTAGGAGGAAAAAAATGTTTATCTGGGTGATTCCACTCAGAATAGATAAGCTTTTCCAGTAAACCATGAACAGGAAAGGCATGTGCAGTTTGAGGAGGTTTCAGTGAACCCAGAGAAGAAGTGGGTTCTTTAACTGACCCAGGTACGGGTAACTTAAATGTGGAACGGAACAAACCAGCAAGAATTTGCACCAACATCTTCTCATCCTGAGAAGCTGAAGAGGGCCCTTCTCCACTAGATTCCTCAGAAGTGGAATCATCAGTCTCCTCCCGATCCTCTGAGGGGAATTCCTCTCCTTTATCTTAGAGTCCCTCACTCTGAGGGTCCTGGGTGATAGAGAGGGGCCTAGTGCATTTTCTTCCACTGAGTGAAGATGTGATTAAGGCCACTAATCTTTCCACTAAACCGTTTATGATTGAGGAAAAAACCTCCTGTGTAATGTATACAGGGGCTGAAGTGCCAGAAGCAGCTGCAGCCCCTGACCCCAACGGGTCTCCCTGGCCAGCCTCCCCAGGTCCTGCGGGGGGGAAGGTGCTGCAGAGGGGGGTCCTCGGAGCCTGTAGGGGACCCCCTTGAGCCCATATTCGTCTGGGTACTTGTACCTCTTCTACCCATAGTGCAAAGCAACAAAAAGTAGAGGTACCACAAAAAAATGCACTGACTGCTGAGCACTGTAGTTCAGCAACTGCTGCTGCTACCAAGACTCAGTCTGGTGCCTAATTAAATGCTGCCTGGGAATGCCTGTGTCCTCCACACTCGCATGCACCTGTCAGCTCTGTGTCCCTCCATAGGCTGTGTGCATCTGAAAAAGAGTGCACTTTAAAGCTTGTGTAGCGTAGTGCTCCGCCCCCTCCTATGACCCCTTCCGCCCCCCCCCCACGCTCGGGGGTGGAAAAGAGTGTTTCCCACACGAGCAGAGGCTCTAACCCTGCTGACAAGCATGGAGGGGAGGCTGGGGCAGAGGAGAGGGAAGGGCCATTGGACGTGAATCCGCTGTAATGGCAGCGGCGGTGGACGGCGGCAGGTGGTGTGGTATTTTACCGCTCTCTGCTCAGGCCTGTCTCAGTCCCCTAATCCGTGGAGGGAGAATCCCAGAAGAAAAAACCCCTTTACCTTCATCCTTCCTGGAGCATGGCTGGAGGAGCATAGAGCGTGGACACCAAGCAGACAGATCAGGCATGAAAGGTATGTGCTCTTGGCAGCCCCCGGTGGCAACTATAGGCATAGCATACATTTACTTAAAAGGAGAAAACCTACTTGAATTAGAAAAATTCTTGAGGAGTCTCCCTTACCTTATCCAGCTGCAGGGATTGAATAACAGACCCAATCTTCACCTCTCACGGTGGGCTCCGTTAGGAAAAAACCTTCAGAGACTGGGCCCCCCTAAATAGGGGGATCCGCAGTTCTGGGCCCGTAAAGCACCCTGCCAGGAATATGGCTGAAAAAAACAAATACTGGGTCCCACGGTCCAGCTCTCTAAAAAGAGAAGCGTTACAGGTAAAACCTTGTTTCTTCGGACACGAGGCCCGGGTACCATCCAATTTGGTCTGGAAAAGACACTTTGAATGGATCCGGTTGCATAGCTGGCCCAAGTAAGGATATTCCAGTGGAGCTCAGCACAGCACATCTTTACTTGTGACCAACACCTAAGACACATGCGAAAAAAGTGGTACCTCCAGTAGGGGGAGGGGTTATATGGGGGATTGAACATCCTGTCTAGGGTGTGCCAGTGTCCAATCACCTAGTGATAACCTATAACCCATCAGTAATTACTGAGTCTCTGTGTCCTGTGATGTACGAGAAAGAAAATGAATCTTGGACTGTCATTGGTTGCTGAACACATATACATCTTCCCCATTTCTTTGCCTCAGTTTGCATAAATTGGGCCATTGACTAGAAATCTGGAAGTAAACATAGCACAGTATAGCAGATTTCATGCTGGCCATAGATGCACTGATCAGTAAGGCACTGGCTGCATGGATAGACGATTCCCAGCACATACGCAGCAGGAAGGTATACAGCAAATAGGAAACACAGAGGAACTCAGTGCAGCACACAGACCAGGGATTGACGAGTCACAGAGCGCACACAAGGAGCATTGGATAAGTTCTCCTATTAACATCCTAGTTAGGCATCAGTGAGCCGAGCATCTGTGCTCCTTCCTCTAAGCACTGCCAGACTTTGCTTTTCTTAACTAAAATAACCAAACTTCCTCGGCCACAGACATTCGGCTTCTTTCATCCTCAAGTTAGCTGCACACTGGACACTGAGCTGCTTATATTCAGTCATGCCAAAGATCCCGCTGTCACTGGTTCCCAGTCAGCTCCAATGCAAACACTCCTTTTTCTTAAGGACACGTGTTTTCATTGGTCGCCTTCCTCCTGTCCCTCTGCCCACAACCACATGTCAGGCCCAGGGCTTCCTTCTTAAAACAGGTTGATAAAAATAGTTATTGAAACCGGCAGAGACGCTAAGTGTTGGGAATAGAAAGGGAAAGTTTCCCCTCTGTGGGCCCATAAAGGCAGGTTCATTTCCTAGGTATAAACAGAAGAAAACAAGCACATATCATCTGCAAGTTTCAGTATGAAACACAATGAGGTTTTCCACCTGGCTCCCTGTCACAAACAGGATCTTTAACCAGTCCTGGCGGCCCACACCTTTTCTGCTGAAGCACTTTCTGCGTCATAACTATGGTCCCAGGAAAGTCAAAAACAAATATTATTCTATTAACCTGTTCAGTACAAGCAAAACATTAACATAATAACAATTTGATGACAATATAATGTAACTAAAGCAGTGTATTGTTTCAGAAGAGCATCCTAAATATGAGTTTTCTTTGTCACAGTTTGTAAATTCTGTATCTGCCAGTTAAATACTATAATGGCAAGGGTTAACAGTAAGGCCAGACGTTTTTTACAGCCGCTTCTTTTTTGCAGTTTTTGCAGCTTGTACATGTTAGTTTATGGCTTCATGTCGACCTAGGTGTTTTTGAGCTGCAAATGGCATAGGCATTTAAAAAAAAAAAAAGAAAAATGCTCAAAAATGCCGCTTTTCAGGTGGTATGTTTAAGTTTATACATTTTGTATTGTCTGCAGGACAACTTCTAACATTGCTAGACAAACTGAGGTGGCTGCAGAAGAGGCAGAGATTGACAGACCCACCAGTCCCATTGTGAGCACTGGCAATCCATCTACACATGCAATGAGTGAGGGAAGTGTGAGCAGGAGAGGCGATGCATTTTTGGATACCAGCAACCCACGTGCCTGCTTCTGCCGCAGCCTATACCACATTCTGGAGGACATTGGGGGAGACCAAGAGAAGCATTGTATGGATCGCATTTATGGTAGTGCTATGCAATACCAACAAACAAAACTAAGTGGTGGGCCACCTCCATGTGATCCATATAATGCTTCCCATGATCCCCCAATGGCCCCCAGGACCTCAGCAGTGCTAGCACCCCCCTCTCAATATCAGCCCCCTCCTCAAGGTCAACCACCACCTATCCCGTCCCAGACCTCATTGTACACCCCACACTCAGTGAATTTTCACCTTCCACCTCCCATTTTCATCCCTCATATCCTTTACCCCGCTACAAGCAGGATTTTTTGCATGATCTCCAGCCCCAAGTATTACCCCGTCCCCAATCCCCACGGTGAGCAAGCATTCATCCCCACCAATCACCAGTTGTGATCCCAACCCTTTTATTTTTGTTACATAAATATCTTTTTTGACTGAAAATACATTTGTTCAATTTGTGTTTTATATGATGCACAACAGCACTCCTTTGCACTCTGCTTGCCCTGATGGCAGAGTGCAAAGGACTCTTTCGCATTCTGCCTTCGGACAAGCATAGGCTAGCCCTTTTTGGGCTTAGCCTATGCTTACCCGAAGGCAGAGTGCAAAGGACTCAAAAAGGGCTAGCATATGTTTGTCCAAAGGCAGAGTCAAATGGACTTGTTGAACAATCATTGAAATGCTTTATTTAAAAAAAAAAACACAAGAAAGCAAAGCTAGATGTATTCTTTTAATTTTTTATTTTTTTTTACACATAATCATTCTGCAATGATACCTCTACATCGGGGATTCAAAAAAGTCAACAAATTGGTTTTGAATGCTCCTGACAAATGTCGTTGACTGCAAATCCATAAATTCGACCCTCTGAGCTTGGTTACTGGCCTTCTGAGCTTGGTTACTGGCTCCTGTTCAACAAGCAGCATGCCAGGACGACTTCAATGGCGTTTTCAACATCAAGTTGCATACTTGTCAGCAAAACTCGCCATTTGGCCGTGCACACCCCGAATGCACATTCGACAACACAGCATGCACGGCTGAGCCTATAATTGTAGATCTTTTGTTGTTGGCTGAAGCCATAGCCACTGTATGGCCTCATAAGATTTTCAGCCAGTCCAAAGGCCTCGTCTGCCACCATGACTAATGGCAAGCTGGGTTCCTCAGTGCAGGGTAGAGGCCTGCTTTCAGGAATATTGAGTCGCCCCTCATGTAGACGACGTCCAAAGGCCGACTCACCGAATATGCGGGCGTCACCTTGGCTTCCATATCCTCCCACATCCACACATCCAGAGTGGGGAGGCTTCTTCACCCTGATGTGTTTCCCATCAAGGGCACCGATACAATTTGGGAACTGGGTTTTCTCCCAAAAAGTTTCGACAACTGATTCCCAGATGTCTTCTGTGGGCTCTGGCATTACAATTTAACGCAACTCCTCCCATATTGCCAGACCTTTCCTTTGTTACTTTGGACACTGTTGTGAGGCTAATAAGGAAGTAGTGATGCAATGAGGCATAACTTTGTTCTGTGGCAAGGAACCTAATATAACATAAAAATTTTACATATTGAAAAAAAAAAGCATAAAAATAAGTCCTAACCATATCCCTAACCCTAACTCTATCCCCTAACCCTATCCCCTACCACTGACCCTATCCACTAACCCTAACCCATATGTGTATTACATTTACCCGAGTGTCACTAGCAGCCGTTCCTCCGGTGACACAGAGCTTTGCATCACAGTGTCCACATCCTCATCAGCATTGGCCTGAGCCTCTCCAACAGGTCATCAAAGAGCGGCACAGACATCCTTGTAAAATTAAGGAATTTTGGCGGATATCACCACAGTTGGGAATACATATTCGCAAAGTACCCCATAGACAACCGATGTGATACCATTGGATGCACCCAAAATGTACATCTGCTGCTTCTCTCCTCCTCCTGTCTCCTTCTCTGCAGCCTCCACAAGACAATCAGAAGGATTGTCTCATCTATCTTCTTGACGACAGGATCCATATTACTCAGAAAAATCCACAAAATGAAAAAAAAAGACTCCAAAAGACTCTGAAATGCTCTCTCCTCTCCAAAATGGCACTGCCACATGCTCTAACATATTTTCTTTGGATTCTGTGGCATTGTGGGAAATTTGGGAGTGTTATATAGCCGAGAGATGTGTTTTTCTTTAAAAAAAAGCTACTTAGCGCTAACGCGAAAAAAACGCTAATGCAAAACACAGTAAAAATCTAATTTTTACCGCCGCTTTTTTCCAGGCGTCAGACCTAGCTTTACAGCTCCTTTTTTTAAAAATCCATGTAGCCTAAAAGGGGTACTTGGCACACATTCACTGAACATTATGTGGAGCAGTGTTGAATTTAGTTGTTTTCCATCCTCTTACTGGATATTGAGCACAGTGAGGCCAAGTGTAGCCTCCATACCATGGTCTTGGATACCCTTTTGCATCCAGTCTCTAGATAGGAAATATTACTGTAATTATACCTAACATGCGGGACATATATTACCAGTGGTACAATTTTGCTCACTTGGCTGGACATATACCATGAGAGGAAATATCTTTTAGCTATACATGGAAATCTGATAAATGTTGCTACTTTGCAACAACTGTGCTGCAAATCCACTTATTTCTAAACCACACCTCTGAAGAAACCAACCCAGCTTTTAATCAAAACACTGTTCTAAAATGGCCTGGTCAAACAAAAATAAATAAATCAGAACATACACATTTCCCCATGTTTTGTCTTGTTGCAAGTACAGAAACGTGCTATTATTCCCTGGAGATATCCAGTGAGCTTCTGACCTGGGGTGAGGGGGATGTGTTTCGTAGTCAAGAAGGGGATAACTCAGGCAAGGTTAATGAAGCTGCTTTGGATTTTAGCGAAGAGGCAGAGTTGGCAGCTCAAACAGGACATTGTGGGCCGAGTATTAGGTTCAAATGGAAGCTGTGGGTGAGAAATACATTTTTAACATTTAACTTTAATGTTCTTAGGAACAGGACAAAGAGAAAGCAGGTTGATGTCCTGATTAAGGTGAAAGCAGGTCACCACCCTTGGAAAAAATGAAGCCTGAGGTCTCAAAACCACCTTGTCTTGATCAAAAAACAAGGAATGTATCAAAGAAAAGGAAGGGTTCTTTACAGGACAACACCGCCAGTTCTGAGGTCCGTCTCGCAGACGTAACACACACGTAAAAAAACAAAAAAAAAATTACAAGTAAGGTTGGCCAAGAAAATAATTACAACAGGCTCAAAGGCCTAGAGGCGATTCAGTTCGCATTGTGCGCTATATAAGTATTTCATTCATTCATTCATTCAAAGGAAACACCATGGAAATTCGTTTCAAATTTTGGCTGTGAACATAACGAATACAAATTTATCCAAAGTTACGAATAATCTAAAATAAAGAATGCCACATCTAAATGAATGGAACGTAACAAATGAATAATAATAAACAATAATAATAATAATAAAAATGTTTTATTATTATTATTAATTTGTTATGTTCCATTCATTTAGATGCAGCATTCATTATTTTGGATAATTCGTAACTTTGGATAAATTTGTATTCGTTACGTTCATAAACAGACAGATTTGAAAGGAAATTCCAATACCTATAGTTTAATAGTTAATTATTATTAGTTAGTTAGTTATTATTTCAAATACATGAATACCGCAACGAATGGAACATAACAAATTCAAATTTCTCCAAAGTTACGAATTTATTCAAAATAACGAATTTCGATCATAACGAATGACCCAAAAAACAAAATAAATAAATGAAATGAAAACGAACACATTTTTTGGCAGTGCACATGTCCAGTAGCCATCAGCATGCTGGGTGGTATGGCTGGCCATACATGGTCGAATTTCGAAAGAATTTTCTTTTGAACATCAGAAAATTTGTGTGTTTTGTGATCCGATGGTGCCACCATTGATTTTGAAATTTGGCCAACCACGCCTTTAATTTCACCTCATGTTGCTACAGAAAATAATTATCGTGGCTGGGAATCTTCTTTTTTTTCTGGGAATCTTCTTTTCTTGCACAAGCGCATTTCTTTTTTGATTACATTTCTGTCACGATTCTCCAATCATTGATTAGAAAATCGTTTGTTTTTCAAAAAATTTCCAACATGTCTGATTACTCAAATTTGATTGCTGCACGAAAATCAGCTGTTGCTACAGCCCACTAATGATGTAAAATATGAACGGAAATTCTTAGATAAGATTTTTGAAAGAAAATTCTTTCGAAATTCGACCCATGTATGGCCTGTCTTAGAGACAGCATTGCCTTAGTCTCTTCTTAAAGTGAAAGTCCAGTCAAAACCTAAGCTTAACTCTGCTCCCACTCCCATTCTAAACCTATTCTATCTACCCTGTAAAAGGAAAGATGCCTATACTTGCTCATTCTTAAAGTCGCTCCAGTCCAGAAACATGATCAGGTCTCATCGCTGGCTTCAGTGTAGAGAAGGGACAGCCGACCATGGATGCCCCATAGTAAGCCTATGGATGACATCATCGTACAGGCCCTACAGCTGGTGTCAACAATCTCTCCTCTACACTGAAGCTGGTGCGGTCATGTGACCTGACCAGAGTGTCTTCAGAATAGGAAAGTATAGATGTCTTTCCTTTTACAGGGTAGATAGAATAGACTAAGAATGGGGGGTGGGAGAACATTTAAAGTGGAAGTTCAGCCAAAACTTAATCTAACCTAACACTAAACCTACTCTCTGCCACATTCAAAGCCTCAGAAAGATTTAGAAAGACCAGATGAACCAATAGCCGATGTGCTATATTCAATGGTAATAGAAACAGGGTAGGCAGAAAAGTCAGGAAGGAGAGGACAAAAATGAACTCTATGAGAGCAGGGAGCCCATCCATATCAATAAACAAACTAGTTATGTCAACATTCTTGGTGGCGGCAAATACAAAAGAGGAGGAGAGGGAGGTAGGAAGAGGTATGAGGTCAACAGTAACCTAGGAAGCCATCACAAGTCTCACGGGTGGGTAGGTAGGCCCCATATTAAGGGGTAATAGGGAGTTATTTTAAGAGTTAAACTTCAGTGATCACTAATCCAAGGAGGTCATGCCCTAAATACTATTTCTCTCTAAATAAGCATCTTGAACCAGGTAGTTGATGCTGACCATGGATGATGTCTGCATTAAGATGGCATGTCCTCCTGGGGAGAAAAACAATTAAAGGAATTGTCAGGGAGAGTATCGTAATCACTGAGATTGGCGGTAAAAAGCAAACACTTCACATGAAAAAATATATTTGAATCGAGGTTCACTTTGCTTTAAGCAAACGTTAGTGGACCAAAGGACATATTATACTAGTTTAGAAATACATTTATCTGTAAATATTAATGGAATTCTAATGCTAGAAAAGCAAACACGCTTGAATAATTAATGGACAGTACATGTTGGATGAACATTCACAAAAAATAACCTCAGGGCGTTAGTGTTAAAATAAAAGTTAATCTTTGGGCAAAAGCACAGGAGGGAAACCTGGCATAAGAGAAATATGTGGGCTGCCATTTTTGAGCTCCTATAAATGCTAACTGCCTGCCATATTGATCTTGGGGATTCAATACTTTCTGTGTCCCTGACCAAGTACAAGTAAACAGTAAGTAAAAACAGAGTAAAATCAGAAATGTTGATATAGATATAACTGCAGTAAGGAGGTCAGGTTGTGGAAGCTTGGTGTCACACTGTAACAGGAAGTCCTCGAACAATAACCTTCATAGCAGGATCATCAGGTATTCTTTTATTGAAAGGATAAACATTTAAACATATTAAAAATAATGTTTGACATAACATTAACATTTTAAAGCTTATAAGACAGTTTAGTGATTTGTTTTGCATATAAGCCCACATCCAGCCGTACCTTTTTTTTGGCTTGGTAAAGAGTTTGAAGTCCAGCCTGGATTTTGTATTGCTGTTTCCCATTTTGGTCATGCTTATAACAAAAAAATGTTTTGTCTGAAGCTAAGGTTTAAAGTATATGCAAAGCTAAAACATTTTATTTTGGTGTTGGACAGTTATAGGAAAGAATAGGGCCCCTGACAGTTTTTTTTTTTTTTTTATATATGTATGTCCTATCAGAGAAATTCATCTTTATTTCTTGTCACAGAGACAAATTAGGAAGTAAGAGGAAATCTTTCCAAAGTGAAGGGCATACTTTTGTTAGACAGCTGTAAACAGTTTTGGCTTTACATACACTTTAAGTACAGGTGCACTTCATTATATTCCATTTTGTATGCAGACATAAGCTCACCATTGTGTTAAATCAGCCTTTTTCAAACTTTTTAGCCCAGAGGAACCTGTAAAATAAATCTAAGGTCTCCGGGAAGCTCTGCTAAAAAAATGATTACATCTACATAGGGCTGAAACAACTAATTGATTAATCGACAACTAATTGATTATGAAATTAATCGATTACTATTTTCATAATCGATTAATCGGCCAGTAACATAATGGGGTTAAAAAAAAACTAAAATTAGCCCTTTATAGTACATAAAGAGCAAATAATCGCTACTGTAAATATTACTTTCACTGTTCTACAGTAAAAAAAATGAACCCCTTACAGTAGTGATTATTTGCTTTTTCTACTATAAAGGGCTAAATTTTGTTTTTTTAACCCCATTATGTACTAAACGTGTTAGACCTGGTTCACATCTATGTGTTTATTGGTGCCTTTTGCAGAAATGCACTACACGTTCACATCTGAAAGGGTCAGGGAATTTTAATGCAAAATGGTGCTTTATTGGTTCAATATACTTCAATAGAGAAGCTGCAGAAAAGCATGTAATGAGTTTTTGCAGCAATTTGTGTTTTTTAATCTGCCCAAAAAAAAAATGCAAAAATGCAAATTGCAGTAAAATCACGTGCGCAAAAATCAAAAACGCACAGCAAAAAGCACTGCAGAAACAGATCAAAAGCAAACTGCATAGGTGTGTACCGAGCCTTATGCTGGTCACACAGATCAATTTTTGGATGAGAATTTTCAGACAAAAAATCTTTGTACATTTGCTGAATGAAAGAGTTTTGTTTGAAATTTACACTTGTTTTTAAAATGAATGTAATATCTGAATGAAAACCACATACACTGTCTGAAAATTCCTTTGACTAAGAAGTTTTCTATTATTTATAAATTTTCCCGTCACTGTGGTTGAAAATGAACATCAATTTGACCCACTTTTTTTTTTAAGGTTATTAACCGATTAATCGAAACAATAATCGGCCAACTAATCGATTATGAAAATAATCGTTAGTTGCAGCCCTACATCTACAGGTCATGGCATTAATATGATTAGTAAGCTGTAGATTGTTTTCATTTGAATAATAAAGAAAATGCCACCCAGAGCAGATTATTTACAACACTCTATGCAACAATAATAATTATATGAAACAAATAGTAACAGACAGAAAAAAAAAAAAACTGTGAAAATTGTAGTGTCCTCTTAGACCAGTTGTAAGTAAAAAAGTGTGTCCTTACATTGGTAGTCAATGAAAAAATGCCCTCTCACATTGGTGGTCAATGGAGAGAAGCCCCTTTTCAATGGTGATCAGGGTAAAAGTGACCCCTTACATTGGAAGTCAGTGGGAAATTGTCCCCTTACATTGGTGGCAATTATAGGTGGGAGATCAATCTGTCACTACTCAGGGAACCTCCAGAAACTTCTGGAAGAATCCTAGAGTTCCAGTGAATGCTTCTGGATAAAGCCTGTGTTATAGTATGTGTTTCATAGAATCCTTCTGGGAAAAATAAAAAAGAATGTGTTTTTAAAATACATACTTTTTCTGATGATCCAATCAGCTCATTTAATGCCTATAGACACCATTAGGAACACAGTCTCACCCAACACTTTATTAAACTAGTTCTAAAGGCAGAAGTGTTTTTTTTTACCTCAATGCATTCTCTGCATTAAAGTATTCTTACCTGAGCCCAATCTCGATCCAGCGCTGTGCACGAGAGCAGCGTATCTCTATGCTCTCTCTTCTTACAAAGCAGATTGCTAGCAGTGGGAGCCATTGGCTTCTACTGCTGTCAATCAAATCTTGTGATGAGGGAGAAAAGTAAGGAGCCAAGCCACGCTGTCTATGGACACAGGCAGCGTGTCTCAGGATCAAGCCCACAGGTGTGCCACAACAGGAAATGGCTTCCTATGGGAGCAGGTAAGTATTAAGTTTGTTATTTAAAACAAAAAAAAATGGACCCTCTGAAATCAATTTAAAGATTGTTTGCCTGCAGAGTTTACATTCAACAAAAGTTTGTGACTGAGAACAGTACACTTCATACTTCAAAAAGAGTATCAAACAGTACCAGTATCAAATTCTTACAGAAAAACACTTACTAAAGAAACCTGCTGCTGTAGAATAGGTTACAGTTATCTTAAAAGTCCACTAAACATTATGTGCACTTAAACAAATTTTTGTGAAATCTCAGAAGTTCAAAACCTATTTCTGTGAAATAAACTCTACTAGATATGTTTTTACATATCTAAGCAGATATAGTTAATAAAAAATGACTTATGATTGGACACTTTGCAGAATGATATGACTGAGCAGGTATTAATGAAGATCAAACAAAAATTCTGCCATGAACCAACAGGAGCTATCCTGAGCTAGAGATCGTAGACTAGAAACTATTGCAAATGTTTTTTTTCCAAATAACCCACTGTCACTTGAATGTATGTTCTTTCATTTTTCATTTTGTCTGTGTATTTGGAATAACATTTACCTGTTTTTTCAAGTTATTGTCTTAAATTCTCCATGCATGTGACCAAGCAGATAGTTACTGTACAAGAATGGCAGACTATAAGGTAAACTGGATTTCCAGAAAGCAAGTACAGACCTATGCTAATGCACTTGTGTTTTGCACTGCTTGAACTTCCAGGCAAAAAGGCAACTTTAGACGTACTATCACAGTTCACCATGCCTTCACACGTGTATGTACCAATTAGTGTGCGCTCAGTGGCCTATTTAAAGTAATATGTCACTGAGAAAAGTTGCTGAATGGTCTTCAACTTGTTCCTGAGTTTTCCTGAGACCTGATCTGCTATATTTGCCTACCCGTGTATAACCTGGCTTCTCCTTGGACTTTGGCTTTGCTTATTGCCGTATACCTGCTTATCTAGCTACCCTTGACTTCGCCTGATTACTGTACTCGCTTTTGCCTGTTACTGTTTGTACTGTGTTGCCTGGCTGTTACCAACCTTGGCTTGCTTCTTGGTCTTGTTTTATCTGCCGATTCTGCGCTGCTTTGCCTAGCTAATACTGACTGCGGCTTGCTTCCTGGACTTTCCCTGCCTGACGATTTGGTCCCATGCTGCCTGACTGTGGCTGACTTCTGCCTGCTTCCCAGCTACCTCTATTACCTCCTGCTCTGGTACCAAGCTGCTTCTGCATCCTGCCCTGAGAACTGTGACTGCCAGATCCACCCATTTACAGTGTGAACATCATTAGCTACTCCAGTACCCATTACACTCTGTGCATTCCCATCCACTATCTCCACCTTCAGAAATGTCGAGCAGGAGGCACACGAGAGGCACCCACAATGTTCCTGTCTCCACCAGGCACAAACTATACAGGTGCTGAATTCTATCTACCTCTCTATCTATCTACTGCAGTGTTAGTTATAGCTTTAGTATTGCATAAGTCTAAAGCTGGCTGTACATTGCTTGAATTTCAGACAATTCCTGATGAAAATTCTACCTCTGGGTGGCCCTGTCAGCACCCTTCTCTGCTCACTAAAAGTAAATATTTCAACTGATTTGTTGTCCGAGAAACTAGTCTGAAAATTCTCAGCCAAACAGTACTTTGCATCTAGACAGATGTAAGCAATGTTCAGGTATTCAGCAGCCGCTGGAGCAGTGGCTGCTGACTATCATAGATAGCATCTGACATTCCTCCATCAATGCCTATTAACACGAATGGGGGAATCCATAGATTTCTCTTGTTCAGCTTGCAGGGCTGAAATGGATTAATTCAAAGTGTATATTGCCAGCATAAGTTGACTTATCTTCAAGACAACTGTCAAAGACTGAGCCTGGGCCCTGCACCAATTTTAATTATAGCCATACCTCTACCACAGCAGCACAACACAAGTGTAACATAAACCATACAAAAACTGAAATTCCAAAATTTGAAGACTAAACTCATAAAAAAACCCTACAAACTATATAGCAGCTTCACTAGATATCACAATTTTTTCCACTAAAGCAAAGAATAAATCACATATAAACAGATATAAAATGTGTAAAACAGTTTAAACCAGCCCTTTTTGAGCCTCCTAATCATATGGTCACTGACACTGCTTCTTATTCTTGTGTGTTCAAATCCATGTCCACCCACCAGAAGGTGTTCCACAACAAAGTAAACATGCTCCAGGGGGATCATCGCCACCTAAGGGGTAGCGTACACACACACTATGATGGACCTTAAATGATGAAGGTCTCATTGCACACAATTTATCCAGAGGCCTCTGACTATGTATTACATTCCCCAATTTTCCCTGGTTTCACTCACATTCACTTCATATTATTCATGAATTAAAGGGCACCATAAAACATGAAAAAAAAACAGCCTAAGCGTTATTTCTGCTTTTTATCACATCAAGAGAAATGCTCACATTTGAGCATATAAACAATTGCACAAAGCACTATACACACATATCAGCATACCCTGGAGAATCCTGTAACAATATGACGACAGCACCTGCTAGGTCCCATCAAACGTGTTTTGTCAAAATGACTAAAATAGTAGTCAGCCCAGATTCCCCTCTTCTTGGGTCCCTGGCCAGTGCTCCTGGCCCAAACCCTCCTGCCAAGTGCCCCTTCATGCATACAATTCATGAAGGTAAAAAACCTTGAACCACTTTAAATAGACAGCCTAACTCAATGCAATGTACTCCAATGCAAGAAAACAAGCTGCTATTGTGTGGCCCCCTGGAAGTGTCAAGCCTTTTATATTTTGAAGTTCACTGTTGTGCTACAGTATAGTATAAATAATATCTATTTTTGAGGAGCAGATCCCCCTCATAATGTCTAAAGCAGTTGGGACTGCCCAGCACGGCAGTGTTCTCAACAATAAATTTACTTAGTAATATAAGAAGCTGTCACCTCTCCAAAATTTGCCAAGAACTATTTATTTCAGATGGCCTGACCCTTCAAAACGGGCTATAAGCCATTCAAGCACAACTTCAGCCAAAACTAAAAAAACTAAAAATGACTAGCCGGTTAAAAGAGAAAAACAGTTTTTATTGTAATATTCACCCTAAAGCCATATATTTTTCCCACTCTGAGGGTCACCCTGGACTTGCCCCAACCTGTGATTGAATAGTGAAGTAGCACAGTGAGTAGCACAGTGTTCATTACCAGTTCAGGTACTGGTATTTAGAATAGTCAAAGGGTACATTTTACTGGTGACATGAGCCAGACTGGGCCATTTTAACCTCCTGCGCTTAAGTGTGGTGCTATGAATATGTAACACTTTTCTGCCTGGCTGGTTAGTAGATATGACCTCAAAAGTCCTGCTGCCCTCATAGGACTGTGGGTGTCCTCGCACACACTGGAAATAACAACAAAAAGCGGGCACAATGACGAGTGCATTACCACAACGATGATTTATTTTTAAATAAACTCAACTCTCTTTGGCACTGAAGAAGAGGGTTTGACCCATGAAACACGTAAGCCTTAGAATGCTACACTTTAGTACGCTGGGCCTGGAGATGGTCTCATCTGTATCCTTCTATATGTCAATGTACATCATAAGTTTGTGGGTAGAACACCTTTTTTATTTCTAAATAAATTGTTATTGTGGTAGTGCACTAGGTCAGCATGCCCTCTTTTTGTTGTTATTTCCATTATTACTTCAAGTCTGTGGCCATCTTAAAGTGAACTTGTGGGATCAGTGAATCTCCTTAACTTCCAAGAGGTGTGGCACCACCATGTGCTACACTAAGCACAGATTTAATAGTGCCTTATAGTAAATCAAGCCATGTTTGCATCGGTACCAATATTTAAGCCCTACTAGTCCATAAAATGTTTGGTGTTATAAAGTCTGTCTTTTAGTAGCTGTCCTCAATAAACTTTATTGTGTTTCAAAATCCACATGCTCTGAAACATTTTTGGGACATCCTAAAGGTTTAAAGAAAAAAAAATATATATATACTGCAGATTAGTCTCCACATTTTAGTTCACCAGTTACAGCACTCAAAATTCTAAAATAAAAAGCCACAGAGTATGAGAAACAGATGTAAAGGGAAAAAGTAGCAGCTACCTCATGTGCAAATTTGGTGTTAACCACAGCTTGGCAATGTATCATACAAGGCCTTGACACTAAGTAACGTGGCATAATTTCGTTGTTAGGGTACAAATAAATGTATTCTAATAACATTTTTGTACTCTGCCCAGTCTCTTTTTCACCTTAACAATGTGGCACATTCGACTGCCAGAGTGAAAGAATAATATGTGCTATTGAGATCTGCCATAGTTTGGTGTTCATATAACTTCTGGGACACAGGAGATTCTACAAGCATGGAATGAGGTGAAGTATAACTAAAGGCCAAACTTTTTTTTTATGTTTTGGATAGAGTGGCGAGGGATTAGAACACCTGTCAGTTTTTATTGCCGTCTGTACCCTTGTTAAGGAAATTCACCCTCTCTATTTGTCCTGTTTATTATTATCATTGAAAATGAAAGTATAAGAAAATCCCAAATGTTTGATTGCCCTCAGAATAGTAATAGAGGGGAAATCTTCCAATGGGGACACTAGTTCTGGTGACCTGGGGGTCCCCAAAGAATTCCCTTAATTTACAGAGATTTCCAATAACTTTCTGTTTGGCTATGGGACAAGAAAAGGGAAATCTCTGCAATGGGACACAGATAACGAAAAATAAATCTGACAGGGGATATAACTGTCCCTTGCTTTATCCAAACGAAAAAAAATTTTTTTTGCCTACAGTTCTACTTTACCGCCTCTCACCCGCCGTATAGATAAATGATGCCCCCAAACTCTGTAAACAATGAGCTGCCATTTATCGGCTCTCCTTGCATTACACTGACAGTGTGAGGAGAGGAGAGTTGATCTGTGATATCTCCTTAAAAGGGGAGACCTGTGAATGAATGAATCAATGAAATACTTGTATAGCGCACAATGCGAACTGAATCGCCTCTAGGCGCTGTGGCGAGCTTTGATCATCTGCTAAAAGAGGAAGGTCTTGAGTTTTTTCCTAAAAGCCAGGTGATTTTCTTCCAGGCGGATGTTGATTGGTAGAGCATTCCATAGCCGAGGCCCTTGGACAGCGATTCTCCGATCCCCCTTGGATTTATACCGGGCTTTGGGCACGAGGGGGAGGTTTTTGTTGGCTGATCGAAGACTGCGGTTTGGTGTGTAATGATTTATTTTTTCCATTAGGTATTGCGGAGCTTCTCTATGCACGCATTTGTGGGTGAGGCAAAGGGTCTTGAACGTGATCCATTTTTTACTGTTAGCCAATGTAAGCTCCTCAGCGAAGGAGAGATGGATTCCCAGAGTTTTTTTCCTGTTATCAGCCTTGCCGCCGTGTTTTGGATCAGTTGTAATCGCGCAAGTTGATATTGTGGTAATCCTATGTAAAGCGAATTTGCGTAGTCCAGTCGTGAATTAATGATTGTTCCAACTACCACTGCTTTGTCATTTTTTGGGATAAAAAGGATGAGTCTGGAAGCATGCGCAGCAGATGGTGAGATCCACTGACTACTGCTCCTATTTGCGCATCCATTGACATTTGTGCGTCTAAAATCACCCCGAGACTCTTCGCTTTGGTCTTTGGGGAGATAGGTAGGTAATCAGGGCACTGATCATCAGTGCCTTGCTTACAGTGCAGCCCCAACAGTGCCCATCAGTATTGCCACTATGTGCTCATTTGTGATGCCAACCTGTACACAGTGACACCAGTCTGTGCCCATCAGTGTTTTACCAATCAGTGCTGCCTTTCAGTGCCCATCAGTGATACCTATCATTGCTCATAAGTGCCGCCTATCAGTGTCATTCATCAGTGCTGCCTATCAGTGCACATTAGTGCTGCATATCAGTGGGAGTCGATGAGGAAGCATATTAGTACCTCCTCATCAGTGCCCATTAGTACAGCCTTGTCAGCGCACATCAGTGAAGGAGAAAAAAAATTCTAACTGAAACTAAGAAAAACTTCTTCTCAAAAAATAAAAAACCCAGTGGTGATTAAATACCACCAAAAGAAAGCTCTATTTTGGGAAGAAATTGATAAAAAATAATTTGGGTACAGCGTTGCATGACCACGCAATTGTCATTCACTGTGTGACAGCGCTGAAAGCTAAAAATTTGCCTGGACAGGAAGGGGGTTAAAGTGCCCAGTATTGAGGTGTTTAAAGCAGAACTCGACCCAAAAGTGAAAATTCAGCTTCTCTGCCTTCCCCTTCTAAGTTTTGGTACTTCATTTTTTTATTTTTTTTTAGCGGGTACCTGATTTTGACAGGCAGCCACTCCAATCGCTGTGACAAGCCAAGCAAAGTTTGCTCCCCCTTCCCCTGCAGCCTTCTGGGACACGTAACAGGTCCAAAAAAGGCTGCAGGACTATTCACAAAGCATTCATGCATGCACAGTGGGAAGCTGGTTGTGAAGCCACAAGCAGTCACAGGTAACTTCCTATTATTAAAAATCAGCAGCTACAGTATTTGTAGCTGATGACTTTAGATTTTTTTGTTTCTAGGGTAAAGAACCGCTTTAAAGTGCATCTAAACTCTAGAAAAAATACATGTATTGGAGTGGTTCAATCCATAGATGTGGTGGCTGCATTAGACTTTTTGTTAAGCATTTCTTTCCTTTTTTTCAAGGAATAGTGCCCTATTGTTTGTGTCAGTGGGAGGAATATTGCCCTATTATTAGTGACAAGTAAGAGGAAATGTGCCCCATCGTTGGTGTCAGTCATAGGAATAATGCCCCATTGTTAGTGTGTGTGAGAGGAATAGTGTCCCATCTTTGGTGCCACTAGGAGGAATAATGCCCTATTGTAGGTGTCAGTGGGAGGAATAGTGCTCCATCATTGGTGTTGGTAGGATGTTTAATACCATACGGCTGGTGTTAATGGAAGCAATGGTGCCTCATTGCTGGTATCAGTGGGAACACTCGAGCCTCATACCTGAGGGAGGAATTGTGCCCCAAAGGCTAGATAAAAGCAAGCAAAGGGCCACATCCAGCCTGTGGGCCGCAGTTTGAATGTTACTGCTATAGGAGAGAGTGAGAGCAGAGGAAGACCAGGAAGACTGACACTACTACAGGCATCAGTTTGTCAGCAAAATCCAGAGGACTAATTCTTGGGATTGAATGAGCATTAATCAGGATGGGCAGTTGGAAAGGAAAATATTTACACTCTTCTATTACAGGTATATCTTGTTTGAAAAACTTTTCTATAGCAACAGGGTTACATTAAAGGAAACTTGTGCTTAAAGACTGCACTGGATCCATCACAGTGACAACAAGGCAACAGCACCCTCTATGACTGTGGAGGACCAACAAAGTGCAGTTTTCCCATTAACCAAGGAGGGGGAGGACACTGGACGTTTTCAATCCCCCAGTAAGGGTGAGGCAACTACAGTATCTGTGACCTGTGGAAGACCAGCAATGTCGAGTAGTCCTATCAATGAAGGACAGTAAGAAAACTCGACTGGCTACTACCACCAGTGAGAGTATAACCAGAACCAAACTGGACATAGCAATAGAGAACCAGCAAGGTCTGGGCACTTCCTACACCCTGAAGGGTGAGAAAAAACTGGTTCCATCCACCAGTGAGATTAAACTAACCAAACTGGATACAGTTAAGGAGGATCAGCAAAATCCAGCCACTCCTTGCACCAGTGAGGGCAAAAAAATAAGACTGAGCCATCACCTCTGGCGGCTTTACACCTTGGATCCAAAAATCTTGGGCTGAATCTACAGGGGAACATCCCCACCATGAACAAGAAGATATCTGAACTGGTCCAACCAAGCAATATGAGGAAGGGCAAGTCATACCAACTATGTGTGGAAAACTTCACTTTCTATAAGGTAATTGGCCAGGGGAGCCTTGGGAAAGTGGTTTTGTCCACCCATCCTGCCACTGACCAAAAGCTGGCATTGAAGTTCATCAAAATAACACAACTCCTGCAAACTGTTCCCTGCATTGCCCTTATTGAAAGATACATTCTATAAGTAGAGATTGCCCATATATTACCAATTTACATGTGTCATTCCAGATAAAGGTAAGTCTTTTCATCTCTGCCACACTGCCGGTGTGCGCGTCTCCATATATTCCTCCACATGGTGAAATCTTCAATGTCTATATTGTAACCAGTTTTTCTTATTTTCACAGACTCGTTTGGCCTTTGTTATGGAGTATCTGACCGGAGGGAAGCTCTATGAACTGATAACATCTTCAGCTCCACTTCCTCTGGACACCTTAAGGTAAGTTTGATGCCAGGGTCACGTTGGAGTTAGGATGGCTGACCACAAAGGCCAGGCAGTAACTTAAGACTGGCATCTCCAGTGGTGCTCATTCATCCATACCCCTATGTACTATAGGGAGAAGTCACTTCATCTTTACCATTAATCGGTCTGTGATGATTTTCAGTGCTAATCCATGTATTTCTTTCACCTAACAGCGGAAATTCGATGTGGTCTGCAATTCCTGCATGCCAAAGAGATCGTTCAGAGATATGAAACCAGAAAACATCCTCTTATTGCAGACTTTGGTTTAGCAGTGAGGGGAGGCACCGAGTCTAAGAGAATTAAAGAATTTGCATGCACACAAATATATACAGACCCAGAGGTAAGTATGGACCTGATATCAGACTTAATTTTAATATTTATCAAGATATACCAATTATCATGACTGAATATAGAGAAGAGATAAAGGGGTGCTCTGTTTTCACTAAATGGGGAATGTCTCCACTGGTGCCCCAGCTGCTTTCAGTGGGTTTCCACAATCCAAAATTTTACAGTTCTTCCAAGAATAGGAGAGGGCATCTACCAATGGGATATTCCCTACACTGGGAAATTTCCAAATAACTTTCTGTTGCATTTCCAGTACCGGATGTCTAAAGAAATTTCCCAGGCAGCAAAAAACAAAAACAAATAATAACGTAGTATTTAACACTTAACACTCCATCCAAAATGAAAAAAAAAAAACGTTGAATATACATCCACTTTAAGCCCCACCTTCAATATTTACAAGCTCCACCTCATTTTCATAACATTGCACGATTTCAGTCCTCCATGAGCTTCCTATATCACATATGTCACTATGCTGTCATCTCTGTCCTTTGTCTGGTCTGACAATGTGCTCATCCTTTCTCTTATGTTTCTACAGATCTTGAAAGGCCTGAAGTATTTCTCCCTTGGAATAACAGTATATGAGATGGGGGTTTCCCCTTTGCCAAAAACAAGGAAACCCTACATAACATCACAAAGAAAAAAGTATAGCTGCATAGTGCTGGATGGTGGCCTGAGGGGGCCTGTAATGCTGCATAGTGCTCTGAATGGTGGTATAAGGAGGCCTATAATGCTGCATATTGCTCTGGACAGTGGTCTGAGGAGGCCTGTAATACACAATGCCCCGATTCGACTGCCAGTGGTTAGAGGAGGCCTGTAATGCTGCACAGTGCTGGATGGTGGTCGTCTGAGGGATGGCTGGTAATCCAGTGCCCTGGATGCCACTGCCAGTGGTCATAGGAGGCCTGTAATGCACAGTTGCACAGTGCGCTCTGGACGGATGGTGGTCTGAGGGGAGGGGAGGCCTCAGGCATGCTGTAATATACCACAATTACTGTACAGTGTGAACTCACAGTCTGCTCTTCTCTGGGCACCTGGTGGCACAGTCGTCTCATCAGGAGGAGTCAGGGAGTTTTGGGACTCGGAGTTGGGAGGCTTCAGCCTGGTTGGCCTGTAACGCACAGTGCTGCTCTCACTTTGGCACTGGCAGTCGTCTCGACTCTCGTCACAGTGCTTGCTGGGAGTGGATTGCGGAAGTAGGCCGAGCTCCGTGAAAAAACAGAAGTTAGTTCACGAGGGCAAACGTCCCTCCTTGCCATTTTCGTCCCGTTTTCGTTTGTTAATGAAAACTGATCTGATTTTCATCATAGTTTTCATCAGTGGACGTAAAATTAGCTGTACCTTTTGTTTCGTTTTCGTTACTGTAAAAATGCTGCTGACGAAATCTTTGACGAAAACGCTTTCGTTGCCGAAATTAACACTGTTGCAAAGGCTAGATGTGCAAAGTTAGTATAGACATAGTCCAACAGGCTGTAATTAAAGCAAAAGGTGTTTCAACAAAACACTGACACAAGGAGGTGATACCTTTTCCAACTCCGGAATGCTGTTTTGGATTTTTTCTGACATGTTGGTGGATATCTTTCACTTGGATGTTATAAGTTGCACTGAGTAAATACAGCTGGATAAATAAAAACGGTGTCTGTCTTCATTTTAGGCTGCAAAGCAATTGATCATTTTAAAGGGGGGTTTATTCTTTTCTATAGCCACTGTAAATGCCGCTTTGTACTTTCAATTATATGGGTGCTGGAGAGCCCTTCTCTCCGGCTATATGCAACCACTACCCCGCTTAGGCTTGCGCTCACATCTGCAGTAAAATACTGTGGTGCTTTTAGATTCCGTGTGTGGAGGTCTTGGGGCTTGCCCCACGCCCCCTTCTCTTCCTCTTTTCTCTCTTTCGTCCCCTCTTTCTCGTTTCTTCTCTTTCCCTCCCCCCTGGTCTCTTCCCTTTTCCCTTTCCTGTTCAAGGTCACCTCCTTCTCTTCAGTCTTCTCTTCTTCCCAGGGACCTCTTTTCCCTGTCCCTCCCACACCCCCCCCCCACCCTTTTTTTAAATGTGTTTCTGCTGGTAGGTGTGATGGACACATCTCCTTCACCACCGTTAGCGCTAAGGGACTGAACATCCCTAAGAAAAGGCAGATTCTCCTACATAATTTGAAATGCACCCGTTCCAATGTTGCAATCGTATAAGGAATTAATTTTAGTATGGAAAAACTTGCTTATCATGACTCCAACCAAGGAGCTAAATTGAAGGGTGTTTCCATCTTGATGTTCTTTTGGATGATGGTGGCCAATATTTGCTTCTTAAAGGTTTTACTGGTGACGTTAAGGTGACGCTGGCCACTATACTCCCGCCAGGTTTCTATCACGTGTAATACTCTAGAGGTCCTCCTGGGATATGCTGAAGGTAAATGAATACTTGGAGGGACTTCAATGTTCAATGGAACCAGGATCTTCTGAACATTGATCCCAAGATTTTTATGAAAATTTTAGCCATATGCCTTCAACTCCACCTCCCTCAACTAATTCATCTAAACCAAGTAAGGTTCATTCTAATGCGTGAAGCTTGGGACAATACACCAAGGTTCTTAACCTGATCTACCTGGCCAACCATACAAAATCCATGTATCTTTTTGGGTACTGATGCGGAGAAAATCTTTGACCGGGTGAATTGGAATTTTATATATACGGTCTTGTGAATTGGAGATGATCCAATGGATCTCGAGTGTTTACTGGGCCCCAAAGGCCTCTGTTAAAGCTAATGGTGTTCTCTCTGACCCCTTTTCAATAATAAACGGTACCAGACAAGGTTGCTCATTACTGTCACTTCTCTTTGTTCTAACATTGGAGCCATTCTTGAGTAGGGTTCGGTTGAATGCAGGCGTTACAAGCTTGCGGGTTGGAGACTCTCAACGCAAGGTATCCACCTACACGGATGACATGCTCTTTTCTTTGACTCCCTACCTAATCTGTTAATAAAATTTGAACAGTATTGGGCCCTCTCGAACTTGAAAATTAATTTGTCTAAGCCCCTGTACATACGGTCGGACATTCTGCCAACCAAATCCGTTGCATTTTGTCCGACGGATTTTGTTCGACGGATTGTGTCCGAAACTGTTGCATACACACGGTTGGACCAAGTTGTCGGAAAATCCGATCGTTCAGAACGTGATGACGTTATTTCGTTATGAGGGGACTACGTTCAGGCTAGTAGCCAATAGCTTTGGTGTAGGAATTTGATCTGAGCATGCGTGGCACTTTGTCCGATCGGAATTCTCTACACATGATCGGAGTATGTCCGATCGGACCAGTTTGTCGGAAAATATTTCCAACAAGTTGGAAAATTGGGTCCGACGGATATTCCGACTGAATCAGTCCGATGCATACCACACACAGTCGGATTATCCGACAACGCGTTCCGATAGGACACATTCCGACGGATTCTCCGACCGTGTGTACAAGGGCTAAGTCTGATGCCGTGTACACACGACTGGACTTTTCAACAGCAAAGTTCCGATGGAACGAATCAGTCGGACAATTCAATCGTCTGTGGGCTTCATCGGACCTTTTCTGTCGAAAAATCTGATGGACTTTAGTAATAGAACATGTTTCAAATCTTTCCGCCGGAACCAGTTCCTATCGAGAAAATCACTCATCTATATGCAGGTCCCAGGTTTTGTCATGTTACAACCAAAAAACGAAATGTATTTTATTGGGATTTTATGTGATAGACCAACACAAAGTGGCATATAATTGTAAAGCGGAAGGAAAAATGATAAATGGTTATTAACAATTTTTACAAATAAATATCTGAAAAGTGTGACGTACTTTTGTATTCAGCCTTCTGAGTCAATACTTTGTAGAACCACCTTTCGTTGCAATTACAGCTGCAAGTCTTTTTGGATATGTCTCTACCAACTTTGCACATCTGGAGAGCAACATTTTTGCCCATTCTTCTTTGTAAAATAGCTCAAACTCTGTCAGATTGGATGGAGAGTGTCTGTGAACAGCAATTTTCAAGTCTTGCCACAGATTCTCAAATGGATTTAGGTCTGGACTTTGACTGGGCCATTCAAAGACGTGAATATGCTTTGATCTAAACAACAGGTGTCAAACTGGCAGCCCTGCAGCTGTTGCGGAACTACGTCCCATGAGGCATTGCGAAGCTGAAAGTTACAGGCATGATTTACAAAGGCAGAAGCATGATGGGACTTGTAGTTCTACAACAGCTGGAGGGCCACCAGTTTGATAGCCCTGAACTAAGGTCGTTATGCTTTGGCTTTTTGGAAAGCTTTGTAGTTGCATCATTTATTTAGCCATCTGGGCCCCCTTCCCCGCACAATATTGCAGCTCACTGATGACAGTTGGGGCACTTTGTACAGACAGTGGTATTCTTCCTCACATAATTTCCAAGATGTACTCCCTTTTAATTACCCACGTTGGAAAGGCTTCACATTGCCTTGTCTTCATAGATGGGAAGCAGATCTTGGCAAGATTTGTACACCCGACCAAAGTTGGAACATTATTCAATTGGCTTCGAAATCTTTGTGTCCAGGAAGGCAACTTTAAGCTTTTGACAAAATAGTACCGTATGCCGTCAGTTGTTCAGTTATTTTCCTGAGGCCTCATCACTGTTGGAGATGCCAGGAGCAGCGGGGGATGCTGCTTCACATCTTTTGGTCTTGTCTGAAACTAGAACATTTTTGGAAGGAAGTGCCTAGACTTACACAAAGGTTTGCGGACTATGGGGTAGCCTGAGGATACCACCTTTTTTCTCCTTCATCTCTGGGAGATCCCAGTCAGGACCTATAAGAAATCGGTACTGTGCCATTTACTTGACGCCACCAAAGTCTGTATTGCTCAGAGATGGAGGGACCTTCACTCTTCTTCTATCTCTTTGTGGCTCAACAAGGTGGAGGATATAAACACCTTTGAAGACCTGGTGCTCTCCACTCATAAAAGACAAGAGCGTTACTCTAAAACATGGACACATTGGAACATGTTTGTGTATTCCGAAAAGAGCGAGGCCCTACTGGAAATGGAATGTGCCCCAATCTTACTCTACTGTCCTGCAAATGTCAGCATAACACCTTCCTTCCTCCCCCCTTTTTTTTCCTATTTGTTCTCCCATTATCCTCTCTCCAAGATCTTTTCCTTTCTGTTTAAAAGTGAAAATCAGGGGTATTCTACCCGCATCTAGACTATAGCAGATGTGTAGCAGTAAGGAGATGTTCCTGGCTTATAGTGTGTTATGATTCTGTGGTTTAATGTTGTCACCTTCTGAATGGTCCTCAGTCTATGATTTTTGTAGTATTTTCATGTATTTCATTTGATGTTTTTTTTTTTTTGCATATGATGCCCGTGGAGCTTTCTGTACTTTGCAAACTGTTTGTGGTTCACTTTTGGGCCGCGTACACACGCGCGGACTGTTCGCCCAACTTTGTCCGTCCAACAGTTTCAGCAAACAGTCCGCTCAAAATTAGCATGGACGGACATGCCCACACACGACGAACGAACAGTTTGCTGAAACCGTGCGCGATGACGTGAACAGCACGTACGACGGGACGAAAAATACGACGTCCTATACACTGCATTATAGCTTTCGGCGTGAAAATCCTTTCTGAGCATGCGCGCAACTTTGTTTGACGAACAAGCCTACACACGAGCGGGCTGTTCGCTGAAACAAGGTTTCAGCGGACAGTTTTTCGGAATTTCCGAAAAACCTTGTCCGTCCAACTGTCCGCTGAAACTGTCCGCTGAAAGCCCACACACGAGCGGACTGTCCGCCCAAACACTGTTCAGCGGACAAAGTTGGGCGAACAGTCCGCCCGTGTGTACGCGGCCTCGGATGTGGTTTGTTGGATGCTTCTTTATTAGATATATAATTTGAAGAAAAAAAAGCCATTGCTTCAAATTCAGCATTCATGTGGATGCAGGTGTGTTTGGGATTAGGTTGGGTTTGGTGCACCCGCTCCCTCATGGATGTCAAAACTGGGATCAGTGGCTGGGTCCTTGCAGCCGCTGCGCCCTAATATACATGAAAGGGGCTGCCTATATGTTGATTTATTGAACACCTGTGCATCCCATGCAGACCAAAACAGTCCTATTCATTGCCCTTGTAGAGATGTCAAAATTGGGAACATTGGCTGTGTTTTTGCAGATGCTGCTTCCCAACAGACATGAATGGGACTGCCTGTATGCGGTTGCACAAAACACCTGTGCATCCTCTGCAGGCAAAATCCATCCCATTCATGTCTATTAGGATGCAGCAGCTGCACAGACACAGCTGTTGCTCCCAATTTGACATTTATATGTGTGCAGGTGTGTTTGTGAATGGGTTGGGTTTGGTGCACTTGCCCCCACACAGATGTCAAAATTGGGAACAATGGTGTTGTTGCAGCTGCAGCTGTTGCATGGGACTGCCTGTATGTGGTTGTTCAAAACACCTGTGCATCCTCTGCAGGCAAAATCAGTCCCATTCATGTCTTTTGTGATGCAGCAGCTGCACAGACATAGCCGTTGCTCCCAATTCAACATCCGTGTGGGTGCAGGTGCATTTGGGATTTGGAGCATCTGTCCCTGCATGGATGTCAACATTTCCTACCACTGGCTGTGTCTGTGCAGCCGCTATATCCCAAAAGAAATGGGAATTCCTGCACATGGGTGCATGTAAAACCTGTGCAACCCGTGCAGGCAAAAACAGTCTGAATCATGTCTATGGCTGAACGGACAGCCGTTGCTCCCAATTTGAGGGTGCAGGTGTGTTTGGGATTGGGTTGGGTACACCCACTCCTGCATGGATATCAAAATTGCTGCAGCTGCATCCCAACAGAAATAATTGATCTTGTGCAGGCAAAAACAGTCCCATTCCTATCTACTGGAATGTAGTGCTTGCACGTACAAAGCCTATGCTCCCAATTTGACATCCGTGTGGGAGCAGGTGTGATTGGGTTGGGTGCACCCACTCCGGCATGGATGTCAAAATTGGGACCAGCAGCTATGTCCGTGCAGCCACTATGTCCCAACAGACATGAATGGGACTGCCTGTACATTGATGCAGGAAACATCTGTGCATCTCATAGAGGCAAAATCAGTCCCATTCATGTCTACTGAGATGCACAGTCATGGCCATTGCTCCAAATTTGACATCTGTGCATTTGGAATTGGGTTGGCAGTGTTGTGTAAATTTTATTAAGATGTATTTAATATGTATTGTCACAGTGTCTCCCAGTGTTAGTTCTCCTGAAGCCCACTCTAAAGAGTGGACTGAGGCAGACTGATGCTGGTTGAGACCCCCGTTTTGGTAGTGGAAAGCTTCTTGAGGATGCTGAGTGGGGATATGTCCGCCAGCGAAGGGCCCCTGTGCAATGCACAGACAATCGTCTGGGGGGATGTGTTCGCTCTGCAAAGACATTATCGGTTATGGGGGATGTACGCTTATGTGCCCCTGATCAGCACATGGGGGGCTATGGTGTGTTCCTGCAGATAATCTCCCATCCTCAGGAATGATAGAATAATCCGGGTATGCGTTGTTCTCTGAACAATGCAGAAAAAGAATTCACGCCAACTGTAAAAATGGCAGTCTTTGAATTGTTATGGTCAGACAGCGCCCATGATTTCAAGGCCAGCCATGCGGCTTTCTTTGTCTGGCTGAAGATGATGGCTTACAGGTACCGGGGGCCTAAAATCATACTCACTGCCCCTGCCCAGACACGCCAATAAGACTCCCCTAGTCATTGTTCATTGGTTGAGATTTGTATAACTCCTCCTGTTTGCCTGTGTTTGATTGACTGATTTGTGAAGCAACCAAGCTCTATTGTTATATAAATAAAGATTGCTCTCATGATCAGGCAGTGGCGCTGTGGAGCTAAGGATGTAAGGATGGTGGTCATGTCTTTGTTACTTGGGAAGATACAGAAAACAGGGTCGTACTAAGAGGCATTATACCAAAAGGCTGAAAGTGACATGGATTACGCACAACGTATAGTGGAATCTCCATGACAGTAATGCCCTACACACACGGTTGGAAATTCCGACAGAAAAAGTCCGATCAGATTATGTTGTCGGAAAATCAGATCGTGTGTGGGCTCTATCAGACTTTTTCTGATAAAATTTCCGACGGAAAAAATTTGAGGGCTGGATCTAAAATTTTCCGACAACAAAATCCGAATGGACTATTTCTGATCGTGTGTAGAGAATTCCGACGCACAAAGTGCCACGCATGCTCAGAAAAAAATTGGAGATGAAAGCTATTGGCTACTGGCCTCTACGTAGTTCCGTTGTACGTTTTGTACGTCACCTCGTTCTGAATGATCGGATTTTCCAATAACTTTGTCCGACCGTGTGTATGCAAGACAAGTTTCGGCCAAAATCCGCCGGAAAAAATCCGACGGATTTTGTGGTCGGAATGTCCGACCGTGTGTATGGGCAACAATGGTGAGCCAGGATATTATGGAGTGAACAGAACCTCTTTCACACCAGAAGAGGAGAGGGGAGAGCTGATCCCAGCCCAGGACATCAAAACATTTTAAATACTTTGTCCGATGTGTTAAGTAGGTTCTGCTTTGCAAAAAAACAAATTTTTCATCTTTTGGTATAATGGCAGGATTTTAACTGTGTTTGTCCCCCCCCCTTCTTTCCCTCTCTTTTCCTTGCCCCCCCCCTTCCCTTCCTCTTATCTTTACCTTTCCCCCTTCTTTTCTTTCCTTTCCCTTTCCGATCTTGTCTCTCCCTTTTTTTCCCTTTTTCTTTTCTATTCTCCTCTTCATTATTCTATTCAATCTGCTTCCTTCCCCCTTTCCCCCATCTTTTCTTTTGTACATTTTTTCTTTTCCCTCTCCTCCCTTTCCCCCCTCCCCCTTTTTTCCTTTTTCCTCCTTTTCCCCTTTCCTCTCGCTTTTTCTTTTTGCTTCTTTTTTTCCTCCTTTTCTCGTATCCCTTTTTTCCTCTTTTGGAATTTTTCCCCCATTTTTGCACTACTCCAACTTTAACATCATTTCAATCACTTAGTCACCACATCACAGGGGTATTTCCTCACTTGGTACCAAATAGTTTTGGCATTTTTACTTTATGTACTCTTTTCCACTCCAGCCCCTCGACTTGTCAATTTCCCCCAGTTGCCGTGGGAGACTCTACTGGCGACGCCCTGTGCTTTATATGCACCGAGACTTTGGTAAGCACCATTATATGCTCATTGTTTTCTTCCCCTCCCTTACATAATTGTACTATTTATATACTTTTCTATATATCTTTGATTACATTGTTATTGATCTTGTGTCTGTTTACAGATGTATTTCCTGATGAAGCGGCTTATCCTGGAAAACTAGTCGAAGTACTATGTATGACCAAGTCACCTGTGTTTTAATCCTACTCTCATGTATTATGTATTAATAATTTTTTCTTAAATTTTACGATTGTTTATACATTCTATTGTAGCCTTCCTGTATTGTACCGAGATAGTCCACTTATTCTTTTCCTTGTTCTTGGTGAGCCTTGGCTGGGGATCTGGCTCCCAAACCCCTATCCCATTGACTCAAGACACAGATGGTTTGTACTGAAATAGTTTTGAAAGCTTTGGTTTAAAAATGGCTGCAGCATATTCAAGTGGCCATGTGGCTGAGGGGGAAGGGCGGCCATGCATTGTTGGGACATCATTTACAATAGGAGCTGCTTGTTGAAAGTTCTATGCCCTGTGGATGGTCTCAGGTTTCTGCATAATAGAATGGGGAGCTCTATTGTTTTGAGATGAAAAGATCATGCATGCAACTATCGCTATTGGTATTTCTCAATGTCTTGTTCCTGTGGAAGCTAATGCCAGAGTTAAGTATGGTGTTTTTGGATGTGTTGTTTGGTTGGATATTTGGTGTCTCAATTGTGTAGTCAGTTTTTGTAGGGAGAAATTTCGGCTTTCTAGTGAAGAAATCTTGGTTTGTGTTAGTTCTGGCAGGATCAGCCAAAAGTCGGCCATTTTGTTGTAGTCCATTTGCACATGGTTTGATTGTCATCAGCCATTCTATTGTAGTCCAGATTTCATCTACCATGTGGTCGTGGTTAGGCTTTAGTCAGCCATTCTGCTGTAGTACGGATTTAATCCACCATTTTGTCATGGCCAGATTTTCATTTGTTGCAACTGCCATTTTTTGTCTGCTCTGTTTTGGTTCTGGTGGAATTGCTCTGCTTTTCGGACAGGTTTCAGCGTTTAGTGAGGCTGGTTCATCTTTTTGCAGGAGTTTCAGTGGTCTGACTGTCCAAGAGATACGGAAGTCGAGGGGGATTCCCTCCTATTTGCAATATGGGGGTTTATCCCACCCTTTTCATGTCTAAAAAAACAAAAGTAAACTATATAAACTAATGTTTATATAGGTTTTTAAACTTTTTTTAATAAACCAAAGTACATACTACACTATGATGGCTATTTATGTGTTTGTATGTGCTACTCTAGAGCAAGAGGCACTAAAAGCTTTACTGGGAAAAGGCTGCTGGTTAATGGAGTGGTTATCCTGAATGAACCGCATACATATTTATTTGTCTGGTGAGTGGCCATTGCATTAGGTGGTGGTGGATTCATGGTTGATGGTGGACACAGAAGAACTAAATATTGAAGAGGGAAGATAATCATATGCAATCAGTGATCACTCACTAAGGACATTCATTGTATTGTGGCATAGGAAAAAATGTTTATGTTGCCGTTTTTATTAATTAAGATTAATAATTTGCACAAGGATTATTTGCACTAATCAGTCTTTTTTTCAGTATTTTTTGAATATTTTTTGATTTATTTATTTAAAGCACTTGCCATTGGGCATAGAGATTAATATTGTGGTATAGATATCATAGGTGAATTTTATTACGAATGCACAGATGATATTTTACATCAATATATGTTTTGTAGTGTTATATATGTATTATAGTTAGAGCAATCCACTGATTACACATATTTCTAAAGTCCGTCAGATTTTTGAACAGGAAAGGTCCGATGGAGCCCACACACGATCGAATTGTCTGACAGATTCGTTCCGTCTGACCTATGCTGTTGAAAAGTCCAGTCGTGTGTACGCGGCATAAGCTGTCTAGGACACTTCTCCTAATTGGCTGAGACACAACAGTGGCGCCATTGGCTCCTGTGGCTGTCAAAGTCAGCCAGCCAATCAGGAGAGAGAGGGCGTGGGGCTGGGTTGGGGCTCCATGTCTGAGAGGACACTTAGAGCTCTGACTCGGCTTGGGTGGCTCCATAGGAAGTTGCTGGCTGAGGGAGCACTCAATAGGAGGGTGGGACCAGGGGTTGCAAAGAGGAACCCAATAAGAGGAGGATCTGGGCCACTCCGTACAAAACCAACTACACAGAGGAGGTAAGTGTAACATGTTTGTTATAAAAAAAAAAAGAAAAGGAGACTCTACAGTCACTTTAACTCTGTTATTGCATTTAACACTACCCTCTCCACAGACTGACATTACTGCTGTCCAGGTGTCTTCACTGCTTCACTGCTCCCCTATCCAAACTGCAGACACCCTTAGATAGGAAGTGAGTTACTGACCAGGTCTCCTGGGGAAAATAAAGAAAAAAAAAACAAGAAAACTAATGCAAACACCACATTTAAAGTGGAGCTAAACTATGTAATATTTAGCTATTCTTTAATGGTCTGATGTCCCTCACCTGGCTTTTTTTGGGTGCCAGGTTGCAGCTGTTTTCATTGGCCACACGGGATGATGTCTCTCCCACGCTTGCGCAGAACTGCGGTCATCCCAGCACACAGGTGGTGTGCCAAAAAATAAATAAAATAAGTTCTGCTTACTGCAAGCAAGCAGGTAGGTTTCTTTTACTGCATTATATGTCTCGTCTGCAATAAAGAGCCTGCCTGCTCACAGTTTTTGACTTTAGCTCCACTTTAAGGTTTGGTAAACTGTAATAAATTAAACTTTGTTCATAGTTTTAATACCTGTCTGACACAACAAGAAGTGAGAGTGGGGTTAAAGTGGCTGCAAGCCCTTATATATACCAAGTGAAGTGCCCAGGTGATACATAGAGGTGAAACAAATCCTCCTATATAAGTTGTACCTATTTATCTGCAGCCGTCTTTCCCCTACATACATTCAAAGTACAGAATTTACACAGGACCCCTCAGCTATGAAAAGCAGGGGGCATGGAGCTGAAATAACATCAGTAAGGAGAGCTCTGAGAGCTGATTGAAGGGAAGGGACACCCCCCCCCCCCCCCCAGTAACAGAGCTGAGGCTGTCAATCATAGACTGTGCCCTCCCTTGTGACCTTTTTTCTCTTGGTGTCAGGAAAACTTGTCAGAAGTGGCTCATGCTGATAGCAGAGGAACGAAGCAGCACACAGAAAATACACTTAGTGCTCTGGACTGAGACAAGTACACACTATAGAGTGATATGCTTTGTTCATATTTCTTGAGGTTTACAATCACTTTAGCTCCTCTCTTAGACAGCTGTCCCTGGAACAGCTACCAACACACACACACACTCACAATTGTATGATTAACCATTATCTCATGCCATTTGTAAAATGATGGATTTCCCATATTTTTTTGTCCTGGGACCCAATGTCAAGAGAGCAGAGAGCGGTTGACCTACATCATATATACCCCTCCCTCCATATCTAGAATGTGTTGGCACTGTCTAGAGGCCAAGGGCTCCTATCTCCACATTTGGTGGGGTTGTAGGCTTTTCTCTCCCCATTCTGGCAGAACATATTTACTTCCTATAACTCTATGGGTATATCTGACATTCAGGCTTCTCACAAGATGCCCTATTGTCAATGATCCCTGGGTCCATTTCCAAAATCAAAAAGGGCATCCTTAGGCATTGCTTATTATCAGCCCAGATAGCCATATCTGTCACTGAAAATCTCCTACACCCCCTCACCTTTTAGAGTGGGCCCAGATTCTTAAAGACATCATGGCTATGGAAACACTGGTTGCAGAGGATAGTCTGGATCCCGAGAAAGTACGCAGTTCATGGATGTGCTGGTAGGCCTATAGCAAGTCAGTCACTTTCTGAAATCTAATAGTGGGATAGTGGGTCCACCCTTCCTATGGTTTGACTGAGGTATGGGCCATTTCCTTTTTGCGGTGGCTTTTGAGCACCTCTCAGGTTTTTCTTTTTTCTATTTCCATTTTCTTGTCTGTTACCTCCCATCCTGATCCAGTTTATTATTTTGTGCTGTGTTTTTGGGTACCGTATACATTATTTTTCCATTGCACTGTTTTCATCTCTTTTTCGTATATAGTCCTCATTGACAGTATGACTTATTATGGAAAGTCTTTACATTTACGTCCTTCTATAAGTTTGTACCCTGGTATTTGTTTGAATCTATCTAGCAGGAACACAGGCAATTTTGGCAGGGGTTTGAGTCCTTCCCTTACTCTATCCAAAACGGAAAAAAAAAGTTTTGGTTATATATACACTTTAATTAAATATATCTCTAATATATTATTTTTTTTGCAATACCAATTTTATTAGGTTTTTAGTATATATCTAATACATTATTTACTAGTTACTTTTACGAAAACAGACAAGATAAACAGAGAACTAGGCTCTCATAGGATAGCAATAACTATTTTAGCAGATGTCCTAAAGCAATAGTTAAATGAGTCTGTACAAACTGGGTCTCATTCAGACACACAAGACAAGAAAACAACTCCCGTCTTGGTCAGAGAAAAACTGTCGGGCTTAGCAGTAGGATCCCCTGTCTCTGGAGCAGTGACCTTAATACTATGCTACTCCTTCAGCCCATACATAAAAATAACACAAGCAGCTATTTGAGTAAGAGAAGCCATAAAGAGCAATTACGACATTTCTTGGTATCAGCACCTTCCTCCCGTGCAGCCCAAAATAAGCAACCATGAGTATAATTATTTTTGTTGGCCTAAGAAAGCAAAATGGTCCAGGCAAGGGTTAACCAGCAGAGAGGTGCTCCTTGGAACTTTAGCATGGAAGGGATGAATGGAGAAGCACTGTGAGCAAATCTGGCTTGGCGACTCATTCTCCAATGCCGTGGTCGCTTGCTTGGCCCTTGGAAAAATGTGTTTCTCGCTTTTCCTTCAGGAACAGACGTCTCGTTGTGCTGAGACCGGCAGTGCTGCTGAGAGAAAAATGTCTCCCCTCGGATGCTGCAGACAAAGAATAACACTGCTCCCTCCAGACCAAACAGCGTGCCTTTGGTGTCAGACAGAGGTATGTGTTGTTCAGGGGTGATGTTTAGACACTCGTGGATGATGAGAGGAAACCGTCTCCTCGTTTCAAGGTATAAACATGACAGAATTAGCATTCTTGATTGCGCAGGCTCTTCCCAGTAGCTGGTGGAGCAGCCTGGACATTTATTCAATTGGACAAGAATATTATATCTTTCAGAAATATAGAATTTGGGTCTTGAGTAGGACATCTGGCTTCCAGTAACAGTTAAAGTGGATGTAAACCTCAGACATTAAATATGTACAAGGCATATCCCGCTATAGTGTGTACTTGTCTCAATTAAGAGCACTAAGTGTCATTTCTGTCTGCTGCTTCGTTCCTCTGCTATAAGCATTAATCACTTCTGACAAGTTTTCCTGACACCAAGAGAAAAATGGTGACAGGGGAGGGACCTCTTGCAGATTGACATGTTCAGCTCTGTTCCTGTGAGCTATATGAAAGGGGTGTGTCCCTTCGCTCCAATCAGCTCTCAGACCTCTCCTCACTGAGCTCTGCAGAGTGTAGTTTCAGCCCTCTCAGACAATCAGAAAAGCTTTGTAAACTTAGCACTTTGAACAGATGTAGGGAAGAGAAGACTGCAGATAAACATGTACAACTTACAGGTGTGCTCATAATTTTACAGACTGCCAGAATTGATGATTTCTTGGCCATTTTTCTGAGAATATGAATGATAGCACAAAAACTTTTCTTTCACTCATGGTAAGTGTTTGGCTGAAGCAATTTATTATCAATCAACTGTGTGTACTCTTTTTAAATAATAATGATAACATAAACTAATCAAATGACCCTGATCAAAAGTTTACACACCCTAGTGATTTTGGCCTGATAACATGCACACAAGTTGACACAAAAGGGTTTGAATGGCTATTAAAAGCATCCTCATATGTGATCTGTTTGCTTGTAATTAGTGTGTGTGTATAAAAGTTCAATGAGTTTCTGGACACCTGACAGACCCTTGCATCTTTCATCCAGTGCTGCACTGACATTTCTGGATTCTGAGTCATGGGGAAACCAAAAGAATTGTCAAAGGATCTGTGGGAAAGGGTAGTTGAAATGTATAATCAGGAAAGGGATGTAAAAAGATATCCAAGGAGAATGGCAATCAGCAGTGTTCAAACTCTAATCAAGAAGTGGAAAATGAGGGGTTCTGTTGAAACCAAACCACGGTCAGGTAGACCAACTAAAATTTCAGCCACAACTGCCAGGAAAATTGTTCGGGATGCAAAGAAAAACCCACAAACAACTTCTGGTGAAATACAGGACTCTCTGAAAACGTATGGTGTGGCTGTTTCAAGATGCACAATAAGGAGACACTTGAAGAAAGATGGGCTGCATGGTTGAGTAACCAGAAGAAAGCCAATACTACGCAAATGCCACAAAGTATCCTGCTTACAATACACCAAACAGCACAGAGACAATCTTTAAAACCATGTTGCATAGTCATTTGGAGGGATAAGACCAAAATTTAGCTTTTTGGCCACATCCATAAACGCTTCATTTGGAGAGGAGTCAACAAGGTCTATGATGAAAGGTACACCATTCCTACTGGGAAACACTGAGGTGGATCACTGATGTTTTGGGAATGTGTGAGCTACAAAGGCACAGGAAATTTGGTCAAAATTGATGGCAAGATGAATGCAGCATGTGATCAAAAAATACTGGAGGAACATTTGTATTCTTCAGCCAGGAAGCTGCACATGGGACTTACTTGGACATTCCAACATGACAATGATCCAAAACACAAGGCCAAGTCGACATTGGCTACAGCAGAATAAAGTGAAGGTTCTGTAGTGGCCATCTCAGTCAGTTTAACCACCTGCGGCTAAGCAGTATAGCCGTATGTCGCTAGACTTCTACTGGTTATACCAGGATGATGCCTAACCCAGTACCATTTTTTAGAGCCGATGGTTGGCTCTCTTGTAATTGTATCTTGTAAAAAGTAATTCTAGTGGCTAGAAAAACATTACAACAGGTAAGAATGAACTGCCATCTCAAATGTGAATGGAGTGGATGAAAAAGAAAAAAAAAATGTAAATTTCTCTTTTATCTCTGCTGATTAAGCAAGGTGGATCTAGACCCCAGAGATTGCACCCCACAAGTGCTGTCCTGTAAATATCCACTTCCATCACATTGTCATTATTCCCTTGCCAACTGAAGCCAGTGTGAAATACCCAGTACTTCCAGGAGGGTAGGAAAAAAAGTAAGGGTCCTTTCACACTGGGCGGATCAGTTCTGATCCGCCCCGTGGATATCCGTTTGCTCAGCGGGGATCACTACGCCGATCCCCGCTGAGCAGGGAGATGACAGATCCGTCTCTGCACACTGCGCAGGGACGGACCTGTCACAGCGCCGCTCTCCCCTATGGGAGATCGGATGACGACGGACCGCAGTGCCAGTCGTCACCCGATCCGCAGACGGATGGAAAAATAGCTTTTTCCTCCGTTACACTTTTTCGAATCGGAGCGGGTCGGATGTCACGTTCAGGTCCGCCTGAAAAACTGACAGGCGGGCCTGAACGGGACGTCAGTGTGAAAGGGGCCTAAGTATAAACAACAAGACATTTACATACCTCACAACTTTCTGCGATAGGTGTCCCTTGTTCCTATTATCAAAAATATGTAGGCATAGGACACACACGCTGTTACACCTGCTTAAAGTGATTGTAAAGTGTTGTTTTAAAAAATAAAATATAACAAACATGTTATACTTACCTGATCTGCGCAGTGGTTTTGCACAGAGCAGCTCAGATCCTCCTCTTCTCAGGTGCCTCCTGGCCCCTCCCTCCTGTTGAGTGCCCCCACAGCAAGCAGCTTGCTATGGGGGCACCCGAGCTGAGCCGCAGCTCCCTGTGTCCATTCACACATGAAGCCGCTGCCCTGCCATTTTTCTTCTCATTGGCTGACTGACTTTGATTGACAGCAGGGGGAGAAAATGGCGCCGCACTGCTGTCTCAGCCAATGAGGAGGGGAGTCTCGGGCAGCTGATATTTTCGTGCAACATCCATACCAATACTATTACTTTATACCGACTTTTGAAATTTACAGTTGGAGCAATTTAGAAATTGGATGAAAGGTTTAGCACTGGGAAACACTTTTTGAAAGATAAAAAGTGCATTTTATATACAACAATATACCAAAGATAAGCCCTAACCCAAAAGTAAGACCTAGCGTGATTATCAGGGTGGGCTGCAATATAAGCTCTACCCCGAAAATAAGCCCTATCAAAGTTCACTAAAAAACCCGTAATACACTACTGTATACTGCTGAAGTGTCTTACTGAATTAATAATACAATGTTTTACAGCCGCCATAGGTCCTCTTTTCTCATCCCGGCCGTTGTCTGCAGCCCCTTCCTCTTCAGTGTATGGAGTGGGCTGACGTCACGAAGATCTTGGCTCTTCTCTCTCTTTCTCTCCTCCCCACCAAAGTCAGCTGGATCTCAGCTCTTCTCTCTCATCCTCTCCCCCCCAATGTCTGCGGCCCCTCTCTCTGTAGCACTCAGAGCGGGCTGACATCAGCGGGGATCTCAGAGAAGAAGAGCAGATCACGTGAATGCCCAGGGGAGTTATAAAGGTATAAAACAGTAGACACACTGTTGACACACTAATGTACCAGTATAATATTTTTACTAAAAGTATTTGATAAGGATTTTAAGCAAGATGGATTTTTTTAAATGATTAAACTGACTGCTGACCTGACAGTGGGAGAGGGGTGACATAGGAACTTTTTTATTTTTTATTGATTTATTCATGATTGATTTTTAGAACATGGAGAGGAGTAAATGACACAGCACAAGCACTATGCTATCTATTATGCTTTGAAGGAACAGATTTTTTTAGGGTTACAACCACTTTAATACCGTAAATAAGACATCCTCTGAAAATAAGCCCTAGTGTAAGCCCTAGTGTTTTTTTTTTTAAGACAAAATGAATATAAGACCCGGTCTTGTTTTCGGGGAAACACAGTAGATCAGATCAAAACAAGGGACAAATGAGGAGGAAAGAGGGTGACTTTGTTCAAAATCAGGGATAGTCCCTCAAAATCAGGGACAGTTGGGAGCTATGCATTTAAATATTAACGCCATCGTCTCTTATAGATATTGTTTAGTTTAGCTTTCTTTATTCTTCTTTTTCCCTTATTTCTTTTTTATATTTTTCTTAATATGATTCATTTATGCATGATTGTAGTTATTCCATTGTCAAAGGCGTAGGCTTCTATTCACCGTAATATACTTACAGGTAAAAATGTGCTGTCTATTGCCTAATGTCTCTCCTTGGCATTCTTTTTGACTACAATGTAATGTTTTATACAGTCCTGCATATCAAACTGCTGCTTTATTCTTGCTATATTCTGAAAGTGTCTTGATTAAACATTTATTTGATTAAATTAATTAAATAAAAGTGTCAGGAAAGCCCTGAAAACTATTTCTGGCATAGATTAAACGCACTGTTGTGGCGATACCATTGAGTTAAGAAACCCAGACGTGTCACCTATATATATATATATATATATATATATATATATATATACATACACACACGCACACACACAGTATCTCACAAAAGTGAGTACACCCCTCAATTTTTATTATTATTAATTTTTAATACATATTTTATTATATCTTTTCATGTGACAACACTGAAGAAATGACGCTTTGCTACAATGTAAAGTAGTGAGTGTACAGCTTGTATAACAGTGTAAATTTGCTCACACAGTCATTAATGTCTAAACTGCTGGAAACAAAAGTGAGTACACCCCTAAGTGAAAATGTCCAAATTGGGTCCAAAGTGTCGATATTTTGTGCGGCCACCATTATTTTCCAGCACTGCCCTTAACCCTCTTGGTTCATCCAGACCTTTACAAGTTGCCACTAGAGTCCTCTTCCACTCCTCCATGACAACATCATGGAGCTGGTGGATGTTAGAGACCTTGCACTCCTCCATCTTCTGTTTGATGATGCCCCACAGATATTCAATACGGTTTAGGTCTGGAGACATGTTTGGCCAGTCCATCACCTTTACACTCAGCTTCCATAGCAAGGCAGTGGCCGTCTTGGAGATGTGTTTGGGATCGTTATGTTGGAATACTGCCTTGCGGCCCAGTCTCCGAAGGGAGGGGATCATGCTCTGCTTCAGTACATGTTGGCATTCGTGGTTCCCTCGATGAACTGTAGCTCCCCAGTGTCAACAGCACTCATGCAGCCCCAGACCATGACACTCCCACCACCATGCTTGACTGTAGGCAAGACACACTTGTCTTTGTACTCCTCACTTGTTTGCTGCCACACACGCTTGACACCATATGAACCAAATAAGTTTATCGTGGTCTCATTAGACCACAGGACATGGTTCCATTAATCCATGTCCTTAGTCTGCTTATCTTCAGCAAAGTGTTTGCAGGCTTTCTTGCACATCATCTTTAGAAGAGGCTTCCTTCTGGTATGACAGTCATGCAGACCAATTTGATGCAGTGTACGGTGTATGGTCTGAGCACTGGCAGCATGACGCCCAACCCCTTTAACCTATGCAGCAATGCTGCCAGCATTCGTACATCTATTTCCCAAAGACAACCTCTGGATATGACACTGAGCATGCACACTCAAATTTTTTGGTCGACCATGGCGAGGCCTGTTCTTAGTGGAACCTGTCCTGTTAAACCACTGCATGGTCTCGGCCACCGTGCTGCAGCTCAGTTTCAGGGTCTTGGCAATCTTTTCATAGCCTAGGCCATCTTTATGTAGAGCAACAATTCTTTTATTTCAGATCCTCTGACAGTTCTTTGTCATGAGGTGCCATGTTAAACTTCCAGTGACCAGTATGAGAGAGAGTGAGAGCAATAAAACCAAATTTAACACACCTGCTCCCCATTCACACCTGAGAACTTATAACACTAATGAGTCACATGACACTGGGAGGCAAAATGGCTTATTGGGGTGTACTTACGTTTGTTGCCAGCGGTTTAGACATTAATGGCTGTGTGTTGAGTTATTTTGAGAGACAGCAAATTTACACTGTTATACAAGCTTTACACTCACTACTTTACATTGTAGCAAAGTGTCATTTTGTCAGTGTTGTTACATGAAAAGGTATAATAAAATATTTACAAACATTTGAGGGGTGTACTCACTTTTGTGAGATACTGTACATATATATATATATATATATATACATATATACATATACACACACACACAGACACAGTATGTATCGCATATACCAGGGGTCTCCAAACTTTATAAACAAATAAACAGCCCTTCAGATTTTGAGGGGTCTGGACTGTGGCCAGTATAATTGGAAAATGCCCTGCCGTCAATGGGAGTAAACAATGCCCCATCACTGGCATCATTGGGAAGAATAATGCCCCATTGTTGGTATCGAGGGAAGGAATAGTGCCTCATCACTGTTGTCAGTCAGTGGAAGGAGTAGTACTCCACCATTGGTGTCAGTGGAAGAAATAGTGCTCCACCACTGGTGTCAGTGGGTGGAATAGTGCCCCAAGGGCCAGATAAAACACGCAAAGGGCCACATCTGGCCCCCGGGCCACGGTTTGGAGACAACTGGCATATACAATGGAAAGGCAGTCCATATTGTACTTTAACCACTTCCCGACCAGCGCACGACGATGTACGTCGACAGCATGGCACGGGCAGGCATATTGGCGTACATGTACGTCCAATATTCGTTGCCGCCGTGCCATCGGGAGCGCGCCGGCGGCGGCGCGCTCCCGCGCTGGTCGGGTCCCCCGTGAGTCCGGTCGCGGGACCCGCGGACTCGATCGCCGCGGGCATCCCCGCGATCGTCTCACGGAGCGGTGGAATGGAGGAAATGCTGTATAAACAACATTTTCTCATTCTGCCTAGCAACTAGTGACGCTGATCTCTGCTCCATGTGATTGGAGCAGAGATCAGTGTACACTAAATGAAAGCCCAACCCCCCCACAGTTAGTAACACACCCCTAGGAACACTTAACCCCTACACTGCCACCCACTGGTTAACCCTTTCACTGCCAGTGTCATTTACACAGGAATCACTGCATTTATATAGCAGTGATTACTGTATAAATGACAAGGGTCCCAAAAATGTGTCAAAAATGTCCGATGGGTCCCCGACAATGTCGCAGTCACAATAAAAATCGCAGATCGCCGCCATTACTAGTAAAAAAAAAAATAATAAAAAATTATTCATAAAAATGCTATAAAACTATCCCTATTTTGTAAACGCTATAACTTTTGCGCAAACCAATCAATAATCGCTTATTGCGATTTTTTTTACCAAAAATATGTAGAAGAATATGTATCGGCCTAAATTGAGGGAAAAAAATGTTTTTTTTATATATTTTTGGGGGATATTTATTATAACAAAAAGTAAAAAATAATGCGTTTTTTTCAAAATTGTCGCTCTATTTTAGTTTATAGTGCAAAAAATAAAAACCGCAGGGGTGATCAAATACCACCAAAAGAAAGCTCTATTTGTGGGAAAAAAAGGACGTCAATTTTGTTTGGGAGCCACGTCGCACGACCGCGCAATTGTCAGTTAAAGCGACGCAGTGCCGAATCGCAAAAAGTGGTCTGGTCTTTGACCAGCAAATTGGTCCGGTCTGAAAGTGGTTAATGTTAATAAAATTACCTTTCCATTTCAATCTGCAGCCTCTGTAACTTTTCTGTTTGTGCGATTGGCTCACTGATTTTCCTGCACTAAGACACAAGTCAAGTTTTAGGACCCCGTGCAAAAGGAAATTCAGTTTTGGCAAGATACTCCCCAAGAGTTAAATACTTCTAAAGGGATGCAGACACTACAGCTTTTCTCAACAGAACACAGAATACACCAGGTGGTTTTATTGAACCAGACTCCAACCCTATTTAGATTCGAACTCCAAAGGACATGGTGAAACAAACTGCTATTTCTTCAGAGCAGTGAATGTTAGGAATCTGCAACAAAGTTTGTTAAAATCCTGGCATTAATCATCCAGAAGAGGTTTACTTTAAGTCAATAGTTAGATGCAGGAAGCTGGACAGCTCTTAATTCTGAGAAGACAACTTGGTGTTTGCATGTCAGTCTGTAGTCTGAGATTTGATTCACTTATTGAAGCCTCTTTAGGTCTTGCCCCAGATGAGAAGGAAGGAACTGAATATCCAAGAAAAGTTACAAAGCTGCTCTGCTGGCTGCTACCCTCAGGAGCAGTATGACTGCTGCAACTGCAAGCATGTATTGTTGGGTCCTCCTGATAGCTAACAGTTCATTTAGGGAAGGGAAAAAAATTCTCTGATTATAGGGACTCTGGTCAACAATGTTAAAGGGATATTATAGTTAAAAATGGAAAGGCCACTGACAACCAATATAGGCAGCATAGGTTTGCATAATGTCTCTGGTTACCAAGGTAAAAGTGGCAATATTGTTAGAACTGCTGAATGCAAGTCAGTAAGTGCTGCTGACCACCAGTAAAAAGGTGCTCAGTCATCAGATATCCAGTAGGTCATCAGTGATAAAACGGTACACAAGAACAAGTTGCTGGCTAACATAAAGGGGCCCCATAAATATTTGACTAAGGTGGCCTTTGATCTGTAGTGCCACCTCCAGGATAAACCCTTAAAGTACCAGGCCTAAATTGTGCAATGTAAGCATCTAGTAATGAAATTTAATAAGTAGATGCCATGTGAGTTTTGATTTTACAATCGTACTATACACATGACAACCTTTAGACTCATGACACTGATATCAATGGCTTAAAAATGAATGTACACACTTTTACATTCCTATCTGCCTTTCTGTTGTGGAAGAACTGTTAGGTGACCATGGAGTTACTAGGCGTGGATGGGGGAAATATATCTTTTTTGCAAGACAGTTGTCGGAGGTGCTCTCAGTAACAGAACTGAAAACTACCTGCTGAATTGTTAAGAAAGAGACACTGAGAAAGTAATTTGCTCTCGTGTAAACAGATTTGAGTTGAGTGCTTGCACTGTAAGCTGATAAGGGACACCTTTTATACATACGGTTCACTATATGCTGCCAGGTCCTCCTTTAAGTCAGCCTTTAAAAGGACTTCCAATGGATTTGCTCTAAATCCATCTACACACAAATCTTAAGTCTAAATATTCAATGTTGACAGTTAACGAACAAAGAGCCTGCACAAAAGGGACGCAGTCTTGCCCTGCCTTCCCCCTGAAACTAGATGACATTAGATGACACGATGCATTACAAGGCGCACTATGAGGTTTCTGGAGCGCGCTATGGAGACTGAAGTTAAATGCATGAATAACAATGAGTTTACATATGAAGAAAGCCAGCTGCTTGCCAAAAAGATACTAAACTCCACTTTAAAACTTGACATGAACACATCAGTTATTTCATAAGATTGACAAAGTAAAATGTCTAATGCACAATGAAAAAAAAAGAAATTCAATATAAAGTACGCACAATAATGACTTTATCTGGGAGGGGAATTACAGATTATGTCACACATGGTACAGTTCAGACTTAAACAATTTGAATGAAGGTACGGTGCCTTGAAAAAGTATTCATATCCAGCAAAAACGTTACAACCAAAAACGTAAATGTTTTTTGGGGGATTTTATGTGACAGACCAACACAAAATGGCACATAATTGTAAAGTGGAAGGAAAATGATAAATGGTTTTCAAAAAATATTTTTGTACATTGGTTTTTACCTAGTAAAAGCTGTCGTTTGACCTGCACTATCGGAGCCCTCCCTTTTTTTTCTTTATGTGTACCGATGCAAGTGCTGCTGAGCTTCACTATTTGGTTCCAGTACCCTTATTAGGGTTGGTTTTGGTCATTAATTTGCCATCACTGGAGTTCCTGTCCTGGTACTGCCTGCAGTATCCATTATATCCATGGTCGATACCATGTGAAGTTGGAGTAAGGCCAATCCGGGAATTTCCTGACATCGGATATACAGCCATCGTGGACCTTTCCCATGGATGCATTCATGCTCGATTGACTTGTTTTATGATAGTCAAGTCCAACATCTCTGGTAACCGTATATGAACCTTGATGTTTATTTTGAAGACGCCTACAGTTTGATGACTCTCAAGAGCTGTGTGACATCATGTGTATTCACCTACGTGTCTAGATGGACATTTGGTGTTTCATTTACCTCTATGTGGACTTTTTCTCACTTATTACTTATTTTTTGTCTGATTAATCTCACTCACAAGTTTGCACTGTTTATATGTTTGGTTTAGCGCTACATATTCACCACTATTACTGTATAAGTTCTGCCAGCTTAGTTTGGCACTTACACTGGGTTTGTTTTTCCCCAGTCCAGCCAAGCAAACAAAGCAGCACAAGAGAGAATACATTTGGGTATAAGCTGCTTGCCATGGCAGAGGTTAGGTGTCCTGCATGAAAAAGAAAAGGGCTGCTTTGAAGATGAGAAATGGACCATCTATTAAAGAAAAATTCCAGGCATGGCATTTTTTACACTGTTACATTTGCCCAGCTTGGACCAATGTGATTATGGATATACCATACCTGTGTCATGGCCATAGATAATGGGGTGCCACCAGTCCTCATGTACAGGGTCCAGGCCGGTAGGGGGGACCAGCAAGAAGGGTGAATTGAATGTGGGTAGGCAAAGTGATCGGTATGGCAGGGGGCAATTACTGGAACCAATCTCCCGAATGGCTCTCTCTGCTGGTTTTCAGCTGCTGCAAAGAGATCCATACAAAGGATTGGTTCTTGTAATTGCCCCCTTTCTGCCACACCGATCGCCCTCCCTGTGTACCATACATTTGCCCCTGTTGCCCAGGTTCCCTTCCTCGTCTTCCCACTGGCAGCTATAAGCACACAGTAGGATCATTCAAGATTGTGAGTGGGGGAATGGTTAGGTAATATGTCATATTTACCAGCACCTTCCTTTCTTGAATGAACACAATGAGCGATCGGTAGTGATCATTTACTATGTTCATTCATAACTGAAGCATTGGCTGTGTGGGCCCCATGGTTTCTAACAGCAGCCCTGCAGAGAATGCTTTGCATTTTCTTCATGGATACAAAACATTATCTGATTGGCCTAGATGGAGAGCATGACATTTTCAATGCATTAATGCATTTATGAGCAGGTGGGAAAACCACTGGGATGTCCAAGGATGCACACGGCAATTTATATTCAATTAATCACAATTTATTACAGAGTGAAATAAATGCTGTTCGTTGTGCTTCTATCATCAGGCATATTTTCCATGTTAAGATCATAAATGATAAGCAATGTGTCTGTGTTACACTTCCAGATTTTTATTACCTTTCGCAGAGACCAAAGTATTTCCCCTGACAATGCCTTTATCTGTTTTTCTGTCCAGGAGGACAGAGCCATCATTGTTCGTGCATCATTTAAGGACAGCATCAACTCTACTTCCCGAACCAGAATGCTGGCTCAGAGGATGACACAGTCATGATTGGGTGGTATCGGTACAGTTCTTAGCCATGGTAAAAAATGACACAGTTCAGCCCCATACTGCAACCGCTCACATACATTTACTTTTGCTGTATATTGTCACATGCCAGAGATATATTCATAAAAACTTGTAAAATTACGGAAAAGTCCACTTTAAACTCACAAACCATAAATCTCAATGCTCTGTTTAGAGACAAGCTGCTGAAGAATGCCAAGCAGTTTTATGCACCAAGCACTCCCTTTTGGGCGCTAAAGAATATGAAGCCATTTGAAGAAATCTGGTCAAAGAACAACCGCACACTCCATCTAAGAGAAAAAAAAACTTTCAAACTGTTGTCTCCTAAGAAACCAAATGATTTGTAGTGTGTTAACATGACCTAATCTGTCTTGCGATAAGGCTGTTTGTAAACCATTCTGCGAGTGAATGTCATTTATCCTAAAGCCATTTTCCATTTTGAGAATGCCATTGTATACCTGTAAAAGTTCCATTCATTTCCAAGTGTAGCAGACTGGGAAATCACCCAAATGGACCCATTACTTGTGCTCAGGGCTCATGGCCTAGTAACATGGGTGTGCCTTCACCTGCCCAGTCACGGTGACTGATATGCTGGTACAAAAGAACGCAACTTAGTGACCTGCTGTGCCTCATTAGGTGAGTCAGACAACTTGGCTATCAACAGAGAGCTGTGGTTGTAACTGAACCATGTTATTCTGTATAAAGCTGGCTCCAACAGTATGCCTCTGAGCAAATCCATTATCACAGAAACCAACTGCATGCAGTGACCAGTATGTGCAAGAATAGTATCAACCCACACATATTGCATAAAGCACAGCAAACCACATCAGAATATGACAAAATGTTAGAACATCAATGAAGCAACCCATTAGTTTTCTAATCTTTCTATGTAACTGTTAACTCTTCTAATAAGTCATCCATTACAATTTTGGTATGCCTCACCCCCCTCCCCCCCCTTTTTTTTTTCTTTTTTTAGGGCTGTTACTGATTAAAATTTTTGTGTTCGATTAATCGTTTTATTTTTAAATTGATTAATCAACTAATTTCAATTAATTATAACACACATACAGATCCAACTACTTTTAGCTAATCTCCTTGCATTGCAACTCTGCATTAGTCAGTGGTAAATGTTGTATACACTATATACAATCAGCTGGCACTAGTTCGTTTCCACAATCCATGACTTAACTTCACAGTTCACACAAATACGTTTTAAATTCAAACTTTCGCACTGACGCAAGTAATTATTTTTTCCATAGTAGTGTGACAATCCCTCCACCTCCGGTCTAACTAATTACTCTCACCTTATAGCATGGACCCCTGTGCAAAAAGGTGGTCATGCAAGCAGGTATTAAAAGGGTTAACACAGACCATAAACTTCTCTCACGTCTCTTTAGATCTCAGCAAGGACGCCAGGTTATGGGTAGAAAGAAAAGATCTAAGTGCTCACCGCTTAAGTATAAGATTTCATTTTTGTGTTCAAACACAAGCTACTCACATAAAGATGATAAAAACACAGCATGTAAATCAGACAATTGTGTTAGTTACATAGGGAAGCAGCGGGTGATGTCATGCGTAGCTCCTCCCCCGTACGCGCAATCAGAACTTTGACCTCACCGGACTCCTCCCCCTTCCATTCATTAGCAGACAGAGGCACTTGGGGAAGGGGGGAGGAGTCCAGTGACGTTGATGTCCGTGACGTCCCCGGATCTCCGACGGAACTCCCTGAAGACCCTGGAAGCCGGTGGAGAGGTGAGTACAGATCAAAAGAATAATCGATCAATTAATCGATCTTTAATTTTCACAGCCCTACTTTTTTGCTCTTTCTTTCTCTTGACTCTTGCACTTTTCTCCTCCGTTTTCTCTCTTACTAGTCTTTTTCTCTTACAGGACGTTTCCAATCTATAGATCTCTTAAATACTTGCAGCATTCCTTCACTGCTTAAAGTGATAGTAAAGTTAATTTTTAAGTAGCAAACACGGTATACTTCCTTGCTTTATTTAATGGTTTTGCACACAGCAACCCCAATCCTCCTCCTCTGGGGTCCCCTGTTGGGCCCCTCCTCTTCTACTTGTGTCATCTAAGTAAGCTGCTTCCTATGTTGGCACAAGGGTTGCCACATCATCCCTTTAATCCAGGACACACAATAATTACACATGTTCTGTGGCTGATTAAGGTGGTAATTAAACTCACTCTGTGCCTTATTTGCATTAAATCAGCCTCAGAACCTATGTAATTAATATGTGTCCTGGATTAAAGGGATGATGTGGCAACCCTAGACTTGGCACACATGTGGGCTTTTTCCTGAGATGTGCTGTGTGTTCATTTTAAATACCAAACATGTCAAATTTACCAGCTTTGTGCAATGGTTTTGAACAGAGCCACCCCAATCCTTCTCTTCTTGGGTTTCCCGCCGGCGCTCTGGGCTCCTCCTCCTCCATAGGAAGCCGTTTTCTATGCTGGTACATGTGCCGGCTTTATTCAGAGAATGCTGCGTGTATCCATTGGCAAACACATTGGGCTAGGCTCACAATGCAGAGAAAGCATCAAGGTAAAAAACCTGCAGCTGTTACAACCACTACCAGTGGTAGTAAACCGCAGCAGTTGAAAAAAAAAAAAAAAAAACAAAGCAAAAAATCTGTAAGGCAATTGCATACTGTGCTAGTATGCATCAAATACTAGAACATTATGAAATACTTACCTTAGAACAAAGCCCCCCAGCGGCCCCTTTCACCGATAAGAGGGCTGACATCTTCCCCCGGTCTTTCTTCTGGGTTTGCGGGCTTTAGTGGTGTGATTAGCCGGAACCACGATGACGTCACTCCTGCGCATGCGTGTGGGAAACCTTGGTTCTGGCACGAAGTTCTGAAGGTCTTACATGGCATGCTGGACCTTCAAAGCGCCGGTGATATCAACAGATGCATCCAGGATGAATATCACCTAAACGGTGCATTTCAGAGATATTAATTTTACCTACAGGTAAGCCTTATTATAGGCTTACTGTACCTTTACCTAAAAATCACAAAGCAGGCTTTACTACCACTTTAAGCTTCACCATCTACTGTAGGTTGTATTTTTTGCAAACTTCTCAGTGAGGCTCAGTCCTCATTTGTTATGTTCTTCTTCAAATTTAGACCTTCTTGACTTAAAGGGGAGTTCTACCCAAAAAGGAACTTCTGCTTTAAGGGAGGTGACCCCATGGCATGTCATTTTTTGAGGGGGGCGGATACCCTCTTTTTAGAGGGTCTCAGCTCCCACTTCCTTCCGGCGCATTGCAGCACCAGAAAGGAGATCACCTCTTCCCCCCTCCCTCACGGTAATCATCTGGGACACGTCACAGGTCCCAGACGATTGCCCGGGCCTTTAACAATGAGTGGCACGGCGCTGGGCGCCAACAGTTACAACGCTGGCGCTGCAGAGAGGAGGAACCCTGGGACAGGTAAGTGTCCGATTGATAAAAGTCAGCAGCTGCAGTATTTGTAGCTGCTGACTTTCAATTATTTTATTTTTTTTAACCCGAACTCCGCTTTAAGAAGCCTCCTAAAGTGTACACCATTCTTGCTATTGTCCTTGCGACTGTGAACAACTGCTATTTTACCCTATTTCGATTTGAAAGTAAATGTTTTATCGCATGTTGCACTACGTTGCACAATTTGTATTCTGCTGGTTGTTTCCTACAAGAAAAATGAAATGATGACTACTGTATGAATCAGGACTTCAAAGGTATCACACTATCATCCATAAAATGATACTGTTCAAACATGATTTTTATCTGCATACAATATCATAATGTTGCACAAAAAATAAAAACTATAAATTAAATGGATTGTGGTTCTGCTAATAGTACCACAGCTGTAAACATAATATGGTGTTCACATACATTCACCATATACCTCTGGGAGTTTTGGCAAAAGTGTTAACAACATTAAACCAAACAGACTATATATCTTGCAACTTGATTGTTGTTTTGATTGCAAGATGGTTACGGTCTGCTAAAGACTTTAATCCCTGTTTAAATACTGTATATGCACCACACTGGCTTTAAAGTTATACAGTTAGGATGAAAACATACACAAGTCCATCTAGTTCAACCAAAAGATAAATAAATAAAAACCTCCATATACACAGTCCTATAACCACAGTTTTTCAGACCTTGTTTGCTTCTTCAGACCGTATATACTGTATACAAGATACAAAGTTGTCTAATGTGCTCTGTACGGACATACCAGACCATCGGGGAGGGACTGCAGGGGACATAAAAATACCAGGCAGTTATTGCCCTGCCAACACAAATGTCCTGTTTTAACCCATCAATCCTACTGATCCAATGGACCCATGGTATATATGGCAAATATTTCTCAATTACTTCAGAAGTCTCCCTCAGAGACCTCGGGTCTCTGTGGATTCTCCAGCCATATGGAGGGACAGGTCCTTCCTCACAAGTAAATTGTATTTATTTATTTAAGGTACTTATATAGTGCCGTCAATTTACGCAGCGCTCTACATATATATTGTACATGCACATCAGTCCCTGCCCTCGAGGAGCTTATACCCTGAGGTCCCTAACACACATTCATACATACTGGGGCCGCTTTAGACAGGATCTGATTAACCTACCAGCATGTCTTTATAGTATAAATATAAACTTGCCTTCTAGTCGAGCTGTTATAAAGAATCATAGATGACGATCGGGAAGTAATCGCCATGTATAACTTGGGTTCCATTGAAGCAGTAATAAATCCAAAACCAAAAACGTAATATATTGCAGCTTATCAATCATTAGATGTGATGGCTGCATCAGCTTTCCTTGGCTTTTTCCCCTCTGTTTTATCTGGTCAGCAACACATCTTCTGTATAAGCAAGACACTGTGCATAGGAGGCACAGCAGACAGCAGCATTGTCAGTCTGGGGGGAGTGTTAAATATATTAGCAGATTTGAAACCACTAACAAAATGAAGCCAAACTCCAGCTCACACTTTATAAGCAGTTACAGAAAACATTTTGTTTACCTTTTGCGATAAAGGTTTAGAACGAACAAAAGCTGAATATTGTAATCACCCCTGCCAGTGTTAAGTGGTTTGTCTCATCGACGTAAACTAATAAATTCTGCTGGAGAGTTTTTTTCTGTGAAAAACAACGGAATTGCTGGCTGGATTACCAGTTAAAAACAGAAGAAAGAAAACCTAAGAAATGAAAAGAATATAGCCATCACGTCAAAGAATTAGTAAGGTGCAACAGAATACACTTTAAATATTATAGTATAGTGTATATATATATATATATATATATATATATATATATATATATATATATATATATATATAGTATATAATATAGTATAAGTATTCAGTTGACAATCAGCACGACATCCCGAAATAGAAGTCTATTTGGTATAGACACAATTTTAACAATCAACAATTTATAAATAAAATACAATTTTAAATATCACGTTGTAAGATTCATCATTCCAGTAGGAGGTTTCAGCACCTATAAAGTCCCAATATCTTCTTGTCTTTTGTTGTGTGTAACATAATAAATGTTTGCTTTTGCATTTAAAGTGGTTGTAACCTTAAAAAAAATAAAATAAATCCTGTTCCTTTAAAGCATAATTCTTCTGTGCTGTGCTTCTGAATGGTAATCATGGCTGCTGATCCATGATGCCGTGGTCAGGTAGCGTGTTTCCGCCATCCCGCTGTTCTCCTCTCTCTCCCCCTCCCTCTCTCCCTGTCAGCTCAGGAGTCTGTGTAGTGAGCCGTGTCCTCTCCGCCCCTTCCTGCCGCTATGTAGTCTGAATAAAATGACTGATTCTAATACCTTCCAGCCCCTCTGCAATAACAAGCACAGTGTGTGTTTTTATTCTATTTTTTATTCTGCAGCTAAATGCCTTAGTTTACATCGCTGATGTGCGGTCACGTGACCGCCCGGCTGACGTCAGAGGAGAAACTCAGCCCCTCCCACTGTAGTCCGCAGATCGGGGAAGGAGAGTGGTAGGTGGTCAGGTGACTGTACATCAGCGATATGAAAAAAAAGGGGTTGGCAAGAATTGGAATATCTGACTTAACCATCTTAATACTGCTTTAAATCAGTTGGACTGATGGTTTGAAACATGAAGTCTCTGTTGGCTGGGCACTAATCCTCTGGGGTTTTATGCCTCTGCAGTCCCTTGCCCAGGTGATATAGGATGTCTGTACAAAGCACCACACATGCACATTAGGCAACTTGTACCCTAAATGTATATACAGTCTAAAGAAGCAGGCAAGATCTGCAAAATGTGTAACTATGTTGCACTCAAAACAATGCAATTTGCAAGATATAGAGTCTGTTTGGCTTAATTTTATAAACGTTTTAGACAAAACTCATTGAAATACATAGTAAATGTATGTCAACACCACATTATATATAGAGCCGTGGTACTATATACGGAGACAACAATCCATTTCATGTAATCCTTAATGGTAATTTTTGTAGGTTCTTATAATAATGTATGTAAATAACAAGAAGAATTTTAAAAATTAATTGTAAATTCCACATTTTACAGCACAGCACAAAGGCAAAGTATTCATATACCCTGGGTTATAGGCCTGTACCTATTGGACAAGCTTTCGAGGACATGCTCACTGGCCGTCTCCCTTATAATTCTACCCCACTCAGGGAATCCTAGATTTTATAGCAAGTAATGTACAGTAACCAAGGAAAGGAATGGGGTGTCCATACTGTACTCCAGGATATATAATTTACAGGCAAAAGCGGAGCTAAATGCCACACTACTTACCTCTCCTTCAACTATCTGACATCACTTGCGGGTGCTGGCATCTTCCACCCAGCTTCTTCTGAGTGCCGGGCTACAACAGTCTTCATTGGCCAGTGTAGGATGATGCCACTCCTGCACATGTGCAGGAGTACAATCATCCTGGCACATAGGTGCTGTGCCAGAATGTAAACTTAGCTGTGCTTGGGTATCTCTGCATACATTCCAAAGAAGACGGCAAACAGTGTCTGGAACCTGACCCCAGTATTCCAGGTGAACAGAAGGCTGGAGAGCAGATTTATTTTTAATTGATCACCCAACTGAGAGCCTAGAGCATCTGAATTGTCCTGTGGGCATTTGCCAACAGCTGGAAGGGAGATGAATCCTTCAGAAAAGGTAGGTTATCGAGATAAACTGTGACCTGGGTATCGGGAGTTCTGAGAATGGCAGGACAAGGTGCTAGGACCTTTGTGAATATTTGGAGACCAGAGGATAGTCCAAAAGGCACTGTGACACACTGGAAGTGATTTTCTATGACTGCCAAGTGCTAATGAAGTGGATAAAAGGAACAGGTAGGTAGACATCTTGGATTTTTACATATGCCATTCTATCCCCCCCCCCCCCCCCCATCTCAGAGAGGTAATTACAGACCATGGATTCCATGTTCAATTTTGCAATTAGAAGGTATTTCTTCAAGGATTTTAAGTCTAGAGTAGGATGAATGCCCAGTTTTAATATTGTGAATGAGTTTGAATAAAATCCCTTGAATCCATCTTGTGGGGATAGTCCCCACTACTCTTAGGAATGGGGATGTCCTTTCATTGGGAAGAAAACTTTGGGGATGACTTGCTGGGCTTTGTGGCCTAAGTCTTGCACTGAAAGTAGTGCCTGAACTTGTAACTTAAGTTAAAACTGGATAGTTATTGGGTGTTCTAGTTTGGCAAAGGTAGATGCTCCTGAGGAGAGGGGTTTTGGATCTTTCGCTGTGGAAGCAAACCTTTTGTTCCTGTGACATCTTTTATAAATTGGTGAAGTGCTTCTCCAAACAGACATCTTCCTTGAAAAGGCATATGTGTGAGTCACTTTTTACAGGCAGCTTCAGCTTTTTAGGCTTTTAGCCACAAGATACTGCACATGTAAATGGAGATTAGGGCCATTAGCCTCATCAAGACTTGGTGTATAGCTGTCCCCCCATGTCCTTGCAATCTGTGGCTCTATTGACTTGCTGAGGTTGTAGTTTAGCCAGAGGATATCCCAACCTATAATACACTGCTGGATTATCCTCTAGTGAGAGCATGATAATATTAAAGAGGTACTGCAGTCTGCTCACATAATTTGTAATAAAAACATCTTTGCCATTCTGAAGCTTCCCTAAAACCACGTGGCATATTATTTTATATATACTGTGATTCTGTACTTGACAAGTAGGCTGCAGAAATCTCCCTCCACTGAGTCTGGCTGCAACCATTTTAACTGTGGGCAGCTGAAGCTGCTGCCTGTTAACTTCCTTGATTTACATGACACACAGAGGCAGACCTCCAGCTCTGCAGCTCTCATTGACACTCTTATGACTCACCCCCTACCTTCCTGACAAACTCTCACGAGAGTGAGAGAGGGAGCTGTGCATGATGTCATAAGTCTAGGCTAATGACCAGACAAACAGGAAGTAAGCTGTATAAGGTATTTACTGGCAGAAAAAAAATGTTTTACTACCCAAAGTTAAAACCACAAGGGCAGAAGATTTATTAGATGGAAAGATTAAAAAATAACTGAAGATCCGCTTTAAGAGCCCATTTACATCAGTCAGTTCCACTGTGCATTATATCATATAAATGTGTGTTGCATTAAGGCAGTCAGCTCATTTGAGTCATTCAGTCCTGCTGCATTTCTGCCACAAACTTTAACATTTACCTTTCACCCAGAACTTTACCCTTAACCTATGCCCTAGGAAATGGTCCTAATCCTCCTGTGGAAAACCAACCACATCCTGAAGTTAGCCCCACTCCCTCTTTTGCAAACACTTAACCCCTACCTTCACCATAAATTGTAAACCAAGTATCATAATCCCTGACACTAAACAAATATACAGTAAGTTCCAACAGTAAAATGTAACCTTCTGTTCTGTATACTTGCCCTGTTTTGTGCCACAAACAGCTGCCAAATCCCAACATCTATGCTGATAGCTTTATGCTGGGCCAAGCTTGTTGTATTATTGCACATTGCCCATTTTAGATCTAAATGGATGAACTGTAATCCTGTTTTACTATCTATTCTAGCTAGACTGAAGGGATTTTTTTTAAACAAAAGTTGTGTTTTTTTTTTAACTACTGCATAAATTCTGTGCAACTGAATAGAGGCACTCAGAAATGGCAGGTAACTACCAATAAGAGCGCGGGGGGGGGGGGGGGGGGTCAGTGACGTCATTCCTGATGATGCTCCATCTGCCATTCACGGTGATAATGTTTTGGATCTCAAATCAATTGGAATATTTTTAGAGGTATATTGTGAAGTGGAAGAGGGAGATTTTCCTCCAGAACAGGATGGCGTGAAGAAGCAGTTACAGGAGGCAAAGGAAGCCACAAGACAAGGAAAAGAAGCTGTTCTCGCAGGACTAGAAGGCCTCCAGCAGAAATTGCTAGACATGTTCACTGCCAAAAAAGTTGTTTGTTTTTGTTTCATTCATTTTTTTTTGTAAATTTGAAAATTCGTAAATTCGTTAATTCGAAAATCCTGAAATTCAAAAATTCTGAATTAGAAAATTCAGAAATGTGAAAATCCAAAAATAAGAAAATTAGAAAGGACAAAAGACCAAAAATTTGAAATAATAACCAATTAATAATAACTATTAAATTATAGGTATTGGAATTTCCTTGGCTGTTAGTGAACGTAACGAATGCAAATTTATCTGAAGTTATGAATTATCCGAAATAAACAATGCTGCATCTAAACAAATGGAACAGAACAAAATAATAATAATACATTTTTATTATTATTTATTATTCATTTGTTACTTTCCATTCGTTTAGATATGCATTTGTTACCACAGATAATTCGTAAGTATGGATAAATTCTTATTCGTTATGTTCACTAATAGCCAAATTTGAAAGGGAATTCCAATAACTATAATTTAATAGTTAGCAATAGATAAGTTATTAGTAGTTAGTTATTTCAGATTTTCGTTCTTTTGAATTTTCGGATTTTCATTCTTAGATTTGGATTTTTGCATTTTTCGGATTTAAAATTTCCAAAATTTCGGGTTTTCAAATTTCTGAAATTTCTCATTCCCGAATTATCTGAAAAATTCAGAAATTGGAAAATTCAGAATAAATGAATTTGTCTAAATTCGTAAAAAAACAAAAAACAAATTCGGAATTAAACGAATTGCACATGTCTAGAAATTGCTGCTCCATCACACCTGTACTTATATTGTACTCTTCCTCCATGTGTTTTGTACACTATATAAGATTGTATTACATAGATTAATGTATAGTAACAAAATTATCTCTTCAGTAAAGATGTTCTTTTGTTAAAAAAATTGTTTTTTTAAAAGGTACGTATACCCAAACACAAGTATATATTTCACAACGTGACTTCCCCTATTAGCCGTTTATTATGTATTAGGTTATAGCTCTATAATGTCTGATTTCCAGTGGTTCTGGTATAGGTTACAGATAAGCAGAGATAAGAAATGTATACTGGAGCTTGAGAGGAAAAGAAGTATAGAAGAAGAGATAACAAGAAAGATAATAGTAACGGAAGAGATATGCAGCTATAGACTAAATGAAATCTGCTATCACTCCTCTCTCTTGGGTTTCACCTGTTGCTGGGTTTTAATGTTATTAATCACTTTACAATTATGACTCATGTGCCCAGGCAGAATGGCGAGACCGGAGGATTCTGGGATCTCACGTATAAACAAACATTCCGCTTTCCATTTAATCTTTCCTTTGTGTAAAAAAAAAGTGCTTATAGGAGTTGGACGTATATTAAAGCACAAAACATGACCAGAATTTAATTTACAATTACAACTCCTGTGGGAAAAAAAACTTTCATCCCAAACATCTATTTGTTGAGCCCATATACACAAATCTGAATTGTTGATAGGTGCGGTACCTTCTCTTCTATATGGCATTGGATTAGATATGAACCAGGAGAAAAAATGCTCAGCTACCTAAATTAATAGGCTATCAATAAACAACAATTATTGCAATTTGTGTTTTTTTTTTTTTTAATAAATAAATTCTTTAGAAACAATGAGCATAAGTAACTAAGTCAGTGATACAATCATCCTAGTGTCACCAAATTTACAACAGCTGGGAGAGAGAAGGGCACTAGGAGACAATCGGCCCTGTTGCATGCCCATGTTCTTAAAGGGGACGTACATACACAAAAAGAAGAGGAACGATAGCTGATGACTAATTGATAAGTTCCTGCTTCTTCAATATGCAGTACGCCACTGCAATCCTTAAAACCTAACTCCAGACTGTGAAAACTTGATTAAAGTATATGTTGACCCTCACTTTGTAAAACAATCCAGTTTAAAATAGAATTAAACAGCAAAACATGTGTGTATAGATTTAAAAAGCCAGGAGAGGCTAAACAGTACCACACTGGTTTTCCAGTGAATGAGAGGGGGGATCACCTGAGGCTAGTCACTTCACAGGGTATATGTTAGGGCTCTTTCACACTGTCGCTCCGTTCAGGTCCACCTGTCAGTTTTTCAGGCGGACCTGAACGGATGCTCCATAGAGGTCTATGGAGCGTCACATGTCAGCGGTGACATGTCCACTGACATCCGACCCGCTCCGATCCGAAAAAGTGTGATGGAAGAAAAACCTACTTTTCCATTCATCATCGGATCGGGTGACGACGGACACTGCGCTCTGACAGGTCCATCCCTGTGCAGTGTGCAGAGACGGACCTGTCCTCTGCCTGCTCAGTGGGGATTGACGGAGCGATCCCTGCTGAGCAAGTGGATATCCACGGGGCAGATCATCACTGATCCGCCCAGTGTGAAAGGACCCTAAGACCCCTTTCACACTGGGGCGGTGGGTACGTCGGCAGTAAAGTGACGTTATTTTTAATGTCACTTTACCGTCAATTTCACGGTGCTACGCAGCCGCTAGCGGGAGGCTTTTACCTACCCCCGCTAGCAGCAGCGCTTTGCTGGTGGTATAGCCATGCTGTCCATTGATTACAATGGGCAGGAGCGATGGAGGAGCGGTATACACACTGCTCCTTCATCGCTCCAAAGATGCTGCTAGCAGGACTTATTTAGCATCCTGCCAGTGCACCTCTCCAGTGTAAAAGTCCTCTTTGCAGGCACTATTTTTAGCGCTGTAGCGCCTGCAAAGTGCCCTAGTGTGAAAGGGGTCTAAGGGTTTACATCCACTTTAGTTATTAACTTACTATGGTTTTCTACCCTAAAGCTAAAGTTAAAGGGGTTGTAAAGGTAAACATTTTTTCACCTTAATGCAATCTATGCAATAAAGTGAAAAAAAAAATCAGACAATGCCGGCCCCCCCAGCTCCCCATTTTACTTACCTGACCCCTAGAAAGTCCTGTGCTCGCACCCGACATCCTCTTCGCCGGTCCGCCTGGCCACTGGTTACAGTGGATGGATTGAAAGCAGCACAGCCATTGGCTCATGCTGCTGTCAATCACATCCAATGATGCGGAGCGCAGGGGGGCGGGGCCGAGTGATACAGTGAGTGGCTATGGCCACAGGCTGTATCACTGGAGCGCGCCCGCAAGCACTTCTCACCATGCAAGGGAGTTAGCAGGAACGTGAGAAGTCCTTGCGGGGGGGGGGGGGGGCGGAGACAGCTGCTGAGGGACCCCAGAAGACCAGGTTCAGCAAAACAAGCTGCACAGTGGAGGTAGGTATAACATGTTTGTTATTTAAAAAAAATAAAAAAAAAATACCTTTACAACCCCTTTAAGTGAAAAAATATTCTGCAGAAAAAGCATCAGGGATATAACTCCATGGGTTCACTGCTTGGATGTGTATATGTGACGAGCCTGTCCAGACTCTCCTACTATGGCCTTCTCTTTTGCATCCTTCCATTGCTCACAACATCCCTTGCATTCTTTTTCCAATAATGCAAAATGTGTGAATGAAGAGGCAGATGAATGACACAATTCCCCTACTCCATTCACAGTAATAATAATGGAGTGGAGAAAGGGGAGAAGAAGAGGAGTGTATAGTCAGAGAGTCTAGACAGGATCTTCACACACAACGCAGCCAGATAGCCCATGAGGACCAGCATCAATAAAGGGAGATGTTCTTCAAAAACCCTCCGTCTACAGGAAAGTTACATGCTTGGTGCTTTTTTTTTTTTTAAACTAAACATAAGCTTTAAAAATGGAGAGAAAAAAAATAGATCACATGACCATCCTTGGCCTTCAACAAGTGGAGCCAGAAAATCATTTCAGTAATGCCCTCTCAACAGTAATTGATTTTTTGCAGACATTATGGCTGTCTTAAATATTACACACAACCAACAAGACTAAAATTACCAAATGTTTTGCTTTCATGAGCTATAAACAGCAGCATAGGTAGCAGGTCCTGCCCTTTTTGCTTCGCTAGCCTGCAACAGCACCCAAGGTGACTGCTTCTTCGGCCTACCCCTTGGCCCAACCCTACACACAGCTTGACCTGATTGTGAAAACTAGAAAACATCTCACTGCTTCTAAGGCCGCGTACACACGCGCGGACTGTTGGCCCAACTTTGTCCGTCCAACAGTTTGAGCGAACAGTCCGCTCAAACTTAGCATGGACGGACATGGCCACACACGACGGACGAACAGTTTGCTGAAACCGTGCGCGATGACGTGAACGGCACGTACGACGGGACGAAAAATACGACGTCCTATACACTGCAATTCAACCTTCCGACGTGGAAATCCTTTCTGAGCATGCGCGAGACTTAGTTGGCCGAACAAGCCTACACACGAGCGAACAGTCCGCTGAAACCTTGTTTCAGCGGACAGTTTTTCGGAATTTCCGTAAGACCTTGTTCGGCCAACTGTCCGCTGAAACTGTCCGCTGAAGCCCCACACACGAGCGGACTGTCCGCCCAAACACTGTTCAGCGGACAAGGTTGGGCCAACAGTCCGCGCGTGTGTACGCGGCCTAAGTCCTGCTGAATCAGACAAAATTTGAGCTGTCGGTGGCCTCGCTGGTACCACCTGTCTTGACAAACTTACATCTGAAAATCTAAGTAGCTAGGCATAAAATACTTGTACAAACAGTGACTGCAGCCAATTTAGATGCAGTCACTGTTCGAGTATACTGACTACCACGGGTGCAGCGGCTGTCAGAATGCAACAGCTGAGGAATCTATTGATTTTTATTTTCATTCAGTCCGCTGGTCTAGGTTGAATACACATATTAAAATTTAAGTATGTACAGTATTTCTTAATGAATAAATAATTTTTTTCAGGTCTTTGGGTGCCTGTTAATTATTTAGCAGAATGTGGCAAATACTGTGGACAACCAGGGTGCTGAAACCTGTAGTTCTGCAGTGCCAGGAGCATTGTCAAAGCAACATTTTTCTACACGGATATAGGAGTCACTATTGCTATTGCAGGGCACATGTGGCTTTACAAGGAGTGCCAGAATTCCACAAACAATGTATCTCCACTGAACAGAATGGAGAAATTAGATGTTATGGGGTTCAGCTAAAGTGTGATTTTATGGGCAGATGTGACAGGCAACACTGTGTTGGATGTATATTTTAATTTCTAATTAAGATATAATCATTCAAATATGTGCACAAACCTACATAATGAGAGTTATTTAATTTAAAAGAAATTATATTTCCTATAATAATCAAAAAAAAATGGAAAAATAGAATTAGTTGGTGGTTGGTGATTGCAAGGTTGACATTGTGACTGTCCTCAATAGTTCTGGCTGTATTAGATTAAAAAACAAAAAAATGACCTTTTTGCATAAAGGAAGAGAGAGTAATTTTCTACCCCTTCATCCTAATGGAACTAAAGCTGGGAAGGAGCCAAGTATTGCCTGGAGCAGTGGAAACCAGTTCCTGTACAGCAGGATGTAAAAGTAGGCACTGTTCTGCCAAGTCCGTTACACTATCAGGCAACTTTGTCACCAGTAAAGTTGCTTAACAACAATTATAACAGAAAGCTACAAATCATCCCTGTTTTATAAAAAAAAAACTCGGGTTAGAAAAGCCCGAGGTTTACCACCTGTGTCCCACCAACAGCTATGAGTCCCAACACATTTGAAAGGCTGCCAAAGCCCTGGTTAAGTGGTTTGTCGCTGGCTACATTTTATATTTAGAAATTCCAAACTATTCAAATCTAATGTTTCTGTTTCCCGGGATTCAAATGAAACACTTTAGGGCTTATTCAAAAAAGCATTAGAAAGAGCAAGCAGAAGGTATGAAAGCCTTAGCAACTGATCAGATTTCAATTTATTGTAGAAGAATTGGTTAGAAGATATTTCCAGATTGACTGCAGCAGATTGTTGCACTTTGCGCATTATCATTCTCTTACTGAACTTACTGAACATATGGACTTGTTGCTAAAAGCTTGATGTGAGTTTTTTTTTTTTTATACATTCAAAATCAAACATCTCAGTTTTGGTGAATGTTAGTGGGCTCTAAAGAACAGAATAAGAGCAGAAGAAACCTGCTTGCCCCAAATTCCAGCGTAGACCACCCCAATATCACTACAAACAGGCCAAACCTGTTTTCTTAAGGCCCATCAATTTGATGGGCAGCCTTACTAAAGTGGGGTACACATTATGAGAAAATCGGACACTCATCCGATTTTTCACAAAGGTGCGTATCATGATGTAACTGACAATGGTATTAACTTGTATGAAAATTCTCAAATGACAAAGACTAATGTTCTTTCTTCTGTATGATTTCTATGTTTGTTGCTACCTTCTTCTGGGTCGTGCTTTGCTTCTGATCATGCGTGTTTTTCTCTATTCAATTCTTTTCGTACGATTACTGTACACACTGAGCGAAAAATCGGATGTTGTGTTCACATACGCTAAACATTTTAAGCACAGTACACACTATATGACAATTGGAAGATCGGTCTATTATCTGATTTAGTTTAGTATAGTATAGTGCAGTGATGGCGAACCTTGGCACCCAAGATGTTTTGGAACTACATTTCCCAGGATGCTCATGCACTCTGCAGTGTAGTTGAGCATCATGGGAAATGTAGTTCCAAAACATCTGGAGTGCCAAGGTTCGCCATCACTGGTATAGTGCTTTCAACAGCCAATTCTGACTGTTCGAATGTAAAAAAACAAAGGTCCTAGCTCTAAAATTTTTATCGTAAATGATTACAACGTCCAATTTTCACTCAATATGTATAGTAATCGTACGAATATAATCGAATAGAGAAAAACACACATGATCAAAAACACAGAACGACCTGAACGAAGGTGGCCACAAAACATAGAAATCATACACAAGAAATAACTTTTGCTATTGTCATTCAAGAATTTCGGACAAGTTAATAACATTGTCAATTACATCATGATGCGCACCATCGTGAAAAATCGGACAAGCATGTGTCTGATTTTTTTCCTAGTGTGTACCCCACTTTAGTAAAGATGCCATCAAATTGATGGGCCCTAAGAAAACAGGTTTGGTTTGTCTGTAGTGATATTGGGGTGGTTTACACTGGAATTTGGCCAACCGTTCATTCGATTTTCCCATATTGTATACCACACATTAGAGCTTGCACCTTCATATTTATTTATTTTTTCATCCAAACAGTCAGAATCGGCTGCTGAAGAACTATACTAATGGTCAGATAATCAACTGATCATTCTTCGTACGGAATTTTTCTTCCAATTTTCTTAAAGTGTGTACCCAGCTTAAGAGAGGACAGGAGGGGAAAGGCTTGCCTTCAATACTACCAGGAAGCATAAAAACAGTTTTCATCTATTTTTTAATGTAGTGCACCACAACACATAGTTGGCTTACATATTAATGTACCAATAAGGTGCATTGGGGTCCTACTCAAAATTAAAGGCACCATTACACAGATCGCGTCAACAATAACATATTTCAAATCTTAACTAGTACTAGTTTCTGGGTTGCTTTAGATATCAACCTTTTGTAATTATCTGTATGGCAGCACTCTGGGTCCTTATCAGGCTTTGACACAGTACACAAGCATTGGCAGAGAACACGCGGACAGGAGAAGGGAACAAATACCGTCATTGTTCTGCTGCTCATGTCAGCAGAATGGGGGTGTGTTCAAGTATGCAGCGGTGCTGTATGTCATGGGGGTGTCCAGATGACAAGGTTGGCTAAAAATATAGCATTATGTACTGTACATACATCAACTGTGCATTTAATTTTAGACAACTACTTGGAAACCGATAATATTTTAGCAAAACGGCAATTTCGCAATATTAACACGTCTGCTCTGAGATACACAAAAAAAAAACAACGTTTAGAAAACTACCCCTTAAAAGGTAGATAGCCTTCAGTAAAAAAATGGTAAGAGGAAACTACAACAGCAACATTTTTACAGCACTGAATTCAATGATGAGTTATAATAGCAATGTGAAATAAAGCATTCTCCCAATGGAGGCCACCTGCTTGATGGATTATTCTTTATCCATGGGCTTACCATAGCACTGAAATGGCGTGCTCTTATAACTGTTGCAATTCAGCGCTGCATTTCAGTTCCATTGAACACAGTAATGATGCATGTCCTTAGACAAATTTCACCACTTTGTTACCAAACATTTTACATGGATCAGACTATTTCAGTTAGGATGCTCTTTGTTTTATCTACAGAAATCACACCTTTCACAATTATAAATCCTGCACACAAAGAATAAATGGCTGCTGAGATAATAAGAATCTTGTAAATTCTTCTAAGCTGCCCACATACCCCTCCCACTCAGTTTTGTTGCTGGATTTGTCTATCTATGCCCATAGGTGGCCAGAATATAACCAGCAATGATAAATGCTGAATTTTGGTGCTTGCCCAACCGTCCTTTTCACAAGCACGCAACTCTTTTGGCAAATATAGTCCTGCTCCTGTTTGTGCAACAGGGTTATTATAAAAACCTGTGAATTATTGTCCAGACATTGCAGCAATAAGAAAATGATTGCAGTACAAACTGAATGTTCTACTGTGTTTTATATATATATACAGTGCCTTGCGAAAGTATTCAGCCCCCTTGAACTTTTCAACCTTTTGCCACATTTCAGGCTTCAAACATAAAGATATAAAATTTGAATTTTTTGTGAAGAATCACCAACAAGTGGGACACAATTGTGAAGTGGAACGAAATCTATTGGATAATTTAAACTTTTTTAGCAAATAAAAAACTGAAAAGTGGTGCGTGCAAAATTATTCGGCCCCTTTACTTTCAGTGCAGCAAACTCACTCCAGAAGTTCAGCGAGGATCTCTGAATGATCCAATGTTGTCCTAAATGACTGATGGTGATAAATAGAATCCACCTGTGTGTAATCAAGTCTCTGTATAAATGCACCTTCTCTGTGATAGTCTCAGGGTTCTGTTGAAAGTGCAGAGAGCATCATGAAGACCAAGGAACACACCAGGCAGGTCCGTAATACTGTTGTGGAGAAGTTTAAAGCCGGATTTGGATACAAAAAGATTTCCCAAGCTGTAAACATCCCAAGGAGCACTGTGCAAGCGATCATTTTGAAATGGAAGGAGTATCAGACCACTGCAAATCTACCAAGACCTGGCCGTCCCTCTAAACTTTCAGCTCAGACAAGGAGAAGACTGATCAGAGATGCAGCCAAGAGGCCCATGATCACTCTGGATGAACTGCAGAGAACTACAGCTGAGGTGGGAGAGTCTGTCCATAGGACAACAATCAGTCGTACACTGCCCAAATCTGGCCTTTATGGAAGAGTGGCAAGAAGAAAGCCATTTCTCAAAGATATCCATAAAAAGTCTTGTATAAAGTTTGCCACAAGCCACCTGGGAGACACACCAAACATGTGGAAGAAGGTGCTCTGGTCAGATGAAACCAAAATCCAACTGTTTGCCCACAATGCAAAACGATATGTTTGGCGTAAAAGCAACACAGCTCATCACCCTCAACACACCATCCCCACTGTCAAACATGGTGGTGGCAGCATCATGGTTTGGGCCTGCTTTTCTTCAGCAGGGAAAGGGAAGATGGTTAAAATTGAGGGGTAGATGGATGCAGCCAAATACAGGACCATTCTGGATGAAAACCTGTTGGAGTCTGCAAAAGACCTGAAACTGGGACGGAGATTTATCTTCCAACAAGACAATGATCCCAAACATACAGCAAAATCTACAAAGGAATGGTTCACAAATAAACGTATCCAGGTGTTAGAATGGCCAAGTCAAAGTCCAGACCTGAATCCAATCGAGAATCTGTGGAAAGAGCTGAAAACTGCTGTTCACAAACGCTCTCCATCCAACCTCACTGAGCTCGAGCGGTTTTGCAAGGAAGAATGGGCAAGAATTTCAGTCTCTCGATGTGCGAAACTGATAGAGACATACCCCAAGCGACTTGCAGCTGTAATCGCAGCAAAAGGTGGCTCTACAAAGTATTAACGCAAGGGGGCCGAATAATTTTGCATGCCCCACTTTTCATTTTTTTATTAGTTAAAAAAGTTTCAAAAATCCAATAGATTTCGTTCCACTTCACAATTGTGTCCCAATTGTTGGTGATTCTTCACAAAAAATAAAAATTTTATATCTTTATTTTTGAAGCCTGAAATGTGGCAAAAGGTTGAAAAGTTCAAGGGGGCCGAATACTTTCGCAAGGCACTGTATTATATATATATATGTATATATATATATATATATATATATATATATATATATATATATATATATACACACAGTATGTTGTTAGGTTAGGCATATATGATCTTTAACTATAAAGAAATGTATATTGATACCAGCAGTATTTCGGGGAACCTGATCCTGAGTGTGGCATACAGATGACATTTTCCTTTTCTTGAGAAAAGGAACATACCTTTTGCTATTGTACAGGACACCAAGGTTGGGTCCTGGACGGGTGCTATATAGCACCAATATTTGGGTTATAGTCCCTTTAAGGGAAGTGTGGTAGTATTCAGGGGGACTTCCCGGGAATAGCCTTAGTCAGGAGAGGACTGACTCGCAGTTCTCTCTGTGTTAATAGAGAGATATTTGGGACCCTGAATTTTAGAGGCTCTGAAGTGATATTCGGGTAGGAAAGAGCATCCCCCCGACTACAGGGGTTCCAGCACACACAGGGTTAAGGAAGCAGCTCTTAAAAGACAGGAAGTAGTGCTAGGTGTGGTGGTGAGGAGGAATTGGGGAATATAAAATAAATATAAAATAAATATAAATATTGAAGAGCTGTGTGTCTGCTGGAGGCTGCTAAAAAGATATTACAAGGACTGTTAAACCCTTGGGGCAAAGACCCTTCCATGAACTGCATGTGCCTTTTTACTTTTACTTTGTGCTGAAGCTAGGCAGACTTTATTTTGTATTTTTGTGCTTGTGTGCTGCTGGAATCCTTATTTTGACTTAGGCCCCTTTTACACGGGGCGGATCAGTAATGATCCACCCCGTGATGATCCGCTCGCTCAGCGGGGATCGCTTCGTTGTCCCCGCTGAGCTGGCGGCGGACAGGGTGGTCTCCGCACACTGTGCAGGGACCGCCCTGTCAGCTCTCCGCTCTCCTCTTTGGGGATCGGATGAGCACGGACCGTCTGTCCGTGTTCATCCGATCCGCTCTGCAGACGGATAGAAGAATAGGATTTTCCTCCGTCTCCAGAATCAGACCATAGCGGAGGCGGACAATAGCGGGTGTCTGCGGATGTTCATCCGCAGACACCCGCTATCCCATATGGATGCATGTATGTCCGTATTTCATCTGCAAATGGATGGATGAAATACAGACATACTGTCCGCATGTGTGAAAGGGGCCTTACTGAAAATAAAAGCCTTTTTTTTTTATTTAACGGCTTTGCACTCGGTCTTGTGGAGCTACAATCCCCCCAAACTTTACACTATATATACAGTAAATCCCATCTGCAATGCGTTATGATTCCGGAGTGACTACAGTTTCAGTAAATGGTAACCACTTAAAGACAGGCAGTTCTCATAGAAACAATTATGTAATCTCCTTGCCTGTCTGTGGTCAGTTTTAATCCAGGACGGACAGAAAAAGAAGTGTAGTGACTGCAACTGTGGCTGAAATCAGCTGCTTACAATCATCCTGCCCATAAATGATCCCTGCTGAACCGGCCAAGATTTGAACGGTCTATGGCCAGCTTAAGTGGCACCTCAATGGAGACTTCTGCTGGTTTCAATTCACACCTTGTTGAATTATATTGAACTCCCTTCCACAGTTAGTGGTGCCAACAGAAAGTGTTGATGAATTGAAAAGAAAAACGAGTGATCTACACACACACAGTTTGAAATGGATGGACTAGAGTTTTTATTCAAACTTACCAACTATGTAAGTAGAGGATGCATGCCAGTGAAATGTCCAGTAATGAAATAATGATATCATATATGTAATCAATATGTCATTTTGTCTGGACCATAAATTACGTCATCTTTACAAGGGTGTTCAATTAATACACAATGGCCTTATGTCTCACAGCACTTGTGATTACTGTACATTATAAAGTGCAGTTCCTACAACAATTTTAGCTTTCGGCTTGCCAATAATGTTCTACAGTTGTACACGTGTATTGCTATGTTGACTTTGTAATGAATGCTGATGTTACAGCAGTGTTGCTTGCCAGTGATTCTTCTGTGGTCTTTGAATGACATGAAACTTTCACTTGGGGTTTTTGGGTAACCCCAAAAACTCTAAATCCATGTTTATCTTATTTCCCTTTAAATCTATTGTGGTTTCTCAGCTACTTGAAATAAAGCAAAAGTGAAGCTAAAGCCAATAAATTTATTTGGATGAGAATAAGCACATTTGGGTTCAAATATGAAAGCCAGCTGTTAGGCCAGGCACTTCAATATTGCTACAGAGATCCTAGCTAGAAAAAGTACCAAAAGGTAGCAGACAGAAATATTGTGATGTATCCACACACAGGTCCAGAATCAAACAGAACTAAACAAAAAAAAACAAAAAAAAAAAACTTAAATTAGGATACTCAGTGCTAGCACCCAGGCACAATTCACAAAGCTTTAGCACTAGGAGAAGGATCTTTATTGTAGCCATGTGAATGCAATATTTAAAGCTAAGTACTATGTAAGAAAGTAATAAATGCACATATTTTTTGCAGGAAAAAAATGTGTTTAATTTTTGCATAGGATCATTCAAAGCATTGCATCCGAGAACAATTCCAGGCTCCTGCAGACTCTCCCTTCAGCTCCCTGTATGTATCAAGGTATGGGCTTTCAGTTAGAGAGCTGGAGGAAGCATCTATGTATTTTCTGTTTGAGCATGACTGAGCCCCTGTTTACATCGCTAAAGCAAAAAGACAAGGTCTGACAAGTATGATGTGGCCAGCACAGTGCCCGAATCTCAATCCTATTTGACAATTTTAGAATAAACTGGAACTGAGAGCAAGATCTTTTCATCCAACATCAGTGCCTGACTTCACAAATGCACTTTTGACTGAGGGGTGCACATTCCAAAGACCCACTCCAAAATCTTGTGATTTCCAGAAGAGTGGAGACACAAAGAAGGGTAATTTCCATATTAATGCCCGTGGTTTTTGGAATGCAATGTCCAACATATAGGTGTGATAATCAGGTCCCCACCAATATTTAGCCATATAGTGTATAACATATCAGATCGCACACTTTTGTGAAAATGGACACAATTCTTTCCTGGTAATTGTTTTACTGAACTAAGTATCGCTTGGCATGATTACTTCTTCAAGTCTCCCACAGCGCACACAATAACAACACGTGTTCTGTCATTACAGGGCGCACAGCCTATCAATCACTACAACTGATAGGAATAATACATTTAACACTGCGAATTACCCGTCACAATCTTAAGTGGTCATCATCATTAATCACTTGAATGCAACATGAGGTAGCTTTTGCAACTCAACAGGAGAATGTGGATGCTGAAGGGGATTACCAGAAGAAAAAAAACAAAGGATTGCCCTGTTTAAAGACCATAAACAAGCAATAAAATTGAGAAAAATGTAATAGTACAAAATATTTGGTGACATTTTGAACATAGAAGTCTAATTTCATAAAAAAATTCATAAAACAGTGCCTACAGTGGACAAACTGATGCAAATCTCTTGTGGCATTTCAGACTAATTTAATTTGCATGTCAGGTTGAACGAATACTTTGAGAAGGGTCAATTATCCTTAGCAGCAATTGAATTAGAAAGAGAAGATATAAAGTTAGGTGATCTAAAAAAAATGAAATCTCTTATGTACTGACACACTGTTAAGGAGAAAAGTATGGCAGGTGGAAGTTGTATTTGGCACTTAAAGTTAAATGATGTTCATGCATGTTGGACGTATCAAACTTACCCACCCTTAATTAAATCAATCATTAAAAGTATAAATCCAGACTTGCATTCAAGCACAGACACTCTAAGGCCGCGTACACACGGGCGGACTGTTCGCCCAACTTTGTCCGCTGAACAGTGTTTGGGCGGAAAGTCCGCTCGTGTGTGGGCTTTCAGCGGACAGTTTCAGCGGACAGTTTGACGAACAAGGTTTTTCGGAATTTCCGAAAAACTGTCCGCTGAAACCTTGTTTCAGCGAACAGTCCGCTCGTGTGTAGGCTTGTTCGTCAAACTAAGTTCCGCGCATGCTCAGAAAGGATTTACACGCTGAAAGTTATAATGCAGTGTATAGGACGTCGTATTTTTCGTCCCGTCGTACGTGCCGTTCACGTCATCGCGCGCGGTTTCAGCAAACTGTTCGTCCGTCGTGTGTGGCCATGTCCGTCCATGCTAATTTTGAGCGGACTGTTTGCCGAAACTGTTTGACGGACAAAGTTGGGCGAACAGTCCCTGCGTGTGTACGCGGCCTAAGATGCCAGAATTTATGTTTTGTTTTTTACTCTCTCTACTTGTCCTGTAGACCACTGGCACATGGACCAGAAGTGATTGAGAATCCAGGATTTTGAGTAGTCACCAGAACAGGGATAAAAGGGAAAGCTTCCAATAGCTTGTGCTATCGCAGTGAAAAGAGAGGGTTTTTCTCACTTTGGAGGGATTGCCTTTTGCTTCCCCCCAATTGCAGATAGATGGAAAAAATTACCAGGGTTTTAACTTTTCCTTACACTAGATAAACATTTAAAAAGTGGCTTTATGCCTCGTACACACGATCTAACAATCCGGTGGAAAAGTCCGGCGGACATTTCCCCCATGTGTAGGCTCCAGCGGACTTCTTTTACCCAAAAGACTCGCATTTCGGCGGACAATCCGGCCGTGTGTGTGCCAGTCCGCCGTACTTTTGAAATGAACGGACTTTTCCCGCCCGGAGAAAAGTCCGCTCATTTTGAGCTAGTCTCCAGGTAGCCGGGGCCAGCGAAGGAGGCGTCGCTGGCCCAGTCACTTGGTATGGACTTAAAGGGGAAGCCCTACGCCGAAAAATCGGCGTGGGGGTCCCCCCTAGGTCCATATCAGACCCTTATCCGAGCACGCTACCCGGCTGGCCAGGAAAGGGGGTGGGGACGAGCGAGCGGGGACGAGCGTACCAGGCCACGTGCCCTCAACATGGGGGGGTGCCACCCCAAAGCACCTTGCCCCATGCTGATGAGGACAAGGGCCTCTTCCCAACAACCCTGGCCGTTGGTTGTCAGGGTCTGCGGGCGGGGGGCTTATCGGAATCCGGGGGCCCTCGGATACCGGCCCCCCACCCTATGTGAATGAGTATGGGGTACAATGTACCCCTACCCATTCACCTGTAAAAATAAAAAATAAAAACACAACACACAAAAGTTAAAATAGTTTATTGCACAGCTCCGGGGGTCTTCTGTCCGTCTTCGTGGGGTCTTCTCACCGGACTGCTCCGCTATCTTCTGCTAGCTCTTTTGCTAGCGGAAGAGCCCAGCTTTCTTCTTCGCCGTCGCCCTCTTCTTTCGACTTCGGGGGTCTTGTCCCCCTCTTCGGGGGTCACCCCTCTTCGGTTCTTCTTGCCGGGCCACCGCGCCTTCTTCTAGCTCTTTTACAAGCGGTCTTCTGTCGCCGTCTTCTGTTCTTCTCTTCAGATGTTGCCTCCGCTCACAATGGCAGGGATGCGGCGCGTTGCGACTTATATAGGGACATCCCCGAATGATGTCCCCGCCCATTATGATGTCACAGTCCCAGCATTCTCTGGGACTGTGACATCATCCTGGGATGTCCCTATATAAGTTGTCGCGTGCCGCGTCCCTGGCATTGTGAGCGGAGGTAGCGTCGAGGCAACGTCTGAAGAGAAGAGAAGAAGAGAAGAACAGAAGACCGCGACAGAAGACCGGGCCAACGCTTGTGACAGAGAGACAGAAGTACAATCAAATCACACTTGTTTATTAATAAAAATAAAAAGGTAAATAGCAAAAAGCGTAGTCATGCATAGCCAGTGTCCAGTAGCCAGATCGGGTAGTCAGCCAGTCCAAAGTTCAAAAACCAGATCGGTTAATCAGCCAGTCCAGACATCAGGGATCCAAGGAGAGCAACTGCAAGCAGGATAGAAGCCAGGAGGGATGTCAGCAAGCCAGTCTTGAAACAAACAGCAGGAGATGGTTCCTAGTGATGTGACCAACGTGAAGGCAAAGGAGAAATGAGCTGGAAGGCTTTAAAGAGGCAGATCAGATGAGCATCATCGGGAACAGCTGGTAACTGTGGAAAGAGAAGAGAGCTGGCAATTAGCCGACAGCTGAGCGGCCAGCCCAGAGGAGGAAGGGCTAAGCCAGCCCTGACACTACCCCCCTCAATGACCCCTCTCCCTCGGAGGGCCACCGGGCTTGAGGGGAAACCGTCTATGGAACTCGCGGAGGACAGGGGCGTGTACGTCAGAGGATGAAACCCAGGAGTGTTCCTCCGGATCGTACCCCTTCCAATGCACCAGGTACTGTATGCGCCCACGGAACCTACGGGAGTCAATAATGGATTTTACCTCATAGCCCTCATGGTTCTCAACCTGAATAGGGTGAGGATGTGGCACCAAGGTGGTAAATTGGTTACAGACCAACGGTTTCAATAAGGAGACATGAAACACATTTGAGATGCGCATACTAGGAGGAAGGTCCAACGCGCAATCTACTGGGTTAATCCTGCGAAGGATACGGAAAGGCCCAATAAACCAAGGTGCAAACTTCAGTGAGGGAACACGAAGCCAGAGGTTGCGAGATGACAGCCAGACCCTGTCCCCAACCTGGTAGAAGAGAACACAAGCTGGATTCCCAACTGTGCACAAAAGGCTCGCTGGAACCGGGAGACAAACTGACTGCCCCTATCCGAGACAATCACCTTGGGTAGTCCATGTAAGCGAAAGATCTCCCGAGCAAAAATGGAAGCCAGTTCCTTAGAGGTGGGCAAGTTCATAAGTGGAATACAATGACACATCTTTGAGAACCAGTCAACCACCATAAGGATAACAGTGTTGCCTTGGGAGTTGGGCAATTCCACAATGAAATCCATAGACAGGTGAGTCCAGGGCCTCTCTCCATTGGGTATGGGTTGTAGGAGGCCCACTGGAAGGTGTCGTGGAGTATTACTCTGAGCACACATGGGACAAGCAGCTACGAAGGCAGTAACATCAGCCTGTAGACTAGGCTACCAGAATTGTTGGGAGATGGCCCAAATGAGTTGATTCTTCCCAGGATGGCCAGCTGCCTTGGGAGAATGGTAAGTCTCGAGCACTGCAGTACGGAGATTCTCTGGAACAAAGCAGCGGTCACAAGGTTTATCAGGAGGAACATGGACCTGAGCAGCAATAATTTTGTCACCCAAAGGAGAAGTAAGACTGGTGTGAACCGTAGCCAAGATACGATCAGGAGAAATCATAGGAACCGACTCCGTCTTGGAAGTGGAGCAAAATTGTCGTGACAAGGCATCAGCCCTTACATTCTTAGTACCTGTAAGAATGAGACAATATAATTAAAGCTCGACAAGAAAAGAGCCCATCGCTCCCTTCTGGGAGAGAGTCGCTTAGCCTCAGACAAGAATGTAAGATTCTTATGGTCAGTAAGAACGGGCACAGTTGTACCTTCAAGGAGATGTCTCCATTCTTTCAGGGCTAAAATGATCGCCAACAGCTCTCTGTCACCAATCTCATAATTGCATTCAGCAGGTGACAATTTCTTGGAAAAGTAACCACACGGATGCATAGCGCTCTCAGAGTTAGGACGTTGAGACAGAAGGGCGCCAACTCCAGTCTCAAAAGCATCAACTTCTAGGATAAAAGGCAACGTAGGATCAGGATGTGCCAACACAGGAGCAGAAACAAAGGCAGCCTTGAGAGTCTCAAAGGCCTTAATGGACTCCGGAGACCAACTTTGTGGGTTACCGTCCTTTCTGGTCATATCAGTCAGATGCTTGACCAGAGACGAGAAGTTACGAATAAACTTCAGATAGTAGTTGGCAAAGCCCAGGAAACGCTGGAGAGGACATAAACCCATCTGTCGAGGCCACTGTAGGACTGCCGACAGTTTCTCTGTGTCCATCGAAAAAAACAGCAGTGGAAATGACATAGCCCAGGAATGTAACCTGTTCACGATGAAACTCACACTTCTCCAGTTTACAATAGAGATTGTTCTCCCTTAGTTTCTGAAGTACTCAACAGACATCTGTGTGGTGGCTCTCCAGGGACTTGTAAAATATGAGGATATCATCGAGATAAACCACCACACACAATTGCAACAAATCTCGGAGGACATCATTAATAAATTTCTGGAAAACTGCCGGGGCATTACAAAGGCCAAAAGGCATTACCAGGTATTCATAATGGCCTGTTCTGGTATTAAATGCAGTTTTCCACTCGTCGCCCTCCTTAATGCGCATGAGATTGTATGCACCTCTCAGGTCAAGCTTTATGAAAACTGTTGCTCCCATTGAGGCGGTCAAATAATTCTGTAATAAATGGAATCAGGTAGGCATTCTTAATTGTGACACGATTGAGACCCCTATAATCTATACAAGGTCTCAGTTCACCACTCTTCTTTTTCACAAAGAAGAAACCAGCACCAGCAAGAGACGAGGACTTGCGAATGAAACCTCGAGAAAGTGCGTCAGCAACATACTCCACCATAGACTTATCCTCCAAGACTGACAAAGGGTAAACCCGGCCACGAGGAGGTATGGCACCAGGTTGAAGGTCAATTGCGCAATCATAAGGCCGGTGTGGAGGCAAACTACCGGCTTGACCTTTATCAAAGACATCGCCAAAATCAAGGTAGTCCTCCAGCAGGGAGGGGAGTGAAGCAGTGCACAGGACCTTGGATACCTTCAGGAAGCATGTCTCACTGCATTGTGGTGACCAGGAGAGAACCTCAGCATGGAGCCAATCAAAAGAGGGGTTGTGCCTCTGTAACCAAGGATAACCAATAACCAGCGGAAATCTGGGTGAGGAAATAACTTGGAATTGGATTATCTCATGGTGAAGAGCCCCTACAGCCATGGACAAGGGAACCGTCTCATGAGTCACATGGGCAGGCTGTAAAGGTCTCCCGTCAAGAGCCTCAATGGCAAGTGGAGTGTCACGCAGCTGCAGCAGAATTGAGTGCTGCAAAACAAATGCAGCATCAATGAACAGGCCTGCAGCCCCAGAGTCGATTAGCGCCTGTAACTCGATGACGACTCAGCCCAAGAAAGGGTGACCAAATCCAGGGGCTTATCCTTCTGGATAACTGGGGACGAAACAACGCCACCTAAGGTCTGTCCATGACAGGACCCCAAGGTTCGGGCGTTCCCTGGACGGGTAGGACAAGACTTCAAAAAGTGACCTGCCTGGCCACAATAAAGGCACAATCTCTCCCTCCTCCTAAAGGCTCTCTCATCCGCAGAGAGACGCGTGAAGCCCAGGTGCATGGGTTCATCTTCACTGACCAACTCGGTACCCGGAGGCACGGGAGGTGAGGGAGGCATGGGTTGGACTGCAAAGCTCGGAGGCAAACGTACAGAAGGCTTCTGCAAGCGCTCCTTAAGAGAAAGTCTTTCTTGGAGTCTGGAGTCAATGAGGATGGCAAACGAGATCAAGCTCTCCAACTCAGTGGGTATATCTCGGGCTGCTATCTCATCCTTGATGGAATCCGAGAGACCATGAGAAAAAGCAGCCACGAGGGCCTCATTGTTCCAAGCAACCTCTGCTGCCAGAGTACGGAATTCAATGGCATAGTCGGCAACAGTTCTCGTACTCTGTTTGATGGACATAGGGCACTTGGCAGCAGAAGCGGAGCGTGCAGGAACGTCAAAAACCCTTTTAAAGGATGCCACAAACTGAGGGTAACTCAAGACAACAGGTTTTTACGTCTCCCATAGAGGGTTAGCCCAGGCCAAGGCTCTCTCAGAAAGCAAAGATATCACAAAACCTTCTTCTGCTTCTGTCCGTGGGAAACGCCTGGGGCAGCATTTTCGAAGTATTTCTCAACCTGATTGAGAAACCCTCTGCATTGAACTGGATCGCCCCCAAATCGCTAGGGAAGCGGAGCAGAACCAGACATACCTCTCATAGAGGTAATACTCGAGGCGGGTGCCTGCACAGAGACTGGCGCAGCAGCATGGACGGCCTGCGACTCAGGTTGTACCGGAGCAGCCACCGTGGGGGATTCCAGGTGAGCCGTGCGATTCAGGAGCGTTTGTAACGCCAAGGCAAACTGATCCATGCGGTAATCTTGCTCATCCAATCTGGAAAAAATATTACCAACAAGTGGATTGACTGTATCTTCTGAATTCATGGCCTTCACGTACTGCCAGGAACCATGAAACAGACAGAGACAGAAGTACAATCAAATCACACTTGTTTATTAATAAAAATAAAAAGGTAAATAGGAAAAAGCGTAGTCATGCATAGCCAGAGTCCAGTAGCCAGATCGGGTAGTCAGCCAGTCCAAAGTTCAAAAACCAGATCAGTTAATCAGCCAGTCCAGACGTCAGGGATCCAAGGAGAGCAACTGCAAGCAGGATAGAAGCCAGGAGGGATGTCAGCAAGCCAGTCTTGAAAAAAACAGCAGGAGATGGTTCTTAGTGATGTGACCAACGCGAAGGCAAAGGAGAAATGAGCTGGGAGGCTTTAAAGAGGCAGATCAGATGAGCATCATCGGGAACAGCTGGTAACTGTGGAAAGAGAAGAGAGCTGGCAATTAGACGACAGCTGAGCGGCCAGCCCAGAGGAGGAAGGGCTAAACCAGCCCTGACACTGTCTTCATCTCCACTAACAATAGTTATCGACCTTTGGTTTGTTCCTCAACTATGTTTCCACTTGATCCCAACCTATTACTTGTTTACTGACTTCTGTTTATACTCCTACTTCTGCTTCTACCTGGTATACCTGCTACTGGGGCATGATGGACCACAACCTGATACTAATGCTCAGGTGCACTGGTGAATACTGGTATGATTTGTTTGGGTTAAACTGCCCTTTGTCCATCTTCATTGGTTTTTGTGCTGCCAAATAAAACATACAGTGGAACCTTGGATTACATGCAGGATAATGCTTGTAATCCAAACAAAGATTCCCCATAGAAGTCAATGGAAACTAAGATAATTTGTCCCACAATGACTTCCATTGCATGCAATACTGCATGTGGCCATAGGTGGGGGCGCCGGAGAAACTCGTAAATGCTCAGAGACTGCTCAGATGCACTCAGGAACAGAGTATTTGAGTGTTCCCAAGTATTTTCGAGTGCCACCGGCGCCCTTGCATCTCTGGCCAAATGTGGTACTGCACACCAAAGAGGCTTGAATCCTGCTAATGTTGCGAGACAACACTTGCAAACCGAGTCAGCATTTAAAAAAAGTAATAGCTTGTATTGTGAAATGCTCATTAACCGCGTTATTCGCAATCCGAGGTTCCACTGTATATATTTATTTTCTCTGTGTTCAATGGAGGACACAGTTCAGATAATCACCACTGGATATAGTGTCACCTTGAGGAGTAATATTTTAGGTTCAACTAAAAAACTGAAGAAAGCCAAGGGGTGACCCTCAATGGTGGCCAGACCACCACACACTGTGGGAAAAAAAACTCAGTACATCAAGAACACAAAGGTAAAATTGGTGCACTCAGAAGCTGGTGCATGGTAGCCAATCAGCTTCTAACTTCAGCTTGTTCAAATAAAGCTTTGGCAATAAAACCTGGAAGCCGTTTCCACCATTAAGAGATCTGGTGAATGCTGGTAAGTACTTAGACCCCACACCTTGAGTGAGCTTGTGTCATCGGCCAGGGTGACCTGCTTGTGTACTTATCCTGCTGGTTTGTGGGAGCCTCAGGGGTCAGTCTACTAGCCTGACCCCTGACTGTAACATGGTAAACGGTCAGGTTGGGAAATAGGGCTTAGTATTACTTCTTTAAACATCCCAAAACCTTTATAATAAAAAAATAATGGTAGCGCCAATATTTCCCTACCCTTGGCAGCCAATCATTTTCTCCAACACCACTGATTAATAAATAATTCTTACTCGATAGACTAGTAGGTGTTTAGCTTAGGCCAAGTGAAAAGATATATATTTTTTTTAATTGTTTAATTTAAAAAAAAAATTTAACTAGGGAAAAGCAAAACCAAACATAGGTAACTGTATCACATAGTGAGTTATCCTTAAAATTGGAGTCTTCCAGTACCAGGTCAAATTATTCCCAAGTCTGTCTCATACTTGAGGACCTTTACACCTGAAAAGCTGTGCAGGAAATGACTGCATAATTGCACTATAAGATGGAATCCGTTCAGCCAGAGTGCCAAGGACAGCCTAGGCCATGTGATGTTCACGGGATTCCGCTATATCATGGCAGTGAACACAAACATACACACACTTTGGCAAAAGGAAGCCTGGATGAAGGTTTTTTTTCCCTTTCGAAGGACGAGTGTCAATATTTATCCGTCCTGTAGTAATTTGTTTTTTTATTCGTCTGAAAATATGTGCTTAGAAGGAGCATCAAATATTTGAGTTTATACCTCTGTATTTGTTGATACACTGACATGGTTTCGTTTGCATATTTATATAGTCTTTTGCTGTGACAGATCTCGGCTAAGCACTGCAAGCGAGCAGCCTATCACAGAGAGGCACCAGCAGAGATAGCAGTGCAGCTAACACAGGATTACAGCACTGAACTGATGAACTCTGCCGAGCACTATTTATTTCTACACACAGGCAGAATAACCTAATTGCCATTTCAGAAAACACAGATAATTGTTTTTTGTAAAGGAAGAAACTTACATTAGGGAAACCCCCAAAACTCTGAGGGCCCACTCATACCTGAAAGTCCACTGCTAAGCATTAAATTAAAGCACATTATTATTTATTTATTACAGGTATTTACAGTATCTCACAAAAGTGAGTACACCCCTCACATTCTTGTAAATATTTTATTATATTTTTTCATGTGACAACACTGAAGAAAGGACACTTTGCTACAATGTAAAGTAGTGAGTGTACAGCTTGTATAACAGTGTACATTTGGTGTCCCCTCAAAATAACTCAACACACAGCCATTAATGTCTAAAGTGCTGGCAACAAAAATGAGTACACCCCTCAGTGAACATTTCCAAATTGGGCCTAATTATCAATTTTCCCTCCCCGCGGTCATGTGACTCGTTAGTGTTACAAGGTCTCAGGTGTGAATGGGGAGCAGGTGTGTTAAATTTCGTTTTATCGCTCTCACTCTCTCAAACTGATCCCTGGAATTTCAACATGGCACCTCATGACAAAGAACTCTCTGAGGAAATGAAAAAAGAATTGTTGCTCTACATAAAGATGGCCTAGGCTATAAGAAGATTGCCAAGACCGTGAAACTGAGCTGTAGCACGGTGGCCAAGACAATACCGTGGTTTAACAGGACACATTCCACTCAGAACAGGCCTCGCCATGGTCGACCAAAGAAGTTGAGTGCACGTGCTCAGTGTGATATCCAGAGGTTGTCTTTGGGAAATGGACATTTGAGTGCTGCCAGCATTGCTGCAGAGGTTGAAGGGGTGAGGGGTCAGCCTGTCAGTGCTCAGACCATACACAGCATACTGCATCAAATTGTTCTGCATGGCTGTCGTCTGAGAAGGAAGATGATGATGCACAAGAAAGCCCACAAACAGTTTGCTGAAGACAAGCAGACTAAGGCTGCGTACACACGGGCGGACTGTTCGCCCAACTAAGTTCGTCAAACAATCCGACAAACAGTCCGTTCAAAATTTGCATGAACGGACTTGACCACACACGATGAGCAGACAGTCCGCTGAAAGCGTGCGCGATGACGTGAACGGCACGTACGACGGGACGAGAAATTCGACGTCCAATACACTGCAATGCAACCTTCGCCGTGTAAATCCTTTCTGAGCATGCGCCAAACTTAGTCTGTCGAACTAGCCTACACACGAGCGGACTGTCCGCTGAAACCAAGTTTGGACGGACAAAATTACGGAAATTCCGTAAGACTTTGTTCGTCAGACTGTCCGCTGAAACAGTCCGCTGAAGCCCACACACGAGCGGATTGTCCGCTGAAACACTGTTCAGCGGACTAAGTTGGGCGAACAGTCCGCCCGTGTGTACGCGGCCTAAGGACATGGATTACTGGAATCATGTCCTGTGGTCTAATGAGACGAAGATAAACTTATTTGGTTCAGATGGTGTCAAGCGTGTGTGGCGGCAACCAGGTGAGGAGTACAAAGACAAGTGTGTCATGCCTACAGTCATGCGTTGTGGTGGGAGTGTAATGTTCTGGGGCTGCATGAGTGCTGCCGGCACTGGGGAGCTACAGTTCATTGAGGGAACTATGAATGCCAACATGTACTGTGACATACTGAAGCAGAGCATGATCCCCTCCCTTCGGAGACTGGGCCGCAGAACAGTATTCCAACATAACGACTCCAAACACGCCTCCAAGACGACCACTGCCTTGCTAAAGAAGCTGAGGGTAAAGGTGATGGACTGGCCAAGCATGTCTCCAGACCTAAACCGTATTGAGCATCTGCGGGGCATCCTCAAATTGAAGGCGGAGGAGGGTAAGGTCTCTAACATCCACCAGCTCTGTGATGTCGCCATGAAGGAGTGGAAGACAACTCCAGTGGCAACCTGTGAAGCTCTGGTGAACTCCATGCCCAAGAGGGTTAAGGCAGTGCTGGAAAATAATGGTGGTCACACAAAATATTGACACTTTGGGCCCAATTTGGACATTTTCACATAGAGGTGTACTCACTTTAGTTGCCAGTGGGTTAGACATTAATGGCTGTGTGTTGAGTTATTTTTTGAGGGGACAGCAAATTTGCACTGTTATACAATCTGTACACTCACTACTTTACATTGTAGCAAAGTGTCATTTCTTCAGTGTTGTCACATGAAAATATATAATAAAATATTTACAAAAATGGGAGGGGTGTACTCACTTTTGTGAGATACTGTATATAGTGCTGACAAATTACACTTTACACGATTTCCATTCCCATCAGTTCCTACCGTTAAGGAGCCCACATACCTTATATGTACACATATACTGTACTAGAGCCAATTTAGAGAGAAGACAAATAACCTATCTACATGTCTTTGGACTGTGGGAGGACATGCAAACTCCACAGAGTCAGTATCCTGGCTGGGATTCGAACCAAGGAACCAAGTGCTGCAAGAAGTTAACAGGTGTTTGGGCGAAATTCAGAATGAAGAGCACCGTGCCCTAATGCGTTACTGTGTGATTGCCACTCATTGCTTAATTGGCCACTTTACTCTATTGCTCCCACTGATCTTAAAGCAGGGTAGGCTCTATGAACTTTATCTAAGTGCCTGGTTTAAGTGAGGTTGACTGCATTGAAATAGCCCTTCAAGCCTAAGAAATTGAAACAAAATGGTTAAAGTATAGCTAAAAGCAAAACTTTTTTCAAGTTTTGGACTGAGTGCAGCGTGATTAGAATGCCTGTCAGTTTTAATTGTTGTCTGTACCCACCGTTAAAGTGTAACTTCACTCTCTCAATCAACTATGACTATGTTTAATCCTTATGCTGTTATTGTTAGTAAATAGCTAGCTATCATATTTACTTGTTTTAAATTTGATTTTTTACATTTTTTCTGTTGCTTCCTGGTTTTCAGGCCTAGGCAAATTATATCATACATCCCAGGTGTCTTCAGGACAGGCTCTCAACTAAGTATACCCATCTGCTTGCATGTTTGAGCTAAAGGCCGATGGAGTCCAGGAAAAAAATTATATATCCGGGATATGCAATTAGCGGACCTCCAGCTGTTGCAAAACTACAAGTCCCATCATGCCTCTGCCTCTGGGTGTCATGCTTGTGGCTGTCAGAGTCTTGCTATGCCTCATGGGAATTGTAGTTCTGCACCAGCTGGAGGTCTGCTAATTGCATATCCCTGTTCTATATGAATCATCTGCCCTTGCTCAAGATGGCCACGGCCAAAAATGCTAGGGGGGTGTTTTTCAAAGTGACTTCTCAGCAAAATTAAATAAAGGATGGAGACATAGATGGATGGGTTTGTTTGCTTTGAATATTAAAACATGAATTAAATTGCATTTTTGGTGCTCAGATGCAGTGTAGTTCCACTTTAAGGAGATTTGCCCTCTGAATTTGTCCTGTTTACCATTATCATTGAAAGTGAAAGTAAAAGAAACTCCCCAAATTTTGGGTTGTCCCCGGAATAGTACTTGAGGAAAATCTTCCATTGTGTACACTAGTTCTGGTGACCTGGGGTTCCCCAAGAAATTCCCTTCATTTGCAGGGATTTCCTCTCAATTCCTGTTTGGCTATGGGACAGGAATCTAAAATGAAAAAAAATGTTGCCTATAGATCTACTTTAAAGCGGCGCTCTACCCAAAAGGGGAAGCTTGGCTTGTCTGCCCGCCCCCCCCCCCGCCCCCCCCCCCCCCCCTCCGCTGCCACATTTGGCATCTTTTGGGAAGGTGGGAGCAATTACCTGGTTTGACAGGTACCTGCTCTCACTTCCGCCTCCTTCCCCCGCAGCCGACCCAATCACAAACACAGAGCGCATTTGCAGGAGGAAAACGGCTGTCAAGCCACAAAGCTTGACTGCAGGTTTAACCTAAGATGGCGGCACCAGCACCCGATAGCCGATTCAAAAATCGGCTCGGGTGAGGAAACTGCATAATTCCTGGACATATAAGTATCCTAATATTAAAAGGCAGCAGCTACAGTATTTGTAGCTGCTGACTTTTAATTTTTATTGGGGTAGCCTGGATCTCCTTTTCAATTTATAGGTAGAGCTGTTAACAGTTCTGCCATTTAAAATAACAGAAAAAAGATTTTGTTTGGATTGGTGTTCTTATCAGGAGGTGCAGTGACTTCTGCTAATTGAATGGTATTTTTAGGAATCCTGTTTTGCCTTGTCCAGGGCAACTAAGCCTTACTTATGATAACTGGTTGGTCAGAACATTGAAATCTGATTTCTTTGGGTTAACCTGCCCTTTACCCATCTTCATTGGTTTTAGTGCTGGGAAATAAAACATATATATTTATTTTCTCTGTGTTCACTGGAGGACACAGTTCAGATATTTACCACTGGATATAATGTCACCTTCAGGTGTAAGACTCTAGGTTCAACTGAAAAACAAAAGACAATCCAGGGTTGGTCCTTGCTAGTGGCCAGGCCGCCAAACAATGTGAAAGAATACCTCAGTGCAGCAAGAAAACAAAATATATGAATTCACAGACACAGTAGCCGAACCAGAAGTGATGTGTCCTCCAAAGAACACAGAATAAAGGCTTTTACCATGAGAACGGGAAAAAAAAGGTCTTTTGTTTCATTGGAGGACACAGCTGCTTTAGATCATTACTATTGGGGCATCTCAAAGGAGCAGCACCAACAAGGCTTGCTAAATACAAAATGGAAAACCAGACTAACCGTTTCAGAGAAAAGGTACAGGCCAGTCAAAATTACGCCTGCAAAACATGATGAACGAATGGACTACTAAGTGTCTGTTTTACAAACCTGCAAAATTACCGTAGCTCTTAATAGTTTTAAAAGCACAAGAAGTACTTACTGTTCTTGTCAGTACATGATGACATACGCTTGGAAAATAGGCTACCTGATCCAGCATGAAATTGTAGCAGTGGACGCTGCAAGGCCCTTTTATGGGCCTTCTAAAGCAATAAACTGGGAATCTGATCGGCAGAACCCAAATGTAACATTCAGATATACTCTAATCGCCCGGAATACATCCCAAAGCAGGTAAAACTATTTCCTAGGGGTGGACTGGGGCAAAGCAAAAGAAGTAAAATGACTTCATTCAAGTGGAAGCTAATACCATGTTTAGGAGAAAGGAAAGTTTCGGGCACAGAATGAACCTATACTTATGAAGGACCAAAAATGGAGTCTTGAACGACAATAGTGCCAGCTCGAGATCTTCTTAATATTCTCAAAAAGTGTTTTTTTTTAAACAGTGACATTACCAAGTTAGGATCCCAACTGTGACAACAGTTGCCTGACTAAAGGGGTGATTTGTGGAATGCCTGAATAAAGGTGTTGCCAAGTTGAAGCTATGCTAGACGATGCTGAAATAGAACTATAAACACCTGACCCTAATTCAATTCCAGGAATAATCTATTTTAAAATTTACATTTGACCAGCTTGGTTACATGTAATGATGGACATGTCAGCAAAGTAGTCCTTGATACATACAGTAAGGTCTGTCTCTTTCTGAGTGCTGCTGTAATGATTTCCCCTCTGGTACACTTAGGACAGAGCTCACTCTGCACCTCCACCAATCAGAAAACGGCTTGTATTTTTTTCATTAAATTGGACGAGGCAGGAAGGAGGAGTGGATGATGTCACATGCTACCATTCTTCACTTTGTATTCGCTGAAAAAAATACAAGATGTTTTCCAAACGTCAAGGCACCTAGTGAGCAACCTTCAGCGTACCAGATTGGAAGTAACTGCAGCACCCATAACAGGAGATTACTGTATGAGCAAAGACAGTATACTATACTGAATTTGAGAATCCCCAGTGGGCCTCTGGATGTGACATATTCTTAATTACATGTAACCAAGCAGGACCAGTGTAAAATATATTATTGCTGGAGTTCAGTATACAAGTCCACTCTGTGCAGAAGAAAAGTCAGGAGACAGTCAATGGAGAAGGAACAAGGGTATACAGTAGTACCTTGGATTACGAGCATAATCTGTTCCAGAAGAATGCTTGTAATTCAAAGCACTTGTATATCAAAGTGAGTTTTCCTATAGGAATCAATGGAAGCTCAGATAATTAGTTCCACAGCCACTGCTTGTCTATGCAGTACCGCATGCGGCCAGAGTTGGGGGGGGGGGGGTCAGGGCGCCAAAGACACTCAGAAAAGCTCGGAGACACTCGGGAATGCAGTGTCTCCAAGTGTCTCCGAGCGTCACCGGCGCCAAATGCGGTACTGCACACTCCAGAGGCTTGAATCCTACTCGTCTTGTGATACAACAACTGAAAACCGAGTCAGGATTTAAAAAACAAAACAAAAAAAACCCAGCTCATATTGAGAAACGCTTGTAAACTGCATTACTTGCATCTGAGGTTTTACTGTACTTTTATGGACTTATACAAGCAAAATAGGCCTTCCAAGTATGATAGTAAATTAGTAAATAGTGCAAATGACTGATAACCCTCCTTCCCTTAACATTTGCCTTTCAGCAGCCAAGTCATTAAAGTGTTACTAAACCCACAACTGTAAAATCAGTATGTATATGCAGCATAGCATGCTTGTTATACTCACTGTGGAACTTAAGGGGTTAATCCTCTGCATTGTGTAAAAAGGCTGTTTTGTCCTGTATGAATAGATCCTTCCCCTCCTGCACTGTTTATCTGGGGCAGGCCAGCTAACACAGGCAGGGTAGCCGACCTGCACATGCTCAGTTGTGTCTTTTATGCTGCTGAGAACATTTAAATGTTCTCAGAGCTAGCCAGGTCTCATGATACTGACATCACACATGTGGGCGTGTATACAGGCTGTAGTGGAAATCTCCTCCTACCTGAACTATCAGCACTAGAGAAACTATGCAGTTTATCATGTAACCGTGGTATACAGATCATCCAAAAAGGTACATAGTGGCAGTATTTTAATGTAAAAAGATGATTTATAAGCTCTGGGCACTGTTGGGGGGGGGGGGGCTGATCAACTGTTTTCATATTACTGGGTTTAGTAACACTTTAAAGCTTGCAGATGGAAAGAACTAATGGTAATGACTCTTACAGCAGCATGTTTGATTTTTGAACATCAGAAAAAGGTTTACAAGTGGGTAAATATCAAAATACAGCAATCCCACAGAACCAACGTGTCTGCCACATTTATGCAATGGTCCTTGCCCCTGCTACAACCTTGTATATCTTTTAACAGAGGCACAACACCAAAAGATCAACATTTGGTTTTCTATCCCTTGTACAGTGGTGTGAAAAAGTGTTTGCCCCCTTCCTCATTTCCTGTTCCTTTGCATGTTTGTCACACTTAAGTGTTTTGGAACATCAAACCAATTTAAACAATAGTCAAGGACAACACAAGTAAACACAAAATGCAATTTGTAAATGAAGGTGTTTATTATTAAAGGTGAAAAAAAATCCAAACCATCATGGCCCTGTGTGAAAAAGTGATTGCCCCCTTGTTAAAACATACTATAACTGTGGTTGTCCACACCTGAGTTCAATTTCTATAGCCACACCCAGGCCTGATTATTGCCACACCTGTTCACAATCAAGGCATCACTTAAATAGGAGCTGCTTGACACAGTAAGGTCCACCAGAAGATCCTTAAAAGCTACACATCATGCCGAGACCCAAAGAAATTCAGGAACAATTGAGAAAGAAAGTAATTGAGATCTATCAGTCTGGAAAGGGTTATAAAGCCATTTCCAAAGCTTTGGGAATCCAGCGAACCACAGTGAGAGCCATTATCCACAAATGGCGAAGACATGGAACAGTGGTGAACCTTCCCAGGAGTGGCCGGCCGCCCAAAATTACCCCAAGAGCGCAGCGACGACTCATCCAAGAGGTCACAAAAGACCCCACAACAACGTCCAAGGAACTGCAGGCATCACTTGCCTCAGTTAAGGTCAGCGTTCATGCCTCCACCATCAGGAAAAGACTGGGCAAAAATGGCCTGCATGGCAGAGTTCCAAGGAGAAAACCACTGCTGAGCAAAAAGAACATCAAAGCTCGTCTCAATTTCGCCACAACACATCTTGATGATCCCCAAGACTTTTGGGACAACATTCTGTGGACCGATGAGACAAAAGTGGAACTCTTTGGAAGGTGTGTGTCCAAGTATATCTGGCATAGAAGGAACACTGCATTTCATAAAAAGAACATTATACCAACAGTAAAATATGGTGGTGGTAGTGTGATGGTCTGGGGCTGTTTTGCTGCTTCAGGACCTGGAAGACTTGCCGTGATAAAAGGAACTATGAATTCTGCTGTCTACCAAGAGATCCTGAAGGAGAATGTCCGACCATCTGTTCGTGTACTCAAGCTGAAACGAACTTGGGTTCTGCAGCAGGACAATGATCCTAAACACACCAGCAAGTCCACCACCGAATGGCTGAAGAAAAACAAAATGAAGACTTTGGAGTGGCCTAGCCAAAGTCCTGACCTGAATCCTATTGAGATGTTGTGGTATGACCTTAAAAAGGCCGTTCATGCTCGAAAACTCTCTAATGTAACTGAATTAGGACAATTCTGCAAAAATTAGTGGGCCAAAATTCCTCCAGGACGCTGTAAAAGCCTCATTGCACGTTATCGCAAACGCTTGGTTGCAGTTGTTGCTGCTAAGGGTGGCCCAACCAGTTATTAGGTTTAGGGGGCAATCACTTTTTCACACAGGGCCATGATGGTTTGGATTTTTTTTCACCTTTAATAATAAACACCTTCATTTACAAATTGCATTTTGTGTTTACTTGTGTTGTCCTTGACTATTGTTTAAATTGGTTTGATGTTCCGAAACACTTAAGTGTGACAAACATGCAAAGGAACAGGAAATGAGGAAGGGGGCAAACACTTTTTCACACCACTGTATGTGTACTACAGACAGGGACAGCACATGACTCTTTGACATATATAAGGCTATTCCTTATTCTTAAAGTGTTAAATTACTTAAATAAAACCATAAAAAGTGTATAAAGGAATATACAGTATCTCCCAAAAGTGAGTACACCCCTCACATGTTTTTAAATATTTTAATTATATCTTTTCATGTGACAACACTGAAGAAATGACACTTTGCTACAATGTAAAGTAGTGAGTGTACAGCTTGTATAACGGTGTAAATTTGCTGTCCCCTCAAAATAACTCAACACACAGCGAATAATGTCTAAACCGCTGACAACAAAAGTGAGTATAACCCTAAGAGAAAATGTCCAAATTGGGCCCAAAGTGTCAATATTTTGTGGGCCAACAATTATTTTCCAGCACTGCCTTAACCCTCTTCGGCAATGAAGTCCACCAGAGCTTCACAGGTTGCCACTGGAGTCCTCTTCCACTCCTCCATGACATCACCGAGCTGGTGGATGTTAGCGACCTTGCTCTTCTTCAGCTTCCGTTTGAGGATTCACCACAGATGCTCAATAGGGTTTAGGTCGGGAGACATGCTTGATCAGTCCATCACCTTTACCCTCAGCTTCTTTAGCAAGGCAGTGGTCATCTTGGAGGTGTGCTTGGGGTCGTTATCATGTTGGAAAACTGCCCTGCGGCCCAGTCTCTGAAGGGAGGGGATCATGCTCTGCTTCAGTATGTCACAGTACATGCTGGCATTCATGGTTCCCTCAATGAACTGTAGCTCCCCAGTGCCGGCAGCACTCATGCAGCCCCAGACCATGACACTCCTAAAACCATGCTTGACTTTAGGCAAGACACACTTGTCTTTGTACTCCTCACCTGGTTGCCACCACACACGCTCGACACCATCTGAACCAAATAAGATTATCTTGGTCTCATCAGACCACAGCACATGGTTCCAGTAATCCATGTCTTTAATCAGCTTGTCTTCAGCAAACTGTTTTTGGGCTTTCTTGTGCATCATCTTTAGAAGAAGATTCCGTCTGGGATGACAGCCATGCAGACCAATTTGATGCAGTGTGCAGTGTATGGTCTGAGCACTGACAGGCTGTCTCCCCACCTCTTCAACATCTGCAGCAATGCTGGCAGCACTCATACATCTATTTCCCAAAGACAACCTCTGGATATGACGCTGAGGACGTGCACTCAACTACTTTGGTCAACCATGGCAAGGCCTATTCTGAGAGGAACCTGTCCGGTTAAACCGCTGTATGGTCTTGGCCACCATGCTGCAGCTCAGTTTCAGGGTCTTGGCAATCTTCTTATAGCCTAGGCCATCTTCATGTAGAGCAAGGATCTGCAATTAGCGGACCTCCAGTTGTTGCAAAACTACAAGTCCCATCATGCCTCTGGGTGTCATGCTTGTGCCTGTCAGAGTCTTGCTATGCCTCATGGGATTCGTAGTTCTGCAACAGCTGGAGGTCCGTTAATTGCATATCCCTGATGTAGAGCAACGATTCTTTTTTTCAGATCCTCAGAGAGTTCTTTCGCATTAGGTGCCATGTTGAACTTCCAGTGACCAGTATGAAAGAGTAGGAGCGATAAACCCAAATTTAACACACCTGGTCCCCATGCACACCTGAGACCTTGTAACACTAACGAGTCACATGACACTAGGAAGGGAAAATGGCTAATTGGGCCCAATTTGGACATTTTCACTTAGGGGTGTACTCACTTTTGTTGACAGCGGTTTAGACATTAATGGCTGTGTGTTGAGTTATTTTGAGGGGACAGAAAATTGACATGCTTATACAAGCTGTACACTCACTACTTTACATTGTAGCAAAGTGTAATTTCTTCAGTGTTGTCACATGAATAGATATAATAAAATATTTACAAAAATGTGAGTGGTGTACTAACTTTTGTGAGATACTGTACATGTAAAAAAAATGCAAAATTACTAAAATACCACCCAAACCAAATGAGTGGATGTCAGTACATAAAAATCTACTAGACACCCCTCAGTGTATGGATATCCCAGTTATAACATAAAATAATTTTATAATATTTTTGATAAGCGTGAAATAACAAACAATTCAAAGAATATCAGGACTAGGGATGAGCTTCGAGTTCGAGTCAAACTCATGTTTGACTCAAAGATTGCCTGTTCGGCGAACAGTGAACAATTTGGGGTGTTCGCGGCAAATTCGAAAAGCCGCGGAACACCCTGTACAAGTCTATGGGAGAAATCTAAAGTGTTAATTTTAAAGGCTAATATGCAAGTTACTGTGCTAAAAAGTGTTTGGGGACCTGGGTCCTGCCCCAGGGGACATGTATCAATGCAAAAAAAAGTTTTAAAAATGCCAGTTTTTTCGGGAACAGTGATTATAATAATGATTAAAGTGAAACAATAAAAGTGTAATATTTCTTTAAATTTCGTACCTGGGGGGTGTCTATAGTATGCCTGTAAAGGTGGCGCATGTTTCCTGTGCTTAGAACTGTCCCTGCACAAAGTGTCATTTCTGCAGGAAAAAAGTCATTTAAAATCACTCGCGGCTATAATGAATTGTCAGCTCCCGTAATACAGAGAACACTCATTGAAAGTCATTGATTAAAAAAAAAAAAAAGTGTGGGGTTCCCCCAAATTCAATTACCAGGCCCTTCTGGTCTCGTATGGATATTAAGGGAAACCCTGCTTTAAATTTAAAAAAAAAAATTACGTGGCGTTTACCGGGTTCCAAGCTCCTTGAGTGGACCGGAGACCTGGTACTCCTCCCCAGCTGCACAAGCCGATGTCCATCATTACTATTTTTTAGCAAATACAAAGAAACAACTTCCTGGCTAGCAACAGAGAAGCACCGAGCCACAAGAGTCAAGACTAGAGATGATTTCATCCAAAAACAAGCAGACTTGTTTTACTGCAACAGGTTTTCATGCTGCAACATGCTGGTGTGATGTTGGGCTTAAGGGATCACTTCAAAGGTCGCTAACATGAGATCCAAAACTCACATGCTCTTGCAAATGGATGACCACCTGCAAGCATAAAAGTAGGCAAACATGAAGTTCTAGTTTGCATAGATTTTTGACGAGAGGAATACATTGAACCTATGATGTACAAGATCAAGTCCAGGTATTCCATGCAAAGTGACAGACCTAGTGAGGACTTCTAAAACACCTCCAGAGTCCAAATGGTGACAGACAGATTGGACTCCAGTTCTGAACAAGACTCCACACACTTCAGAAGGTTGTCCAGATACCCCATAATCAGTTTCCCTTTCAACCTCAAGAAGGCGAAAACTGATGCTAATGCTTTGGTGAACCCCCAAGGAGCTAACGTTAGACCAAAAGGCAAGGCCACAAACTGGTAATGTTTGTCCCCTACAGTAAATCACAAGAACCGCTGGTGCCCCAGTAGTTGGGTACAAAAACATTCCAACACCTTGAGATCCAGGACAGGTCACACACCCTTCTTAGTTACCGTCAGCGGGTTTGATTAGAAACCTTTTAATCTATTCACAGCTGAAACTAGATTCAACATCTAGTCCAGGAGTCCTTTGATGGTCAGATATAAATCCAATAACTTTTGGGGAGAATAGTATAAATTGCAGCAGGAAAACTTCTGCGGAGAGGGGGTGTGAAACTTGATTTTGTAACCTATGACTACCAATTCCCAAATCCATTTGTCCTATATGAATGGTAGAATCTGGCCCCCGACCTTGAGCTAAACAGGTGGGGGGAAACTGCATTAAAGGATTTAGTTACAGTGTCAAAATTTTCTTGTGGAATGCTCAGAACTATGGATCCAGAATAGAGTAAATTAGGATGTAGGCCAATTTTGGAGGAGTTCCACATCCAAAACAATCTCCAAATCCATGTATGGGAAATCCATTGCTGACCCAAAGGAAATAAACAGTGCAGCCAGCCCCCTGTCACGCCTTTCCTAATGTCACAAGTGCTGCCAGTAACACCACCATATTCCATACCAGCATCCTGATCACCAGTATACCTCATACCCCACGCCCCTATACCAATGTCCTGATCATCACCATACCCCATACCAGCATCCTGATCACCAGCATACCTCTTAGTAGCATCCTCATCCCCGCCATACTAAATAACAGCATCCTGATCAACGTTATACATCATACCAGCGTCCTGAATACCGCCATACCCCATATCAGCGGCCTGATCACCACTATACCAGTGTCCTGAACACCGCCATACCCCATATCAGCATACTGATCACCGCTATAACAGTACCAATGTCAGCAGAGCCAATGTCCCCAACTGTTTCCGCAGTCCTGGTGCTCCAGTTGATAGGTAGCTAGGAAATTATATGCATAGGTCCTAGAATTTTGGGCCTCTCCCAGGAGGTTAGGCTGTGAAGAAGCTTCACACATGTAGTATCCACATACTCAGGAGAAATAGCAGAATGCGTTTTGAGTTATAACTCTAAGCATGACTATGCTGTGTATTAGAAATATTGTATTAATTGACAGCTTTGTGTAAAAAAATAAATTTTTTGAAAAAATATGGCAGCCATGGATAGATAACTTTTTATCTAAATCATTTGACTTGAAAGTGCTTTTTCCATGGTAGTTGATTGAGAAGATATCATCCTGAATACATTCATTTCAGAAATAGCGGTGGCTCTTGGCCCAATTCCGCGGATTCCTTCCCTTCCCCTCTTTCTTTTCCTCCTTTCCTTTTTTCTCTTTGTATCTTTTCATTTCTCTCTCATCTTCTTTTCTTTTACTATACTCATACTTACATATCATTATAAAAATATGCATACAAGTTGTTTCTAACTGATTATAGTTCTGAGGATTGCATCTAATTTTGCAAGGTCATTCGTTTACAAATTATTAATGATATTATTGTTTATTAGTTAAGGATTTATTAATAATTTATCATTTATGTCTTTAAATTAATTCAGATAATGATAATAATACTTTTGGATCTGTGTGAGTAAACTTCATTACCTTGATTGTATAATCATTATTGTATCTAATATGTATGTCATTTATACATGCAATAAAATCTTTTAACAAGAAAAAATACATTTTTATTTTATTTTCTCGTTTTAAAAATGACATTTTCATGGATCATTATGCCTCTTAGAAAATACCTTGGGGTATTTTTTCCCAAAATGTGATCATTTTGTGGGGTGTTCCATTGACCTAGTGCTCCATGGCCTCCAAATACATGATAGTCAGGGAATTGGATGTGTAATTTATGCCCCCTTTTTTTTTTTTAAAGCCAGTGACGTGTGAAACACAACCATAAACTCAAACCGGTACCAAAAAAAGTGCACACACATAAAAAGTGAAACACAAAACGTGCAACGGGTGTTACACTGTCCTCCACTAGGGATGGACCTTACCCTGATCCCCCGGGGCGTTAGGCTTCAGATGGGGACTGAGGTACTTCACATGGGACCATCTGGCTGAAACCAGACGGTCCCCCTTTCTCTGGAGGGTTTGCCGAAACAGACCCAGCCAAGTACTAGGTGGGACTCCCCTAAAGAGAGACCCCATAAGCGAGGGTGGTCCAAGCCAAAAGGCCTATGTCCCCCCCCAAGACTTTCAGGGTTGGCCCGAGGACCAACACCCTACTCATCACACTGTGACAAAGGTGAACACCAAACAAAAAAAATACATAAAAGTGGCAAACATAGGGATAAATAAAAAGAAAGTGGGGAAGAAGGAAGTGGGAGAAGTGAAAAGTGGCCATGTGCAGTACAATGGTAATTTATGCCCCTAGAAAGCCTGAAGGTGTTCCTTGGATGTCAGGCCCCTCTGTGGGGCTAGTCTGTGAAAGTCTCACACATGTAGTATCTCCATACTCCATACTACTTTCTGTAAAAAAAAGATAAATAAATATATATATATATATATATATATATATATATATTGCTGTGGAGCAATTTTGGCCCATTCTTCTTTGCAGAATTGTTTTAACCACTAGTCGCCAGTTATACTGCGGTAGGTAGGCTCGGCTGGGCAAATCGCCGTAGCTGTATGTCGCTCCTTTAAGACATCACAGCAGGCGCACTTGTGCCTGCCGCATGTCCCCGGGGCCGATGCGCATTATCGGTGGGCTCGATGACCGCCAGGCCCCCGCGATCATTCGTGACATTTGTAAACATACAAATCCCGGTTTTCTCAGGGGAGAGGAGAGAATTTGTGTGTTCATACTGAGTATGAACACCGATATCTCTCCTCCCCTAGTCAGTCCAATCCCCCTACAGTTATAAAACAACCAAGGGAACACAGTTAACCCCTTGATCGCCCCCGCAATGTCACAGTCCTGAAAATCGTAGATCATCGCCATTACTAGTAGAAAAAAAAAATTATAATAAAAAGGACATAAATCTATCCCCTATTTTGTAGACGCTATAACTTTTGCGCAAACCAATCAATATTCGCTTATTGTGATTTTATTTTACCAAAATTATGTAGAATACATATTGACCTAAACTGAGGAAAAACGTATTATTATTATTTTTTTTAATTTGGGGATATTTATTATAGCAAAAACTACTGTTTTTTGCAAAATTATCTCTCTTTTTTTGTTTATAGTGCAAACAATAAAAACAGCAGAGGCGATCAAATACCAAAGAAAGCTCTATTTGTGGGGAAAAAGGACAAACATTTTGTTTGGGTACCACATCGCACGACCACGCAATTGTCAGTTGAAACGACGCAGTGCCATATCGCAAAAAAATGGCCTGGTCAGGAAAGGGGCAAATCCTTCCGGAGATGAAGTGGTTAATTCAGCCACATTGGAGGGTTTTCCAGCATGAACGGCCTGTGTAAGTTCATGATACAGCATCTCAATTGGATTTAAGTCCGGGCTTTGACTAGACCACTCCAAAACCCACATTTTGCTTTGTTTGAAGTATTTGGAGGTGGATTTGCTGTTGTGTTTCGGATCATTGTCCTGCTGCATAAACCAAGTGCACTTGAGCTTGAGGTCACAAACTAATGGCCGGACATTCTCCTTTTGGATTTTCTGGTAGCACTCAGAATCCACGGTTCCATCAATTATGGTAAGTCGACCATATCATCATGCTACTACCACCATGTCTGACTGTTGACATGACGTTGTTCTTGTTAGGAAATGCTGTATTAGTTTTATGCCAGATGTAACGGGACGCACACCTTCCAAAAAGTAAAATTTTTGTCTCATCAGTCCAAAGAATATTTACCTAAAAGTCTTGGGGATAATCAAGATGTGTTTTGGTAAATGTGAGATGAGCCTTTGTGTTATTTTTGGTCAGCAGAGGCTTTTGGCCTTGGAACTCTCCCATGGATGCCATTTTTGCCCAGTCTCTTTCTTATTGTTGAGGCAAGTGAGGCCTGCAGTTCTTTAGATGTTGTTCTGGGTTCTTTTATGACCTCCTGGAGTCGTCGTCATGCTCTTGGAGTAATTTTTGTAGGCCGGCCACTCCTGGAAAGGTTCACCACTGTTCCATGTAACCTCCACTTGAGGATAATGTCCCTCCCCGTGGTTCACTGGAGTTCCAAATCCTCAGAAATGGCTTTGAAACCATTCCTAGACCGATACATGTTTGTTTCTAATCTATTCTTTAATTTTTTTAGATTGTGGCATGATGTGTGGCTTTTTGTGATCTGTTATGCCGTGTACACAGACTATCCGGCGGACTTAGTCCAGCGGACAATCCGCCGGACTTTGCAGCGGAGGTCCGGCAGACTTTCTGAAGGAACGGACTTGCCCACACATGGAGTGAAGTCCCTTCATTTTGAACATGACTCCAGGTAGACGGGACTAGCGAAGGGACTAGCGGCGAGATTCACACCTTGCTAGCCCCATCGCCTGGTATGGATTTAAAGGGGAACCCCTACGCCGAAAAAATGGCGTGGGGGTCCCCCCAAAGTCCATACCAGACCCTTATCCAAGCACGCAGCCCCCAGTCAGGAAAGGGGGTGGGGACGAGCGAGCGCCCTCCCCCTGACCAGGTCGCATGCCCTCAACATGGGGGGTGCTTTGGGGAAGGGGGGCCCTGCGGCCCCCCCACCCCAAAGCACCTTGTCCCCATGTTGATGAGGACAAGGGCCAGGGTTGTCAGGGTCTGCGGGCAGGGGGCTTATCGGAATCTAGGAGCTCCCTTTAATAAGGGGGACCCCAGATTCCGGCCCCCCACCCTATGAGAAGGAGTATGGGGTACAATGTACCCCTACCCATTCAGCTGGGGGAAAAAATGTACATAAAAAACACACAACACAGGTTTTTAAAGTAGGTTATTAGTCAGCTCTGGGGGTCTTCTTCTGACTTCGGGGGTCTTCTCGCCGGGCTACTCCGATATCTTCTGCTCTTTTATCGCTCTTTTACTAGCGGAGGGGCCCGGTTTTCTCCTTCGCCATCCGGCGGTCTTCTTCCGACTTCGGGGGTCTTGTCCCGCTCTTCGGTCCTTCTGTCGGGCCTCCGCTATCTTCTTACACCTCTTTTAGTAGCGTTGGCCCGGTCTTGTCGCTTCTTCTTCTCTTCGTCCGATGTTGACATGACACTCTCTGGCCGTAATGACCGGAGACGAGTTGCGCGGTGACTTATATAGGCGCAAGGGGTGGAGTCACCGGGTGATATCACATGGTGACCCCTCCCCTTATGATGTCACAGTCCCAGCATCCCCCGGGACTGTGACATCATAAGGGTGGGGTCACCATGTGACATCACCCGGTAACCTGCCATGTCCTGAGATCGTTGACAAGATTCTCCTGTGTAGTTCTGGCCGATTCCTCACCGTTCTCTTGATCATTGAAACTCCACAAGGTGAAATCTTGCATGGAGTCTCAGACCGAGGGAGATTGACAGTTATTTTGTGTTTCTTCCATTTGCGAATAATCACAGCAACTGTTGTCACCCTCTCACCAAGCTGCTTGGCGATGGTCTTGTAGCCCCTTCCAGCCATGTGTAGGTCTACAATCTTCTCCCTAGCATCCTTGGACAGCTCTTTGATCTTGGTAATGGTGGAGAGATTGGAATCTGATTGGTTATTCTGTGGACAGGTGTCTTTTATACAGGTAACAGGCTGAGATTAGGAGCACTCCCTTTAAGAGAGTGCTCCTAATCTCAGCTCGTTACCTGTATAGAAGACACCTAGGGGCAAGAAATCTTACTAATTGATAGGGGATCAAATATTTACTGTATTTCACTAATTAAAATGCAAATCAATTTGAAACTTTTTTGTATGCATTCTGTCTCTCACTGTTAAAATAAACCTACCAATACAATTAAAGACTGATGATCTCTTTTCCAGTGGGAAAACATACAAAATCAGCAATTTGACAGTGCCCACTGTATTCTGATAGCTGCCGGCACAAAAGAAGCTCCTGCTCCTTTTTGGGCGATAAGCTTTGTGTGATGCGGTTGGCTGTTATTGCAGTGCAATTTATTACACAACAATCGTGGAAAAACTGCACCGCCTTTAGTTGACATTACAAATGAATGGCACCCAAACAGGCTTAGTGCATTTGCCACTATTGCCGTGCGATTCTGCCCGAGATCCCAATACTCCAGATGTGAATGGGGCCTAAGCCTTCATGGAGCCTCTGTTGCTGCAGCAAAAGCCCTGGCAGCTGTGTTCTTGGTAATAGAAAATTAAATTGGGTCCCAAAGGAAGAGTCAGACCTCCACTGGAATAGTGGGTAGCAGGTATGTAAACCAAATAGACCAGCAGCAGGTGATTCAAGATGCCAGCATCACTGAAATTGAAATGTCTGTTTTTGGGTGGATTTAGTATTAAAAAAGTAGCTGTTTAATTCTAAAAGAAACATTTTGAATTCAGAATAAGTGCTACGTTGGTGCACACGGCATGCTATACCTGCTTAGAAACCACAACCACTGGTAAAGTGGCTCGTTTGTTTGACTTATAGCAGCACACTGGTCACCAAGGGTTAATGCGAGAGCTTTTTGGACTTACAATGTGCAGTTTATTTTTAGATTTTTATTCAGGGAGCTATGAAAATATGTGCTGCTGTTTTTTCCTGCGCTAGACTGATATGTAAGAAGCAGCGCCCATGCACACAGCTCGGAATACAGTGCTGCTCTGTACTGCTCACACACACACTCTGACTGCTGATGACCTGAGCTGCCAGATTAACAGCATTTCAATGTAGAACTTTATAGGTCTAAGGTTTAGCACCCTGAAATGACAAATTAATTCAAATCAAACCAGATGCAGCCATAAAGATTTTCTGCAACACACTATAACTTTATACAGTATAAAACGTTACCTATACTACCCAGGAGCACATGGAGGATGACAAAATGGGTGAGCAGTACAAAATGGAAGCCAGATATCACTTGTAGTAAATGTCAGAAGTGCAGAACACATAATCACACATCTCTACTACAAACAAACTGAAAATTCTAATGAATGGGTTATTTGTCACAATTATGCCAGGATTTTGCTAATGTAATTAGTGGAAGCTATAGGTCTAACATTTGCTGCAAAAGATCTCTTTCACGGTAATTTAAAAGCCTGAAAGGGGTTCACAAACATCTCAAAGATAAAAGTTCATCTATCATGAGAAAAGAACTATGTTCAACTGCTATGGGTATTTATAAAACAGCTCTGATAGAGGATATATCACCTTCACACCTACTTGTGCACAATCACATCTCATACCAGACAAGGCACCCCTAAACTTAGGTTAGTGTTTGTGAAATGCTAACTTTTACATTGACTACAGTCATATATACAAGCATGAGGCCAGTAGAGCCAGTGTACAGGAAGATAGGATCATTTCAGGTACTTTGGTATTATATGTGGCACAGATATAAAAAATATATCATATGTTTTATATATAAACATTGAAAAAAAATATATATATATTCAGTTCAGGGTTCAGTTATATATTAAAACATCATTATAATTCTGAAGTTCCTCTCTGGTGTGCAATTGTACTGAATAGCCTATTGTTCCATGAGCTATAGGAGGTTATTTACGAAAGGCAAATCCACTTTGCACTACTTTGCTCTTGAAATTGCACTTAAAGTGCACTTAGAAGTGCAGGCGCTGTAAATCTAAGGGGTAGATCTGAAATGAGGGGAAGCTCTGCTGATTTTATCATTCAATCCTGTGAAAGCTAAAATGCTGGTTTTTATTTTCCTTGCATGTCCCCCTCGGATCTACAGCGACTTTATTTACAAGTGCACTTTCAGTGCAATTTCAAGTGCACTTTGCACTTGTAGTGCAAAGTGGATTTTACCTTTCATAAATAACCCCCATACTGTCTCTTTTACGGCTACTGTCCAACCTATTGACTTTCCTGGGTCACACTGGAAGAAGAGGAATTGTCTTGGGCCAAACATAAAATACACTAACAATAAGGATATCCGATGAGCAGAAAAAGTCAGGCAGATCACAAGTTAATGATCACTATTATAAATAATGTACCTATCTGAGTAATAAAACTTCATTTTTTATTTAGTAATACTTTTTAGGTGCAAAAGTAAAAGAGGGCAACATAAAACTAGTATCATATTTCACACTGTGTTTGATAAATGAATGCATCAATATCTGGTTCGATAGATGTAGTAGCATTTCTCAATAGACTCTAAAAGGCTCGTCAGACATTTTGGTTCTAATTTTGCCCTTTATGTGATTCGTTCTTCAAAATAGTTGCTCACAAATATAGGTGCTGCCACAAACTGATGACATGAATAAGGCACGGTTGTGAAGAATAAGATATTTTTCTCTGGATAGATAAAACTTATAAAAGTCTAGTAAAAATACACTATTACTGTATATATTTCTTCAGTCGCATGTGTTCGCTAATTGTAAACGCATTTTTACAAAAAATAAAAATAAAAAATCAAGTCTTAATTAAGTTTACAATTTTGTGTTGGGCCACATTCATAAAATGTCTTGGGCTGCGGGTTGGAAACCCCTATGCTAGATATTCTTTCAAATTGGCAGCTCTTGTAACACTAAGGCCGCGTACACACGCGCGGACTGTTCGCCCAACCTTGTCCGCTGAACAGTGTTTGGGCGGACAGTCCGCTCGTGTGTGGGGCTTCAGCGGACAGTTTCAGCGGACAGTTGGCCGAACAAGGTCTTATGGAAATTCCGAAAAACTGTCCGCTGAAACAAGGTTTCAGCGGACTGTTCGCTCGTGTGTAGGCTTGTTCGGCCAACTAAGTCTCGCGCATGCTCAGAAAGGATTTCCACGTCGGAAGGTTGCATTGCAGTGTATAGGACGTCGTATTTTTCATCCCGTCGTACGTGCCGTTCACGTCATCGCGCACGGTTTCAGCAAACTGTTCGTCCGTCGTGTGTGGCCATGTCCGTCCATGCTAAGTTTGAGCGGACTGTTCGCTCAAACTGTTGGACGGACAAAGTTGGGCCAACAGTCCGCGCGTGTGTACGCGGCCTAAGGATTCACATGACACCGGGGAGGGAAAATGGCTAGTTGGGCCCAATTTGGATATTTACTTATTTACTTTCACTAACTTTTGTTACTAGCGGTTTAGACATGTATGGCTGTGTGTCAAGTTATTTTGAGGGGAAAGCAAATTTACACTGTTATACAAGCTGTACACTCACTACTTTACATTGTAGCCAAGTGTTATTTATTCAGTGTTGTCACATGAAAAGTTATAATAAAATATTTACAAAAATGTGAGGGGTGTACTCACTTTTGTGAGATGTGAGATGTATGTGATGTTAGGATGAAATATTCTAAAATGTTAAAGCGGAGCTCCAACCAAAAGGGGAAGTTCTGCTTTTTAGTGATTGTAAAGCTTCAATTTTTTTTTTTTTAAATAACATATCATACTTACCTCCGCTTTGCCGTTTGTTTTGCAGAGTGGCCCCAATCCTCGACTTCTGTGGTCCCTCGGCGACTCCTTCCCGCATCGTATAACTTCCTAGGAGAAGAACTCTCCTGGGGATCATCTTGTGGGCGCGCTCCCGAGTCCATCACTCGGCACTCAGACGCCGAATGTAGTATTTGCCCCCGCCCCCGCATCATTGGATTTGATTGACAGTAGCGGAAGCCAATGGTTGCGCTGCTATCAACCTATCTAATCAAGAGCCGAAAACATCAGGCAGGGACAGCGTATTTTCGCAGTGGGAAATTCCAGGGCTCAGGTATGTAAAATGGGGGGGGGGGGGCTGGAGGGCCAGTCACTGCCAGGTGTTTTTTTTCACCCTAATGCATAGGATGCATTAAGGTGAAAAAACATAAGGGTTTACAACCCCTTTAAACATCCCCCCCATGCCACATTTGGCATGTTATTTTATCTTTTTGGGAAGGAGAGGCAGGTACTTAGTTTTGACAGATACCCGCTCCCACTTCCGCTTGGGCCGCCTAGGTGACTCAAGCAGAAGTTCTCCTCTCCCCCTCCCTTCCAGCAATCTTCTGGGACTTGTCACAGGTCCCAGAAGATTACCTGACCTTTGAGGAGGAGCAGCACGACTCATGAATGCACAATGTGCACCCAGCTCTGCAGCCACAAGCTGTCACAGCCGGGTGCCCACACTTGTGATGCCAGCGCCGGGGAGAAGAGAAGGAGAAAACCGAGGGTTCGGACGGCTGTATTGCTGGATTCTGGGACAGGTGAGTGTGTAACCACTTTCAGACCGGACCAATTTGCTGGTCAAAGACCAGACCACTTTTTGCGATTCGGCACTGCGTCGCTTTAAATGACAATTGCGCGGTTGTGCGACGTGGCTCCCAAACAAAATTGACGTCCTTTTTTTCCCACAAATAGAGCTTTCTTTTGGTGGTATTTGATCACCCCTGCGGTTTTTATTTTTTGCGCTATAAACAAAAATAGAGCGACAATTTTGAAAAAAACGCATTATTTTTTACTTTTTGTTATAATAAATATCCCCCAAAAATATATAAAAAAACATTTTTTTCCCTCAATTTAGGCCGATACGTATTCTTCTACATATTTTTGGTAAAAAAATCGCAATAAGCGATTATTGATTGGTTTGCGCAAAAGTTATAGCGTTTACAAAATAGGGATAGTTTTATAGCATTTTTATTAATAATTTTTTATTATTTTTTTTTTTACTAGTAATGGCGGCGATCTGCGATTTTTATTGTGACTGCGACATTGTCGGGGACCCATCGGACATTTTTGACACATTTTTGGGACCATTGTCATTTATACAGTAATCACTGCTATATAAATGCAGTGATTCCTGTGTAAATGACACTGGCAGTGAAAGGGTTAACCTGTGGGTGGCAGTGTAGGGGTAAAGTGTGCCTAGGGGTGTGGTACTAACTGTGGGGGGGTTGGGCTTTCATTTAGTGTACACTGATCTCTGCTCCAATCACATGGAGCAGAGATCAGCGTCACTAGTTGCTAGGCAGAATGAGAAAATGTTGTTTATACAGCATTTCCTCCATTCCGCTGCTCCGTGAGACGATCGCGGGGATGCCCGCGGCGATCGAGTCCGCGGGTCCCGCGACCGGACTCACGGAGGTCCCGACCAGCGCGGGAGCGCGCCGCCGGCGGCGCGCTCCCGATGGCACGGCGGCAACGAATATTGGACGTACATGTACGCCAATATGCCTGCCCGTGCCATGCTGTCGACGTACATCGTCGTGCGCTGGTCGGGAAGTGGTTAATAGAAGTCAGCAGCTACACTTTTTGTAGCTGCTGATTTTTAATAAACACAAAAACGACTGGAACTCCGCTTTAAGAACTAGCCTACATACTGTATAAAAGCAATATAAAAACACTTGAACAAAAAATACAAAAACATTTTATAAGCATTTGGCTTATGAAGAATAAGAATACAACTATTTGGTATTTAGTTATTATATAAATCTTGCATAATAATAATGCTGTGCAAGTTTTTTTCTGAAAGATTTAATTTCCCGCCCTTATTTAGCTTACTTTACTTTTTGGGTCCCTGACACTTTAGTTGGAGTATCATAGGGTCAGAGGTCATCTGTAATCTGCAGGTTGCCGCCCTTCAAATGCTTGACCTCGCAAGCTGCAAGCACAGAATGTGAGATATCAGACAGATGACAAGCCAGCTCCGGTCAGACTTCAGCTAACCTCTGACACTGTTCCAACAATTGCAGCTTCCGTATTTCTGTCCCAACTGGTCCACTTTGAGAAAAATTTTGAGTATGGTTCACATTTTTAGGGTTTTTACGTGTATTATTTTGATAGATAATGTTACCCTGCTTCAAATAATTGTAATATTTTTTTTTCTTCAGTGTTTTATACTACCCATAAATTATTTCTTGTATTTGCAGTGCTTTTATGCAGTATACATTGGAAATAGTTCAAATATAGCAATGTTACACTTTAAAATAAGCAATAAATACTGATTTATTAATACAATATCTATAATTCAATATTTATATACTGTATAATTCAATATTTAATCTGACCATCAGCTAAATAAACAGACCTCTATGGAATCAAGCAATACATACAGAACACAAACAAAAAACATACCGTGTATGTAAGATGAACAGTCATAAATGTATAGATAAGAATTAAACCAAGAAAAAGAGGCCATAGGAAAATAAATCATTCTAGTAAAACAACATATCAGGACTGCTGTAACTACCAAGTTCAGTCCCGAACTATCCCTACACAACAGTTCTTCACCATTGCTACGGTTTTACTAAATGTATTACAAACACAACTGCAACGCTCTTCAACTCTAAAGCTGCGTACACACACAATCAGATTTTCCGACGGGAAATGTGTGATGACAGGCTGTTGTTGGAAAATCCGATCGTTTGTACGCTCCATCGGACAATTGTCTGTCGGATTTTCGGCAGACAAATATTGTATGGCAGGTTTTGAAAATTTTCTGCGGACATATGTCTGTTGTTGAATTTTCCGAGCGTGTGTACACAAGTCCATCAGACAGAAGTCCAAAGTACAAGCACGCATGCTCGGAAGCAAGGACGAGCTCGAAGCGGTCAGTCTTGTAAACTAGTGCTCATAATGGAGAATTAACATTTGTGACGCAGCAAATTATGAAATCTCGAAATGCAGCGCACAATTCTCTTTTTATTTAATGGGATCATAATGAAGCTGCTTTGCTGGTGATACTGATGCAGTTATTGCAAACTAATTTTCAAAGGCTTTTTTTTTCTAATGAAATCAAGAACAACATTATTATGCTTTTTTTTTCTTTGGGCAAGTTACCACAACATCCCGTAGCTTTAAAGATCAAAGATACAACTATGTTGGTGTCCCTTGTTAATTTTACACTGTATTTTTTTTAAATGTAACTGCCTACTCCCAAACTATCATTTGAAGTAAAACACAAGTTTTATTCTCCACATTTTTTTTATTGTGCATTAAAAAAAGAAAACCAATAGAACTTAACCAAAAAGTGCATTCTATGCATCCAAAAATATACCAAATCAAATCATTATTATTCAACCAAAAAATAAAATAAAAGCCTCATGCATGTGTCCTGCTTCTTAATATAGAGGGTCAACAATGCTAAGAGTTGATGAAAGCAGGGCTCCGTCATCCAGAGATAATTCCAAAAAAAATCTGGATTATTCTCCTGGAGCTCCCGCAGCAAAGGCATATGACATAATTGGTCACGATTAATAAAACAACCAATTTTTGGTACAAGAACTCTCCTGTTCCTGGACTAGGGTGAAAGCAATAACCCCAAGGCCAATAATAAATGACACATTACCTTCTCTGATTCTGCAACATGTCTGGTTGACGAATGGCCGCTCAGAAACAGAAAAGCATGACATGAAAAGCGCAAAATGAAAGGCGCAAAATAAAAAGCGCAAATCAACACTCACCAAACTTCTACTAACACAAAATTAGCAGAAGGAGCCCAAAGGGTGGCAGGAAAAGAGCTGAAAAACACGTAGTGTGTCACTACATTTGTGTTTGTTGGCCTGTCGACAATTGCTTGCTGTATGCAAGACAAAATCCAGGCACACACCTTCGGATAAAAGTCTGAGGCTTTATCGGCAGAAAATCCAATCGTGTGTACGAGGCTTAAGTTTTATCTTCAGAATTATGTTGTGTAGCATGTGAACTTCATCAGGCTGTTCCAATGGTACACAGTAGCAAATTAAGTAGAATTCTTCCTCACAGCAATATATTATCTCTTTTAAAGGAAGGCATTCAGTGCAGAGAAATGCTCAAAGCTTTGGAGTATACCATACAAATTATGGAAAATAAAAAAAATATTTTATTAAGTATAGTGAAAAAATTTTTTTTACCATTTTGGCTGGATTTTAATACATCTACATTTTAGTATGAATAGCATAGTATATTTTTTGATGAATAAGGATTCAGAGAGTAGCCAGTAAATGGAGAGCCAGTTATCCACTTCAATCACAATATTTCACTGCCCTACAACTGCTAAACTAAGATATCAGCCAACAGCCATAGACTTACTGTACATTGGGACTAGTAGAAATAAAGTGTAACTATTGTACAGCATTGCGGAGAATGCACTTTTAATGATAAAATATGTATGCCCCATGTACATATACGAGGGTCTATAAAAAGTTTCCGCACTTTTACATATATATATAACTTAGTTTGAAAAAGTGTTGAAACCTTTTGAAGAACCCTTGTATAATCACAAATTACACTGTTCTTCAAAAAAAAAAAAAATCTGTATAAGTTGATCACATTATTTACACAAATATATATATATTAAGAATAAAAATAGTTGAAAAGGCAGTGCATTCCCTCTAAATAGGCAACGGACTCATAAAGCGCCAGTCTCACATGCCTGCACTACATCATAAACAGGCAATACAACTGTTGTATGTAAATAGAGCAGAACGGGCCATTCCAGCTACTGTGTTCAGCTTTCTCTTTAAAGTCCAGGCAAGAAGCAATGTGCGGTAATAACGTTTTTTTTTCAAGGTTGCCTACAAATTGAGGATGAATTTTTGCTGTGTTTTTGACAGGGGTTGATAAGTGATTCGAATTGAGGCTTAAAGTTAAGAGCAAAATATAAACTGACACTTAGTCAGAAGGACTGTATATTTCAAAGCAGTCCAACCCGTGGTATTGGCATGGTAGATTTATTTAGGGAAGCCAATTAGGCTATTTACAGAAGCTTATTTTCTGCTCGGCTGTGTGGAATTGCTCCTTTAACGACTTGCTGCAGACTGATTCAGTAATTCTGCCTCCTTTTGACGACATTCAGCCTCATTTAAGCTGCCTTGCTACTGGAATTATGGAATTTGGCAGGGTCTACAGGAAGACAAGTGAATGTTTATATTGCCTTAGAAAGGGAAATCAGTTAGCTGTGAGTTGGCAACCTTTGACTACAAAATTCTAAGGTTGCTTTGTACCTGCGAGAGCATCTGTGACCCTATTTTGCAGCTCAGGAGAGTGACGGGGCCCTCTGAGCAGTGGAATAGGGATGTCAATCTGCAGACGGGAATCTGAGACATTTCAGGATTGGTGTAGGGATGGTGTTTTAACCCTGTCGCTGAGAAATCTGTTTAAAAAAAGCCTAAACTCACAGCATCTATTTTTTTTAAAAATAGAAACAAGTGTGATAATTATGCTTTATATAAAAGACCAATAATACTTTGAAGAGCAAGTAGTGATCCATGTATCTATTTAACATTTACCTGCAAATGGAGGAAACAGAAACCCCAAAAAGTAAATAGATCAGCAACTTTTAGTGCAGAGAGAATAGTCCTTATATTTTGGCACAGGATACACAGAACCCTATGGGTTATCTTGAACAGAGAGGTTTAAGCCTGGTACACATTATTCGAAAAAAAAGCTCTCAGCTCCGGTCGAAAGCTGCTGCACTCAATATGCAAAGTAACTACATTGATCGCACCGATGAGCTGTTGTGTTCTGTTGTGCTTCTGTCAGATGAGCCGACTTACACACGGGCCTAATGTTGGCGGATTTTTTTTTTGAACTGGCTTTAATGTCCAAGCAATACCTGTATTTACCCACAAACCACCTTCTCATCCTCTACAGCATGTCCCAGATTACATTTTTTTATTGTACCGTACCATGTTCATTCTTGCTATTCACATAGTCGTACCCCCAAAAATACATCTCCCAAGAGCCCTTCCAACACACACACACACGGGGTGATTTACTAAAACTGTAAAATCTGGTGCAGCTGTGCATGGTGGCCAATCAGCTGCTAACTTCAGCTTGTTCAATTAAGCTTTGACAAAAAACCTGGAAGCTGCACCAGATTTTGCACTTTCCAGTTTTAGTAAATCAACCCCACAGTGTGTGACCAGTCTCTTGGGAATAACATTGATTTGCTGGGAAAGATTACTCTGTATGCGTGTAAAAACATAACAGTTTCTTGTACAGATACATCGATACATAAGGCCTAATATATATATATATATATATATATATATATATATATATGTGTGTGTGTGTGTGTGTGTGTGTGTGTGTGTGTGTGTGTGTGTGTGTGTGTGTGTGTGTGTGTGTGTGTGTGTGTGTAGCGCTGACATTTTTGCCTACTAATGCAATGTTAATGCAATGTAAGACTATGGACAGTGTTATTCATTAGTATTTGGTGCCATCTAGCAGCCAATAACAGGAAATGGACTTGAATGATTTTCTTTTTCTATAGCACTAGAAAGATAACAGGAAGTGAATGTTCTGTTTACATTCTGCTATAACCTAGAATGCCAGGTGACCTACCCATGATTCTTCTGAACTGAATTGCATGCTGGGTAGGCTATAAAAGAGACCGCACAGCCATTTTCTTTCTCTTCTGGACACATGGCCTGCCTGAAAGGACCTGTGGGTGTGTGTGTCCCACAGCACTGCGGCCTGCTCGGTACGGAGCAGCAATCTGAAGCCAGAGGAGGACTTCACAACACAGCCTGCTGGGATAGCAGTGTGGTCGGATCGGGAAGGATCCAGAGGCACCCCGACGGAAGTAACGGAGAGTTCGGTGACCATGTGAAGCAGAACAGCGTGATGGCATGGCCGCAGCAAATGGACTGAGACCAGCGGAGTGGAGCTGTCTTATTCTTCAGACCTAAATTGGTGAGAGGGCTGTTGCCCACAGTTTCCTAATACACTTTGTTACACACCTAGACTTTGACACGGTGTTGTTGGGACCTCTAGTCCCACGAAGGAGAACCAAAGTAAAGATTGAGTTTAAACAAGCCTCAAGGCTATTCATCACAACACTATAAGCACTGTGTTATTCCAAAGCAATTACACCAAAGGGAATTACAAGTGGATTACTGTTGGATTACAACTGTTACAAATACACATAGCTAGCAGAAGACTGAAGACTAAAGAGACTGCATCTGCTATTGCAAGGCCTTGCATCCCATTAAAGTAGGGGGAGCTCCCTTGTAGTTGTGTTGTACCATATTTATCATTTGCATTTCTTTATTCACCAGAGTAAGTCATAGTCACTCTGAGCACTAGTCCCAATTGGAGACACTCTCTTAGGGATAATCTGAGACAAATTCATATGTACAAATGGTTGTGTATTCTTATTGTGCTGTTACATTATGTTGGTGTGACAGTGCAAATGCTGTAATTACTATTTTACACTAACCCCAGTAAAAGTAAGTTTCTGGTTAAGTACAATTGGTGTGGAGCATTGCTCCTTTTCCTGCAGGTGGAACATCGGATACCCAGGTAATAACAAAAATGTATACTGTTGTTGCATTGCATATTGTGGGGTTATCCTTCATTATTAGCTTCACACCAACATTGCATCACAGCTGTGTCAAGGGAACAAATTTGCAACAGAACCCCTACGGACCATCCACATATTTTCTCGTACACCATAAGTGGGGGTTTAATCGCAGAGTACAGGCCCAAACAAATTCAGCAGCTCCTTTGGGGGTCAGCGCCAAACACACAAACACATATATATATATATATATATATATATATATATATATACATATATATATATATATATAGTAAGAGTATAATATTTGACCCTATCCAGTTCTCAGTTTAAACGGCACAGAATATAGCCGTTATTTGGGCAGGCCGGCTCTAGTGTTGGCAGAGTTCATAAGCTGGGTATAGGAATGGCTGCACACAAAATATTGTTCTGCAATAATATTCATCTCTATTTTTGCAGGACCACTGTCAGATGTTATTTGTTGTTCTGTAGGCCTGGCGTCAGCAACTGTTACTGTCAGGGTTTCTCCCTCACGGAACGGGCGGATGCGCAGGTGCGCGTACGCGATCGCGACGCTCGTGATTGCGGCACTCGCATGCACTCGCATGCACGCGCGTGGCAGGCGGTTTGCGCGTACGTGGCGTGCGCGTTAGCGCGGTCTGGCGCCAGTGGGCCTATTTAAAGGAGGCTGCTGCATCTACTCGGTGCTGTTTGTCTGCAGCTCTGTACCCGAACTACCTGCTATCTGCCTGCTGTTGTGATATCTGACCCGGCTGCCGTCTGACCTTGCTGACCTCTCCTGCTCTGACCCCGGCCTGCCTGACCTTGCTTTGGACTGTACCTCTGTTGCCGAACCTCTGCCTGCCTGCACTTCTCTTCTGCCTGCTGTACTTACCTGTCTGCTTATCCATTGTGACCCGGCCTGCCTGACTATTCTTCTGCTGTTCAAGTGTGCTGCACCCGGTCCATGCTGCGCTGCCTTGCCTGCTGATCGCTGCCTGCCTGTCTACCATCTTCTCTGCAGTTCCAGCATCCAGAAGTAACCAGCCGCTGCTTCCAGTCAGACACTCCTACCCCGCTGCGCTCACGGGGCCACTGTCTCCATTCCAGTGGTCCCTGAACCAGAGCTGTAAGAGAAGTCTTTTCCCATCAAGTCGGGCTCATCACCAGGTACCTAACAGTACAAACAGCCATGACTGAGCCTGCGGGAGAAGCTTCTGCCAGGAAGGAGATCTGCACCCACTTAGCGGCCCTTACACAGGCTGTGAAGTCGCTCCAAGAGGGATATACCAGACTGGAAGAGCAAGTTCAACATCTTTCCAGTACCAGTCCTTCCACCTCAGCATCACCTCCTCTTCCTACTCAGCCTGCTACCCAGTCTGCAGTGGTGATGCTCCCTCCTGAACCGAGAGTACCTGTTCCAGAAAGGTTCTCGGGAGACCGATCCAAGTTTTGGGCCTTTTGTAATGCCTGTCAGCTATACTTCGCCCTCCAACCCAGGACTTTTTCACTTGAAGCTGCCAAGGTGGGCTTTGTGATATCGCTACTACAGGGAGAACCCCAGACGTGGGCCCACCGTCTCCTGGAGGGTGACAGTGCTATTACCCATTCCTTTTTTCATTTTTTGAGGCTATGGCACAGCTTTATGAAGATCCTCAGCGAACTGCCACAGCTGAATCTGCTCTGTCTGCGCTCCAGCAAGGCCGCCGTGCGGCCGAGGACTATGTTACTGACTTTCGGCGCTGGAGCGCAGACACCCAATGGAATGACTCTACTCTAAGACATCAGTTCCGCATGGGCCTCTCTGAGGGACTGAAAGATGAACTGGCCCGTGTCGGTATCCCGGACTCTTTGGAGGAGTTGATCACCTTGGCCATACAAATTGACCATCGACTTCGGGAACAGCGGTCCGAGCGCTCAACTCAGCCCCATCGCTCGAATTGGATGACTGCAAGGGTTCCTATTCCTGCCTTCTGTCCTCAGCCTGCTCTGCAAAGGGACCCTGCCAGTCCTGCTCTTGACACTCCTGAGCCAATGCAGCTGGGATTGATGCGTCCCACCTTGTCTCCAGAGGAACGTGCCCGTCATCGCCAGCTGAACTTGTGTCTTTACTGCGGGGGGTCCGGACATGATGTTAACAACTGCCCTGTTAAGACACGTAAGTGCCTTTCCTCTGTGTCTCCTGTTCCTGTTTCCCTGCCAGCCAGCACAACCCACCTTGCTCTCCCTCTCTCATTGCAGTTCCAGGGAAGGACGGTCTCACCAGCGCCATCATTGATTCTGGGGCTTGCAGTTGTTTTGTCGATGCCACCTTTGCCAGTCTGCAAGCCTTGCCCCTTCAGAAGAAAACCCATGGACTGTCTGTGTTCTTGGCTGATGGGTCCCGCATCAAATCGGGACAAGTAACCCAAGAGACGCTACCCCTGATGGCTTGTACCCCTTCCCAGCACAAGGAGCTCCTCACCCTTGATGTGATTTCTTCCCCTCTATTTCCTGTGATCCTGGGCATCCCCTGGCTTCAGGCCCATAATCCCTGCATCAACTGGGCTACAGGGGAGATCAAGTTCCAGTCCAGCTACTCCCAAGAGCACTGTCTTCGTGTGAATTCTGTTGTGCCCTCTACCCTTCTTTGCCTTGATTCTGATCAGGACTTATGCCAGCTGGTGCCTGAACCATACCATGAATTTTTAGATGCTTTCAGCAAGCGAGGAGCAGACACACTTCCACCTCACTGCCCCTATGACTGCCCCATTGAACTTCTTCCAGGAGCTGAGATCCCGTTTGGGTGTATCTTCCCCCTGTCTGAGAAGGAGCAGGAGGCTTTAAAGGTCTATATTACGGAAAACTTGGAGAAGGGGTTCATTCAACATTCCACCTCCCTGGAATATTTTTTGTGACTAAGAAAGACCAGTCGCTCCGGCCCTGCGTGGACTATCGTGAGCTTAACAAGATCATGGTCAAGAACCGTTACCCTCTTCCTCTGATGCCGGAGCTCTTTCAAAAACTGAGATCAGCTACGATTTTCTTCAAGTTGGACTTAAGGGGGGCTTACAACCTGGTTCGCATTCGGGCTGGGGACGAGTGGAAGACAGCATTCAGGACCCGTTTCGGGCATTACGAATACCTGGCCATGCCCTTTGGCCTTTGTAATGCTCCTGACACCTTCCAGCATCTCATTAGTGACGTGTTCAAGGACTTCCTGGACATTTTTGTGATCGTCTACTTGGACGACATTTTGATTTTTTCGGGGTCTCTCGAACAGCATCGGGGTCACGTGGGCAGGGTGTTACTCCGGCTCCGTCAGCATGGACTGTATGCTAAGGCTGAGAAGTGTAGCTTTGAGCAACGGAACATCCAATTCCTCGGGCTTGAGATCTCCCCGGCTGGCATTAAGATGGATCCTCAGAAGGTTTCCGCTGTTCTGGACTGGCCTGCACCTACGGATAAAAAGGGGGTACAACGTTTTGTGGGCTTTGCAATTTTTACAGAAAATTTATTAAGGGATTTTCCGCCATAATTGCCCCCATTACCCAGTTGACAAAACAGTGTGTACGCTTCCACTGGGGGATGGAAGCCCAGGAGGCCTTTGAGAGACTCAAAAGACTGTTCACCTCTGCCCCCATCCTCAGCCACCCAGATCCTTCCCTACCATATATTCTTGAAGTGGACGCTTCCGAAGTAGCTGTGGGGGCAGTTGTGTCCCAGAGGCAAGGCGGTAACGATTTGATGCATCCCGTAGGGTTCTTCTCCCGAAAGCTTTCCCCTGCCGAGAAGAACTATGATGTCGGTGACCGTGAATTACTCGCTATCAAATCTGCCTTGGAGGAATGGAGGTACTTGTTGGAAGGTGCAGTTCATCCAGTGCTGATCTACACTGACCACAAGAACCTCGAATACCTGAGGACTGCCAAGCGTCTGAAGCCCCGATAGGCCCGTTGGGCCCTGTTTTTCTCACGTTTCTGTTTCCACATTACTTACCGTCCCGGATCTAAAAATGTGAAACCAGAGGCGTTCTCGCATATGTACGATTGCCCCAAAGTCCTTGCTGCTCCGGACACTATACTACCTGCGAGTACCTTTCTACTTGTGCAACCAGACTTGCTGGCGCAGATCAGGGAGGCATCCACTAATTCACCTGCACCACCAGAGGTCACACTGATTTCCAGAGGGGGTCTTCTATGGAAGGAGAGCCAAGTTTTTGTGCCTGAAAGCATCCGGATTAAAGTTCTAGCCCTCCTCCATGATCACCCGTTAGCAGGACACTTTGGGCCCCGTAAGACCTTGGAATTGGTACAGCGTACCTTCTGGTGGCCCGGCCTGAATGAATTCTGCAAGAAGTATGTCGACTCCTGTCCTGCGTGCATCCGGAGCAAGGCAACAAGGAATCGGGCCTGGGGACTTCTGAAGCCTCTTCCTGCACCTGATTAGCCTTGGAGGATGATCACGATGGACTTTATTGTCGAGCTTCCCTGCTCTAAAGGTTGCACGGCCATTTTTGTGGTTGTAGATAGACTGACTAAGATGGCCCATTTCTTGCCCTTGAAAGGGACTCCATCTGCTCCAGAGACGGCCGTGTGTTCATAAAGGAGATAGTCAGACTGCATGGACTACCTGCTAACATCGTGTCTGACAGGGGGGTCCAATTCACCTCCCGGTTCTGGAGGGCCCTGTGTGAGAGTTTGAAGATCGAGCTGGCTCTGTCATCTGCCTACCACCCCCAGACCAATGGACAGACTGAGCGTACCAACCAGACCCTGGAGCAGTACATCAGATGCTTCACGTCCTTTGTCCAGGATGATTGGGTATCTCTGCTGCCCCTTGCGGAGTTTGCCTACAACAACGCTAGTCACTCAGCCACAGGGCAGTCCCCGTTTTTTTGCTAATTACGGGTTTCACTTAACCTTTCTGCCTGACTTTCTTTCAGAGTCACCAGTTCCAGCAGTCCAGGACACTGTGACCTTCCTCAGTCATAACAATCGGGTGTTACAAGAGGCGGTATCCAAAGCTCAAGCAGACAGCAAGAAGACCTTTGATCATAAGAGAAGAGGGGAATTGAACCTGCAGGTCGGAGATCAGGTATGGCTTTCCATGAACAATCTTAAATTAGCCTGTCCTTCTAAGAAATTTGCGCCCAAATTTTTGGGACCCTTTCCTGTAAAGAGAAGGATTAATGAGGTGTCGTATGAGTTGGTCTTGCCTGATTCAATGAAAATCCACCCAGTCTTTCATGTGTCCTTGCTGAAGCCCTCGGTGCCCGATCCCTTTCCGGGTAGAAGTTCCAGACCACCTCAACCCGTTTTTATCGATGGTAGTGAAGAGTATGAGGTGGAGGCTATCCTCGATTGTAGAAGGAGACAAGGTCAGAGACAGTTTTTGGTCAAGTGGAAGGGGTACGGTCCAGAAAGTAATTCGTGGGAACCCGATGGTAATTTACATGCCAACAGACTGGTCCGTGCCTATTTCTCTGCTCATCCGGAAAAGAGGCACCTTGTGGGCACCCGGAGGTTGCCCTTGTGGGGGGGCAATGTCAGGGTTTCTCCCGCACAGAACGAGCGGATGCGCAACATTCGCGATCGCGGCACTCGCGGTTTGCGCGTACGCGGCGTGCACGTTAGCGCGGTTTGACGCCAGTGGGCCTATTTAAAGGAGGCTGCTGCATCTACTCGGTGCTGTTTGTCTGCAGCTCTGTACCCGAACTACCTGCTATCTGCCTGCTGTTGTGATATCTGACCCGGCTGCCGTCTGACCTTGCTGACCTCTCCTGCTCTGACCCTGGCCTGCCTGACCTTGCTTTGGACTGTACCTCTGTTGCCGAACCTCTGCCTGCCTGCACTTCTCTTCTGCCTGCTGTACTTACCTGTCTGCTTATCCATTGTGACCCGGCCTGCCTGACTATTCTTCTGCTGTTCAAGTGTGCTGCACCCGGTCCCTGCTGCGCTGCCTTGCCTGCTGATCGTTGCCTGCCTGTCTACCATCTTCTCTGCAGTTCCATCATTCAGAAGTAACCAGCCGCTGCTTCCAGTCAGACACTCCTACCCCACTGCGCTCACGGGGGCCACTGTCTCCATTCCAGTGGTCCCTGAACCAGAGCTGTAAGAGAAGTCTTTTCCCATCAAGTCAGGCTCATCACCAGGTACCTAACAGTTACTACTATTCAGCTTGCTAAGTAAATCAATAAAGTGTATATCAAGCCAAAACTTTTATTTCAGTATAAGATAGAGAAGAGAAGGTTTAGAGAGATTTATTTTCACTTCTTGTCCTACTAACCATGTTTTACTAGACAGGAAGTGAGGGGAACACTCCAACAGCAACATGGGGAGAGATAAACATGCCTTTTTAGTATAAAACGAGAAGGCTAGACCCCTTTTAGATTTTTTTTTCATGTCCCTATTGCATATTCTTTTCCTCACTCCTTGTGTGGTGGAATTAATATCATCAGGAAGCGGTCCCAGATAGCAGTTAAAAACAGACAGGAAGGGGGGGATTTACCAAAAGTGGTGCACACAGAATCTGATGCAGCAGTGTATAGTAACCGATCAACTTCAACCTTCAGCTTGTTCAATTAAGCTTTGACAACAAAACGCAAATGCTGGTTACTATGCACAGCTGCATCAGATTCTGTGTGCACCACTTCTAGAAAATCTCCCCTGAAGTGTTTGTTCTCCACTCCATCTAAAACAAAAAAAAACAAAAAAAACTTGTTAGATACCTGGTAACTTTTTTTAGGAGTCTTCCAGGGCAGCATCTGAGAGATGCTGCCCTGGAAGATGACTTGAGAAAAGATTTTAAATTGACAAACACTTAACACTTAAGATAAACAGGCATTATTGCTTTCAATATATATTTAATATCATCCTTACCATAGAAACACAAGACCAAATAATCACAGTGCTGCATCTTACCTGACCACGAGCAGCATCCCGCTCTTGTATGACAGCTCCCATTTCTTCAGCCGTAATTTGTTCTCGTCTTTCTCGACTCTTCCTAATACGCTCAAGAATGAGTTCCCCATTCTGATGAATAGCTGAGCCTCCTTCTGCTTCTCCCAATCTTCCAAGAAGCTCCTGAAGAGTCTGAAGAAAATGTTGGAGACAGATGCTAAGCTGACAAGTGCCAATAAAGCTTAATAAGCCAGAAATAAAAATGTCTGCAGCTAATGCAATGCTCTTAAATAGTGATCGCCAACCTTTTGGACCTCACGGACCACTAAACCCACTATTTTGAATCCCGCGGATCACTTACATGAATTTTACATGTCTTATATAAACAATGCTCTGGCTCTCTGCCCCCACCCCCCCCCCCCCGGATCACACTATTGCCTTATACACACAAAGCTCCAGCTCTCTGCCCTCCTCCACCCCTAACCCCCCCCCCCCCCGTACTCTGCTTCATACTGCTGCCTTACACAAACTCATCATTGGATCTCACCCCCTTATCCAGCCATGTGCTTGAGCTTCATGTTCCCTCTCACAGTCTGTGATCAGCATTGCCATTGGTAGTCTCCTCTTTCTTCACCTCCCACTGCTTGCGCTACTCCCTACACCTCCCTCTGAGTTCACAGGAGATGGAACTACAGTGGAGGCATCAGGTATGCACTGAGAACAACACTGGCAACAGCATTGGATGGTATACATCTCCCTAAATAAAAATTTGCAACAGAACCCCTACGGACCATCCACATATTTTCTCGTAGACCATAAGTGGCCCAGAGACCACTGGTTGGCGACCGCTGCTCTAAAAGACCTAATGAATCAAGACCTAATGAATCTTATGCAACTCATTAATTATACCCATACTTATGGCCACATTTATATTCCCTGCCCCACTAGCCCACTTTTAAGGTTCAGCAAACCTGGCAGGATTGCACTGGTAGGTAGGACAGTAATTTGGAATCTTTACTTGTTCAGAAGAATATGTTCCTGGTAGTCCACTAAATGATGTGTGGGAGGCTGTGTGTCGCCTCTGACAACCCTGTCATCCTAGGCACAACTGATGTTAACTATGCAGAAATTTGGCCCTTAAAAGATTACTGTATGACAGTCAAAAACAAATCCTAAATATTTGCATCTCGCATGCTCTCCTTCCCAGAAACTGCAGCTCAAAGTGGAAGGATCTTCTCAGCTGAGGCAGTTCTGTTAGTTTAGAAAGTAGTGGGCAGAATAAGATGTGGCCAGGTGCTCATTGACAAGAAATGGGAATGTGAATCAACAGTGACTATGCTAAAAGCCATACGCCCCGCAACATTTTTTCATCACACTACAGCGTAAGCAGACACAGCTTACATGAGATTGGCAACTCTACTCTGAATTCAGAAGCAGGGCAGCATTGTTGCCACCCCATCATAGGAAGCTGTATTAAGTGAACTTCACTGGCAGGGTTTGTGGGACTTTGTGCTGTGTTAGGTAAACTTCAAAGGCAGGGGTTGTGGGACTTTGTATCATGTTGTTGTTCTGCCCTCTTCATCAGAACAGAAAAAAGCATGCACCATTTTAATCATAGCCTCAATTTAAATGACCCAGATGTAGGACAAGTTTGCTTTAAAGTGAACTCAGGAGGTTAAAGGATAGCTAACATGTAAGCATAAATACTGCTACCCTCCACCCCTTCCCCTCTCCTGTAGCTTCTCCTTTTTCTACATACAAGGGAACTGCTACAAAGAATAATGGCAATCTCCCCAGTGTGAGCACTGTGGTGAACGTGCCTTCCGACAATGGGCAGGTTATGCAGAGAAAGGTCCATTTGAGTGTGACCCACTCTATGACAAAATATACCTTAGACTTCAGTAGGTACACCTATAAACAGAATACACAATTTAGACCTCCCATTTATGCCCTCCTTATGCACACATTTTGATTAAGAATAAAAAAAAATATAAAATAAAATGCTGCTATTGATTGGGAAATCTTCTTAAAAATATAGAACAATGGGTATTTATGGCTTTGACTATATGGCAGTAGGGAGCTACGGTTTATGTGGAATAACACAGAGCTGCAAATATGCACAATTGATCTTGTCCCTGCTGACAATCACCTTAGTCCTCAGGAAAAGTCTTATGATTTGCCCAAGCTATGGCTTCTGTACTGGAGTGTCTGCCCTTTTGTGAATAATCAATGCTCTTATTATTACAACACATATACTGTAGAGTGTAATGTATATTATATACAGTGTATATTATACCATTCCGTTGTAAAAGATATGACAATGGGATATTCATCTAAAGAAGGGGTGCCCAACCTTTTGAAGAGCGAGGGCCACATAAGCAACTTGGTACATAGTCACGGGCCACAATGAGCGGGCTGATGACAGGTCCAAGTGCAGTCCGCACATGCAGAGCTGACACAGACACAGCCCGCTCAACTCTATGGGCCCTCAGATAACATCTGCCTAGATGAAAAGGGGCAGATCCCCCCACCCCAACCCCCCCGTCTTATTTTTATTTAATCGGATTGGAGGTAGGTGGGTGTAAATGGCCACAAGTGAGTTTACATCTGTGGTTCAATAGAGGTGAACGGGGGTTCTGATTGTGTTGGAACCGATCATGTCAAAAGCAGCCTGAGGCTGCTTTCACAATGATGCGCTGTGGTTTACCCACACAGAGGGTGCCGTGCAGTGCACCTGCGGCTTAGCTGTACTTTGCCATAGACTTCTATTATATCCTGCAGGGGTGGTGAACTTTCTGATGTGCGCCAGATAGTAATAGCAGAAGTCTATGGATCAGTGCAGGTAACCTGCAGGTGTTCTGCGCTGCACCTGCGGATCAGTTTGAAAGCAGCCCAGATATACCCATATACACACTGACTGCGTGGTCAGTTCCAACCACACAGAGGCTAGCTTTGACAATTGTAACAAAGTTTGTCTTATACAGTGCCAAAGGAAGGCAAAAATGAGACAGTGGAAGAGTACAGAGAGTTGACATAGCAGCGGTAATTGGTCATAACTAAGGATGGGCTCCAGCGTGTTCGCACAGCCCACGTGCAGAGCCTGCCAGGAAGTCAGCACTGCGCTGCGCCAATCACAGGCAGTGAGGCATTTCCTGATCTCTGCAGCCACGCATCGGGACAATGTCTCTCTGCCTGTGATTAGCGCAGCGCCGACTTCCTGGCAGGCTCTGCACGTGGGCTGTGCGAACATGCTGGAGATCATCCTTAGTTATGACCAATTACCGCTGCTATGTTAACTCTCTGTACTCTTCCACTGTCTCATTTTTGCCTTCCTTTGCCCTTGGGGGCTGCTAATACTTATGCGGTGCTGCAATATGCAGCCGTATGTAAATACAAGACAATAAGGGAATAAAAGGGAACATGAGAGGCAATAGACAAGAGGGTGGCACTGTGGGAAAAAGAAACACACACCTGTAATGCAAGGGGGGGAAGAAGAGACAAAAGGAAGGGGGATAAGACCAGGAGGCCAGAGGCCAAGAGGGAAGGGAAAACACGGGTCTGGGGACATTGAGGCTGCCCATCAGAGTATACCCAAGCTGGCTTGAGGGAGGGCAGAGGAGGAATACATCAGCTAACGGTTCCCAGATCTCAAGGAATATAGCATGGGATTCGCTGAGGATTCTGGGCATCTGTTTGTTGAGCATCAATGCGGTCATATGGTCTCTCACCCCCTGGAATATGAACTGTTTTTTGCCTCAAGCACATAACCATATCCATATGTGCCAAACTACATTCATTTTACTAGGCTCGCCCCTTCAAAAAAAAAAATGATTAGCATCAAAATCAGCATTTTACTATTGGCAGATCTGATGGAAGGCTTTTGTCAATGGTAGACCAGAACAAGAGGAGTCCCTATCACAACTGACAAGCCAGGCCTAATCTACATATGATGCAGAAGAGGATTCTTACCATATCACCTTCTTCAGGGTTAACATCTTCCACCCTAGACAAAAGAGAAAAGAGCATGAGAATATGAAAAGACAAAGCCACAAGAGGACAAGAAATGTGAAGTACTAAGTGGTCAGCGACTTACTCCTCAATTCAGAAGCAAAAAGAATTCTCTTCCCAAATCTTTGGGAGTTGAAGTAATTTTGCTGCGCGTGTCTTCAGGGGACGCCCTGCACACCCAGCGCATTATGGCGCCAGCTGTTCTGCTGTATCTTTCAATAATGCCGAGCTCATCTCTTCTCGGCTGCAGCCTGTTAACTTATTAATGTTTACCGCAATATATGGCTACAGGGATCAGTTCTTCATATGTGCTGAGATGGTTTAGGAAATCAGGCTCTTCACATGTTTTTATTGATCGTTTCCTTTTTAATTAGGGGTTTTGCTTCCTTACTTTTTATTCCTGCGATGAAGAAATGTGAGTAAATGATATATATATAAAGCGTGATGCTGATCCCAGGGCATATTACAGTGCTCAGTTCCATGTGCAATCACATGCTTGATCAAATGCTCTGCAAATTGTAAAGCATAAGTTTCTGACATATATTGAAACACATCTGCTGTGAGCTTTTCATTCTCTCTGGGAAATTCAGTTACCTTTCTTTCCCCGCCATTCTCCACTTTGCCGTATCATGAAAAATAGCGATGCAGCTCTGGTATGAGAGTGTGCCTAGGCACTATGTCTACAGCCTCATAGCTGTACATTTGCTGTGTGCCATCTAAGGCATTGCTGACTCTGACTACTACTCTGGTCAGATCTGGAGCCAGATGAGGTGTATTCATTGCTGTGCTGCTCACAGATCTCTTCAGGTCTCTAACACCAGAAAGTAAAGCCCTGTCTCTTCCAACATGGTCACCTCCACGCAGAGACACTGATTAGAACTAGCATGGTGGGTCAATAATGGGGTAAAGATCAGCTGTAAGGAGCCTACAGGCTACACTAGTCCTTCACACTTTGCTTGCCTTTTTTTTCACAGCTTCCAGAGTTCAGATCCTCTATAAAAGTATATTTAAAACCAAAACTTTTTTATTTCGTTTTCAATGTAATATGGAAGAGTTAGAACACCAGTCAAGAAATTTCTTTCAGTATTTGGCTGTGCCTTCTGGGCAGGAAGTAAAGATGAAGAAAAATCTTATAAATGGGACATCGGCAGCAAAAAAATAAACCTGCCAGGGGTTTTAACCATTCTCTGCTCTATTCAAAATAAAAATGCCAAAACAAATTGGCTTTACATATACTTCAAATACTAGGCGCCAACCGAGTTAAGTAAAACTGTCCAGGCCTATATCCCTCTTTATTTTTTTTCTCTCTTTTTCTCCTTATAGTTTCATAGTACGTAAGGTTGAATAAAGACAATAGTCCATCCAGTTCAACCTGTGTAGGTGTACCTGTGTCAGTGTCGATAACCATATCCCTGTATATTGTGTTCACTAGGATCCAAGAGTCTTTTAACCACTTGAGACCCGCGCTATAGCCGAATGACGGCTACAGCGCGGATCTCCTTTTCCGGTACTACGTCTATTGACGTAGTCCCGTGCATGAGCGGCCTGCGCGCCCCCTGAGGAGCACGCTCTGTGATCGCCGAGTCTACGAGACTCGCCTGATCACCGATCCGTGCAAGGGGTCGATCCCGACCCCTTATCACGTGATCAGCTGTCAGCCAATGACAGCTGATCATGTGATATAACGGAGCCGGTAATCGGCTATTATTCCTCCTCGCGCTGTCAGCGCGAGGAGAAAAAAAAAAAGCCGATCACCGGCGGCCGTGATCGGGACATCAGTCCCGACCGCGGCCAGCCCTGCTAGTGCCCACCTGCCCCCTGCCAGTGCCCACCTGCCCCCTGCCAGTGCCACATTAATACAAAGTAAGTGCCCCCCGTCATTGCCACCCAGCAGTGCCCATAGTGCCACACAGCAGTGCCCACAGTGCCACCCAGCAGTGCCCACAGTGCCACCCAGCAGTGCCCACAGTGCCACCCAGCAGTGCCCACAATCTGCCTTAACAAATGTGCTGCACCCCAGTGCCACATATCCATGCCCATCAGTGTCATCTACCAGTGCCCAGCAGTGCCGCCCATCAGTGCCCAGCAGTGCCACCTATCAGAGCCACCTATCAGTGCCACCTATCAGTGCCCATCAGTCCCATCTATCAGTGGTACCTATCAGTGCCCATCCGTGCCACCCATCCGTGCCACCCATCTGTGCCACCCATCCGTGCCATCTTATCTGTGCCCATCTTTGCCCATCAGTGCCGCCTTATCTGTGCCCATCGGTGCCGCCTTATCTGTGCCTATTAGTGCCGCCTTAACTATGCCTATCAGTGCCCACCAGTGCAGCCTATCAGTGCCCACCAATGCAGCCTATCAGTGCCCACCAATGCAGCCCATCAGTGCCCACCAGTGCAGCCTATCAGTGCCGCCTCATCAGCGCACTTCAATGAAGGAGAAAAATTACCTGTTTGCAAAATTTTATAACAAACTATTAAACATGATTTTTTTTTTTTTTTTTTGCATCTTTTTTTGTTTGTTTAGCAAAAAATAAAACTCTGAGCTGTAATTAAATACCACCAAAAGAAAGCTCTATTTGTGGGAAAAAAATGATAAAAATTTAATTTGGGTACAGTGTTGTATGCCCGCGCAATTGTCATTCAAAGTGCATCAGCGCTGAAAGCTGAAAATTGGTCTGGGACTGAGGGGGGTTTAAGTGCCCAGTAAGCAAGTGGTTAAAACTATACATATTTCCTGCTGACACCACCAAGTGTGGAAGAGAGCTCCACATCCGTATCGCCCTGACAATGAAAAACCCTCTACTCAACTGAAGGTTAAACCGCTACTCCTCCAATCTCAATGTGTGGCCCCTGCCATTAGTAGTATAAAAAAATAAATCTAGTATATAAACCATAGTTTCTAGACGTTATAACTTTCACACAAACCAATCAATATACACTATCAGGATTCTTTTTTTTTTTACCAAAGACATGTAGCAAAATAAAGTTTGGCCTAAATTTATGAAAAAAAAATCAAATTTTTTTTTATTTTAATGGCTATAAAGTAAAAATGATTGTTTATTTTTTCATTTTGCTTTCATATTTTTGTTTATATAATAATAAAAAAAAAAAATAGTGGTGATTGAATACCATCAAAGGAAAGATCTATTGTGTGGAAAAAAATTATATATATTTAATTTGGCTACAGTGTTGCATGACCACGCAATTGTCAGCTAAAATAACGCAGTAGCAAAATATGCCTTGGTCATGAAGGGGGTAAAACCTTCCGAAGTTTAATTGGTTATACTACAATAAGGGGTTGTGTTCATATTTTCTGATGCTGTTTTCTCGTAGGAACCCCTTGATTACAATCCCCAATTTGATGAGGGAGTTTGAGAGGTATAGCTCACTCTCTAATCTTCACATCAACTTTACCAAGTCGTAGGCAGTGCTGGTCAATTTCCCTAAAACATCAATTGCGCAACTTAAGCAAAACTTTAAGTTTAAATGGACGGACAAACATATCTGGGTACGTTGCTCTCATCTAACATAGCTAAGACCATTGAGTTTAATTTTCCCCCATTATTTCAACAAGTTAAGACATTACTGCATAAGAGGAATACTGGCCTTACTCCTGGCTTGGGAGCTGCAATATTAAGATGAGCATTCTCCCCAAATATCTTTATCTTTTACAGGCATTACTGTTATGCATTCTGTCTACCTATTTTAAACAGAGACAGAAGTTAATTTTTTATTTTATTTGGGCGTATAAACATCCTCGGTTGCAATGTAACCAACTAATACTCCCCAAGATATATGGAGGATTAGCAGTGAAGGATATACGTAAATATTATCAAGCTATACATCTGAGTAGAGTAATAGATTGAAATAGACATATGGACCTTAAACTATGGGTGCAGATTGAATATGCCCAGTCACCTGTTCCCCCTGGGCAGGGCCTCTTGGTGCTTGGCCGCCCTTCCTAGAGAGGTTATCAAACACCCTTTAATAGGCAATACTGTCAAACTTTGTTCGGCCCTATTCCCTAATATTGGTGTATTACCTGAGACCTCCCCCCTGTACTCGATATTGGGGAATCCCCTTTTTCCACCGGGGATTGGTGACATTGCTTTTTGGCATCTATTGTGTGAGATGTATACAAGCGTCCCGCTTCATATAGGCGGGGACATGGTTGACAATCCCGGAGCTGACAGAACAGGTGGGTACGTTTAGATCTTGGAGTGCTCTTCAGATCACCTACTTCTTCAGCACTCTTCCAGCCCCTGGACAGTTCACCAGGTCTCCCAATACTTTTGTGAAATTTTTCTCGGAGATGAAAGCAATGTTTCATACCCTTTTTTAGCCAAATTATGAACTATTAATTACACCTGCAAAAACCCACTCCTTCAACTGTGTTCGTGAATGGGAACAGGAGTTGGGTAAATCTTTTAGTACAATACAGCGACAAGATATTCTTAGGTTTATGCATGAATCATCGATCTGTACGAAAATGCAAGCTTTAATATTTTTACTCGGTGGTATAGAACACCAGTGAGACTGAAGAGAATCTTCCCTGATTCCGCTGATCTGTGTTGGAACTGTCCCAAACTAAAGAACTTCTGGACAGAGGTCAGACGCATCCTTCAAATTTTTACAGACCGTAAAAATTAAGCACATAAGGAGAAAAAATTTACTTTATAGGCACCTGTCATGAAAAGGTCCACCCGTTGGTGGCACTGTTGGTCTCTTGGATTGCAGTACCAGTGTCCACCAGCGGGTGTCTTCTAACATCCAGAGCCTGTAATAAGAGGACCTACCTCCTGGTGGCACTGTTGGATCCTTGGGCTGTAGTACCGGTGCCCACCAGCGGGTGTACTCCGGCAGTGTGGAGCAGACAGCACCTTCTGTGCTCAGCTGTTACGTGAGGGTAATCATTGGTAGTTTTATAAATACCCGGCAAGCCCTCACATGCTTGCCTTGGTATCGCTCTCTCCATGTGCCCTGACCTTGTTGCCAGAACTTGGACCTTGAGCCTGTATCTACCTGACCTGTTCCTTCCTGATCCTGAGCCCATCCTGGACCTGTCCCTCTTGTCTCCTGTTACCTAAGATCCCTGCTCTGCAGCCCATCCATCTGTCCTCTCCCGCTGGTTCCCCTTCCTTACCCATCTACTGATTCCCCGGTGTATGACCTCGGCCTGGCTTTTGTTGATGACTCTGGTATTTCCCATTATTGTATATATTACTTGTTGTTTGTTTTCACTTTCTTTTCATTTATAATAAACACTTTTGTTATTTCACTTACATGCATTTTGGGTTTCCTCTGTGCAGTCCACACAGTCTGGTCTAATAATTCCCTGATAGCACCAATTATAAAAATAACATAATCGTTTATTAAACACAAGATACAAAAGGGAATTTTCATTAAAACGTTATTTTGCAAAGTCAATACATGCAAAACTGTGTTGTTGCTTTTACTCTCTAAAACAGCATAAAAAAATGATACCAAACATCATATTAGTCCTGCAACAGTGTATGGTATGTAGTAACACGCTTGCTCTACATGTTTCGCATATGAATGCTTCACCGGGAGCTTAATAGCTGTTCTACAAAAGAGGAGGGGAGAGACATATAAGTATATACAAATACAAAAAAACAATACATAATCTAACAAAGTACATTGGTAGAGTGTTCCACATTTTTTAGCAGAATTCATCTAAAGGGTAAATATGCAACAGATACTCATAAGTGACATGGAACCGGCGATTTGAGGTTGAACATGGGGATGAGACGGTTAGAAAACAGAAAAAAATAGGAAAAAGTAATAAATATTAGTAAAAATCAGCAAGGGTATGTATACCCATATCAAAGCGTCCATTATTTGAGAAAAGATAGTAAAGATAGCAGATTTGAAAAAAATAAATAAATCTGCTTTTATGCTTTTGTGCAGGAATTGTGTGTTTTTTTTTTTATTTTTTTCAAATCTGCTATCTGCTATTTATTACTTTTTCCTATTTTTTCAAATTTCTAACCGGCACACCCCCACGTTCAACCTCAAATCGCCGGTTGCATGTCACTTATGGGTATCTGCTACATATTTACCTTTTGGATGAATTCTGCAAAAAAAATGTGGAACACTCTACCAATGTACTTTGTTAGATTATGTATTGTTTTTTGTATTTGTATGTGCTTATATGTCTCTCCACTCCCCTTTTGTAGAACAGCTATTAAGCTCCTGATGAAGCATTCATATGCGAAACATGTAGAGCAAGCGTGTTACTACATACCATACACTGTTGCAGAACTAATATGATGTTTGGTATCATTTTTTCTGCTGTTTTAGAGAATAAAAGCAACAACGCAGTTTTGCATGTATTGACTTTGCAAAATAAAATTTTAATGAAAATTCCCTTTTGTATCTTGTGTTTATTAAACGATTATCTTATTTTTATAATTGGTGCCTATAAAGTTCATTTTTTCTCCTTATGTGCTTTTTGATCTAAAATTGTTCTATAGGACGTGGCACTGCTCTATCTTTAAGACCCCCGCAGTACCATCCTGTGATGGAGTCTTGGTATACTTTTTGATTCAATAACTTGAATAGCTAGGGTGGGGTATCTAAGGTCTACATCTCAACTTTAGCTGCGATGTGCAGACACACTTGAGGTTTACCCCTATACATTGGCTTCACTTTCCTTCCCCTTCTTTCCCTGTTTTCCTTCTTTTTTTGAACCCGGGTCCCTGGAGACCAAATCTTCTTTTTATATAATGTTGTAAAATGGATTGAGACGGGTCCGGGACTATAGAGGAGGCAGTACATCGGGTTCATTGTTGACTACATGGTGAAGGTGCAGGAGTCAACATATTATTTTCAGTAGCTTTTTATCACCAAATGGGAGAGTTACTTTAGAGGGTGATCCAATATACTGCCCAGTTGAAATAATGTTGTGATCTAAATCTGGGATGTTTAAAATCAATGGTGTGTTATGTTTTGTATTATGCTTCCTTTTGTCCTTTTTTGGAATACCCAGTTATTTGTGCTCAAATGTGTCCTATGATTACATAAAATAATTGAAAAAAAAGATTTTTACTGCAAGAAAAGATATTCCAATAAAAAAAATCTCATACTTTCCTTTGTGGCTAGTTCACATATATGCACTGTAGTTAAGCGTGTTATTAAAAGGAAACTAAAAGGGCCTGTTCACACCTACCATGTGCACCGCAGCAAGCATAGGTGTGAATGGGCCCTAAAAAAGTGTCCAATTGTCCATTTGTGGCATGGAAACCCATAGGTAGGTCTAATTTATAAAAAAAACTCCAGCCATAAAGCAGACTACTATATAAGTATACACTCTGGTTATTGCTATGCATTTGGATTAGCCATTATGACCAGGATGCCCCTATGTCCTAAGGAACATGCTTAACAATGATCAATTATGGCTGATGGTAGTGAGACATCAGGACTTGGTGCCCTCCATCATTCTATTTGTTTGTATAGGAGCCTCTTCGTCTCCTGAACGTCAATCTTTCAAGGCCACTATCTAATGTGTTTATCCAGTATTGTCAGTACTTGTACATTTGTGTATTTTTCATTCAGTCTGGGACGCGTCTGCATGCTGCCAATGTTTTCACATGCTTTTAGACCTACATGTAGGTACAAGGGTCTGGCCATCTCCAGTTATTTGTCAATTCCAGTGAAAAAAAGATGGGAATACAAATCTAGACATTCATCTGGTCTGTATGCTGGATCATTTTGCAACTAGATTCCATGGATGGTCATGTTTGTAGTAGTCTGTTTATTACTTATGCCTTGTACACAAGGACAGATTTTCCGACGGAAAATGTTCGATGGGAGCTTTTTGTCGGAAATTTCCGACCGTGTGTAGGCTCCATCGGACATTTTCCATCGGAATTTCCGTCACACAAAATTTGAGATCTGAATCTCCAATTTTCCGACAACAAAATCCATTGTCGGAATCAAGCAGAAGAGCCGCACTGGCTATTGAACTTTATTTTTCTCGGCTCATAGTACGTGTTTTACATCACTGCGTTCTTGACGTTCGCAATTTCCGACCAACTTTGTGTGACCGTGTGTATGCAAGATAAGTTTGAGCCAACATCCGTCGGAAAAAAAATCCATAGATTTTGTTGTCAGAATGTACGACCAATGTCCATGTCCGATCGTGTGTACGGGGCATAAGAATTCCATGACTGCTGCTCCGGGTTTCCGTTTTCATGGTGGCTCCTTTCTCCTGCAGCAACCTATAGAGCTACTCTTGCATGCAATGACTAGAAATGTGTCTCCCTACACTGCGTGTATCAACAGAAACACACAGCCCCGTAGCCTAAGACAGCAAGACAATCACTTGCTCCTTTCATTCTCATCCTCCTCACTTCTGTAAGCTAACAGATTGATTGAAGACTAGACTGTCCACTGTTAACTCTTTCCTGTGGGGACAGGACGTTCAGCAAAGCAGCACTGAGAAAGCAGGAACCAGCAGCAGTGAATGTTTCAAACTGCGAGGAATGAGGTAGGAATTTTACCTTTTACTGGTGAATGTTTATTTTATTGGGCTCAGTGTGTTAAACTAATAAATGCTGAGGGTTTAATACTACTTTACCAGACCAAAAGGAAACAGAATAAAAGAAGTTTGTTGTTAAGGTTTAACATTGTACAAGATAAGCTAAAACTTTTTAAAGCTATAGTAAGAACACAAGCAGGAGTGTATGTTGGCACAATGGCAAATTAATTTCAGCCACTCAATAATAATTTTATATTTCTTTCAAGTAACAAAGCAGAAAACGTGTGATGCAAACATCACGAACCTAAATATTTCAGTGCAACCCCCTGCTGTCCAGCTGTAGCTATACACCAGCCACAACTTTTCCACAAAGTAGTAATTTATTTAATGTTTGGACCATGCAATGTGAGCCTAATGCTGCGTACACATGATCGGAATTTTAGTCAGAAAAAGCTCTGATAGTTTTCTAGATGGAATTCCGACGGGATTTCTCTCAAGCTGTCTTGGGACACGGTCACACCAAATTCCGACCGTCAATAACGTGATGACGGGACTAGAAAAAGGAAGTTCAATAGCCAGTAGCCAATAGCTTCCATCTCGTAGTTGAATCTGAGCATGTTTTTGCACGTCAGAACTGCATACACACAAATGCATTTTCGGATAGGAACTTTTTCCGACCGAAAAACTGAGAACACGCTCTTAATCTTTTGTTGGCCGAAATTCGGCCAGCAAAAGTCTGATTGAGCATACACATGATCACATTTTCCGACCAAAAGCTCTCGTCAGACTTTTGCTGGCCGAATTTCCAATCGTGTGTACGCGTCATAAGTTGATGTGTGGGGTCTGCAGCTGCCTGGGCCTCTAATGTGTTGCTGTATGTAAGAAGATGGGGCAACCTCCAGGTAAACCTACTCTTAATTTATTATTATATAATTATTATAATGTTCTAACATGAACATGCTTTACTGGCATGAAAGGGAACACACACAACAATATATAAAAATATACAATATTTTATTACAAAGCTATAAATCAACATTCAAGACCCGAAAAAAGGGTCATTAAAAAAACAAAAACCTACTAATGCACAGCTAAATGAACGACTGCGGCTTATTTACCACACTTTGTACTATATGATGTAGTTATACAATGGCTAGCTGTCTAAATAAAGGCTCATATGTGGAAATAAGTCCTCATGAGTCTACGCATTTCCCGTTTCTGCTTCTTCAGGAAGCATGAGAAAATAGCAGTGGTAACTGAACATGTAAAGAAGAAAAAAAACAAATATACTGTATTTATCGGTCTATAACACGCACAGGCGTATAACACGCAAATTCATTTTAAGAAGGAAGTTTCAGGAGAAAAACTTAAATTTTAAATAAGGAACTTTGAAGCAAAATAAGGGTCAGTGCCCATCTGCAGCCTCACCATTGCCATCAATGCAGCCTGATCAATGCCCATCTGCAGCCTCACAAGTGCCATCAATGCAGGAGCCTCACCATTGCCATCAATGCAGCAGCCTCACCATTGCCATCAGTGCGGCCTAATTGATGCCCATCTGCAGCCTAGAGGGTTGGGGGCGGCGAGCGCCAACAGATTACAGTGAAAATCCCCTATGATAGACAAAACAGTGGTCCAAAGGTGGCCCAGGAGACGGGACTTCCTATTACAAAGGCCACCAAGTAAACAGGAGATTCTCACTGTATGTAATCTGACGGCGCTCACCCCGCCCCCTCCCTGTCCCCTTCAAGGCAGCTAAAATTGAAGTATTGGCCGATTTTCAGGGTGAAAAAGTGTGTGTTATACACCAAAAAAAATGCAGTAATTCATTAACATTCTACAGCTGGATCAAGTTCATATAGTTACCACCTTGTGCATGGTAAGTATGCGTGTGTGTGTTAAGTATATATGTGCGTGCATGGTAAATTTCATGCTGTACATTACATTTGTTTTTCTTCTTCTTTACTTGCTTAGTTACCACTGCTATTTTCTCATGCATCCTGAAGAAGCAGAAATCGAGAAACACGCTGACTCATGAGGACTTATTGCCACATAATAGCCTTTATTTAGGCAGCTGGCCACTGTATGACTCTACATTATATAGTACAAAGTGCGATAAACATGTTCCAGTTGGTCATTTAGCTGTGCATTGATACATTTTGTTTTTTAATGACCATTTTTGGGTCTTGAATGTCTTTTATAGCTTTGTAATAAAAATATTGTATGTTTTTATATATCATGCCAGTAAAATCTGATGTTCATGTTTGAAGATTTTTAAGATATATATTTGGATGTGGCACCCATGCTATACATGCATGTCCCATGTTGGGAACTTATTTCTAAAGAGTTATGGGTCACACATTGAGAGGCCTTTTTTGTGCTGAATAGATTGTTTACTGGGCAATGTTTGGGTTGTAAGATGACGGGTGAACTCAAGATTAAACGAAGACGGTACTTACTGTTGGAGAACCAACTGGAGTTGCTGCACACGGAGCAGTGCCTCGTCTCGTTCTTCGTTTGCCAGTCTAAGTCTAGCCATAATAGCTTCATCCCGCTCCCGCTGAGCTCGGTATACTTCTTCCACAAGGGCTAGGAAGGAACAGAAAAGAATGAACTGTACAAATTTTCTGCAGCTGACATAAGCACAGCTAAAAGTACAATAGGATACATGAACTAAATGATGCAAACTCTGTTATTATTAAGAAATACAAGCCAAATGAGTCGAGGGGAGCTTAAACATAAATATAAAGTTTTGTCCCAAGACAGTACTCCTCAACTTGGTTGTAGAGAACTGATAAACCGGTTTATTAAAGGGTTACTTGCTGATGTTGTCTGATTGTTGAAGATCCCAATCAGCCTGTATCTCCAGATAACATTAGAGAACTCTGAGCCCTTGTTCACACTGATGCGATGAGGGAAACGCACAAGATTCACTGCGTTTGCCCGCATTGCACTGCATAGCAATCGCACAATGTCCATGCAATCTGCTGCGGGTGTCCATGTTAGATAAACAACACAGTGGAACAGGTCACAGAATGCAGTGCGATTGCCAGAATCGCATGGATCTGAACTAAAAAAAAAGTCCTGCACCATTTTGGTGCAGATGTAATGCGATTTGAGAAATACAATATGTATGGCTTAAATCGCACACCACACAGATATCGCATGTGATGTACACAGGAATTCCTTCCGCATGCACTGGTGTGGACCCAGGCTAAAGCCTAACAAAATGCAGACGTTCCAGCTGCAACATTCAACTGGTTGGTCACCCTAAGGTGACAGTCTCAAGCAAGTGTCACAGCTCACCCAATAGTGCTGCCTGTTAAAGAGAACTCAAAATGGGGGAATTGTACCAAAAATGACAAGCAGAGGACAAAGTCACCAGTAGCATCTGTGATCTCTCTGCAGCTGGTCTTTCCCTTTATTACTGACTAAGGCCCCTTTCACACATTCTGATCAGGTCCGCCTGAAAAACAGTTTTTGGGGCGGACCTGATCGGACACTCCTTTCACCTCTATGGAGCGGTGGATATCAGCTTTGACATGTCCGCTGACACCCACTGCTATCCGATTGGATCCTATCCGTGAAATCCAGATGGATGGTGACCCTATTTTCCATCCATCTGGCGGATCGGATGAAAACAGACAGGCGGTCCATTCTCATCTGATCTCCCGAGGAGAGCAGGTCTCTGACAGGTTTGTCTCAGCACAGTGAGCGGGGACAGACCTGTCATCCATCTACTCAGCAGGGATCAGCGGAGCGATCCCCCTCTGAGCAAAGCTGAGTCTGTCGGGCGGACCGCCCGTGTAAAAGAGCCCTTACCATGCTTGTTCTGCACTGTGTCTCTGTCTGGAGGCGCCCATTTTGGTAGATAAGGCTTTGTTTCCTCTTTTCAAAAGCCAGCAATAAAGATGACCAGTAAGGGTAATGATCAGGAAACAGGAGGAGAGGTGGAAGAAGCACAGATCCACAGAACAGATAACACAGAAGCAGGGAGATCCCTGTATTTCAGCTTTTTCTCTAATAAGAACAGAAAGCAAGCACAGGATCGACATGGCCAAATCTCCCTCCACATCTCAAGAGACTAAAGCTGACCATAATGGCCACCGGCCGAAAAAAAAAAAACAGATTCCTTCATCCAGGCAAGTTAAAGTGTAAGTAAACCCCCTATCGTTTTCAGCCAAGGAAGCTGCTATCTTTGCCTCTGTTTAATCTACAACTGCCATGATGCTCCACATGTGATCAGTTTAGACACCAGTCATTGGATGGCTTAACAGTTTGGTTGAGAGCACAACCAATGGTAGTGATACATTTCCGGCACATGCCAGAAATGAAACCATTTTATGGATGGGTTTACATCCGCTTTAAATGGAGGAATTCCTCCTGCCAGGACATTGTATTCTGACAGCTGCACCCGCTACTGTCTGAATAAACTGATCAGTGGCTGCAGCTGCTGATCAGGAAAAGTTTTCTGACATTTTCCTTCATCAGAAGTTGATCAAACGATTATCTTCTGTTTTTCAGTGCCAGCCACACACTGATTGAAATTTGGCTGGTCCCCATTAAACCTGCCAAGTTTCGATCAGTCTATGGCCAGCTTGACACTCAGAGGCAGCAATGGCTTTGATTAACACTGCAGATATACAGCTTTCAGACTGTAGGGACATGAGTGAATTCAAGAATAAAGAAAGTATTCCAGGGAACTGCTAAGGCACAATTAACCACTTGCTTACTGGGCACTTAAACCCCCCTCCTGCCCAGACCAATTTTCAGCTTTCAGCGTTGATGCACTTTGAATGACAATTACGCGGTCATACAACACAGTATCCAAATGAAATTTTTATCATTTTTTCCCCACAAATAGAGCTTTCTTTTGGTAGTATTTAATTACAGCTGGGAGTTTTATTTTTTGCTAAACAAACAAAAAAAGATGCAAAAAAAAATAAAAAATCATGTTTAATAGTTTGTTATAAAATTTTGCAAACAGGTAATTTTTCTCCTTCATTGAAATGCGCTGATGAGGCGGCACTGGTGGGCACTAATAGGCACATATAAGGTGGCACCAATAGGCACAAATAAGGCAGTACTGATGGGCACAGATAAGGCGGCACTGATGGGCAAAGATGGGCACAGATAATATGGCACGGATGGGAACTGGTACATGACACTGACGGGCACGGATATGTGGCACTGAGGTGCAGCACTGTGCGTGCGAGGCATATTGTGGGCACTGATGGGTGGCACTGAGGGCACTGATGGGTGTCACTTTTTGCCATATTTTAGGTGGCACTGGCAGGGGGCAGGTGGGCACTGATGAGCTGTCCCCAGCTCGCCGTGATCGGGACTGATGTCCTGATCACGGCCGCCGGTGATCGCCCTTTTTTTTTCTCCTCGCGCTGCCAATGCGAGGAGGAAAAATAGTCGATTACCGGCTCTGTTGTGATCACATGATCAGCTGTCATTGGCTGTCAGCTATCTCATAGACTCGCCGATCCCAGAGCGCACCATCAATAGACGTCTTCCCGGCAAAGCAGGTCCGCGCTGTAGCTGTCATTCGGCTATAGCGCGGATCTCAAGAAGTTAATATTTCCATGTTGCCCAAAAAAAAACAGCAAATCCTAACTTTTTCAGTACAGGTCACTTTAAGGTGTCTTCATATTTTGCTTAGACTTATATTCCGTCATCTAGGGAACAGGACATCTCAGCAGAGTCCTTGGCAAATAGACCAGTTTGCAACTACATCTAATACAAACAGTTTGATCATTAAACCCTAAATATTTTCAAAAATAGATTTTTTTTATTTGGATAGAGTTTAGAATGGATAGATCTCCTCTTCCATTATTGTTTTTTGGTCTGTGACCCTGAAAGGGAAATTTCCCTTCACCCCATGCCTGCTGTGACCGCCAGTCCTCAGCTGTGAGCTGAACTTCCTTGGACCTTTCTCTGGCGTGCATTCTCCATATGTTCCTATGGATAACCTACCGGGGGCTGGTAAAACCGCCACTAGAAAACATTTTGGTTAGCGTTGTGCCTTAATAACACACTGCACACAAACTAACATGACGCCAAGACAATCAAGCTAATTAGAATGATGCAAATAGAAGTGCATCATCCGAGATTTCTTTTCCTTTCTTTGACTTGCAGTAGATTTCAATATTTGCACAGTGAAGGTTCAGAGCAGTTACATTACATTCACAAATATTATCACCCGCTGTGTAAGCCATAGAGGAAAATCCTCCCTCCGTTGATGTGGAAGAGAAGATGTTTACCGTTTTATTTGGATACTTCCATTTTTAAACAAGCTTATCAAATATCTGGTAATTCTTAGTCAAATGAGACACTCCGCTGAACATTTATTTATTTTTTTGGCAAATACTACGACTTTGTTTAGGGACCTAATTGTTATATGATGTAAGTTAAAAGCAAATGTTGTAAGTGGTGTAGGGACACAGAAAGAAGGGAAAGTGTAAACTATCTGCACGTGTACTTACTCAGCTGCTGTCCTCTACATACAAGCTATCTTTACTTACTACTACTGCGATTAAAGCAGAGCTCCAGGATTTAAAAATAAAAAAAAATCCAGTTATGCATTAATTCAAAAACGATTAAAGTCCATATGGACCTATCTTAGTTTTTAAGGAATGCAGTCAAAATAGCTAAAAAGTAAAGAAGCTCAATTTTTTAAAATAATTTTTTATGTGTTAGTGTTTTAGCACAATATCAAACTGCTCTGTGTTAGTAGCACACTGAGGCCGCGTACACACGCGGGGACTGTTCGCCCAACTTTGTCCGTCAAACAGTTTCAGCAAACAGTCCGCTCAAAATTAGCATGGACGGACATGGCCACACACGACGAACGAACAGTTTGCTGAAACCGTGCGCGATGACGTGAACGGCACGTACGACGGGACGAAAAATACGACGTCCTATACACTGCATTATAACTTTCGGCGTGTAAATCCTTTCTGAGCATGCGCGGAACTTAGTTTGACGAACAAGCCTACACACGAGGGGACTGTTCGCTGAAACAAAGTTTCAGCGGACAGTTTTTCGGAATTTCCGAAAAACCTTGTTCAGCGGACTGTTCGCTGAAACTGTCCGCTGAAAGCCCACACACGAGCGGACTGTTTGCCGAAACACTGTTCAGCGGACAAAGTTGGGCGAACAGTCCCCGCGTGTGTACGCGGCCTGAGATCCATATTGCTGATTTCATGGTCTGGGTCACCAGTGGTCTAAAACCCCACACTGCAGTGTGCTATGGCACTAAAGTACTAACACCAAAAAGCAGATATATTCTTTACTTTTAAGTAACTCTGACTTAAAATATAAAGGTTCAATTGGGCTTTAAAGTAAATTGGTCAGGTAAACTAACCATATTGTCTGCATTGGCTTGGGGGGGGGGGGGGGGGGGGGTATCTGCGCATTTGGAAATACAGCTGCACTAAAGAATATTTACTGTGTTATTTAACCACTTAAGGACCAGGCCTCTTTTTCACACTTGGTGTTTACATGTTTAAAACAATTTTTTTTTGCTCGAAAATTATTTAGAACCACCAAACATTATATATTGTTTTTTTTTCTAACACCCTAGAGAATAAAATGGTGGTCATTGCAATACTTTTTTTCACACCGTAATTACGCAGCGGTCTTACAAGCACACACTTTTTTGGAAAAAAATTACTTTTTTTTAAGAAAAAAATAAGACAACAGTAAAATTAGCCCATTTTTTTAATATTGTGAAAGATAATGTTACGGCAAGTAAATTGATACCCAACATGTCATGCTTCAAAATTGCGCCCGCTCGTGGAATGGCGTGAAACTTTTACCCTCAAAAATCTCCATAAGCGACATTTAAAAAATTCTACAGGCTGCATGTTTTACATTACAGAGGAGGTCTAGGGCTAGAATTATTGTTCTCGCACTACAAATCGTGGCGATACCTTACATGTGTGGTTTGACTACCATTTTCATATGCAGGCGCTACTCACGTATGCGTTCGCTTCTTTGCGCGAGCTTGTCGGAACGGGGTGTTTAAAAAAAAAAAAATTCTTATTTATTTTACTTGATTTTATTTTTACACCGTTTGAAAAAATAAATAAAAATTAAACATCCCTTGTAATAGAAAAAAGTATGACAGGTCCTCTTAAATATGAGATCTGGGGTCAAAAAGTCCTCAGATCTCATATTTGAACTTAAATGCAATAAAAAAAATAAAAATGTAATTTGAAAAAATGACAATGAAAAAATGTTCCTTTAAGAGGTATGGGCAGAAGTGACGTTTTGACATCGCTTCCGCCCTCCTATGGTATAGAGACGAGTGGGGGCCATCTTAGCCTCACTCGTCTCCATATCCAGCAGTGTGCAGGACCAATCGCCTCCGCCGCTACCGACGGCTCCGGTAAGCAGCGGAGGGCGTGGGAGAGGGGGGTGGCACCTCTCCCGCTGCCGATAATGGTGATCTTGCTGTGAACCCACCGCGGAGACCACCATTATCGTAAACACGGCCGCCTCCTATAAAGATGGATATCTCGGTTGTGGCAGCAGCTGCTGCCGTTACCGAGATATGCCTCTTCAAAGTGCCGATGTATATGTACAGGAGGCGGTCCGTAAGTGGTTAAAGGTACCTTTTAGTGCATGCCCTTGGGCAAAAAGAGTAGCTTGCAAATTTTGTATATGTTACAAGCTCACAATAAGTACGTCGGAGTTGTTGTCTAAAGTAGGTAGGCTCATGGTTGGGGGGGGGGGGGGAGAGGGCAACCAGAGTGGCGGTGAATATTGTCAAATGAGTTGGCTAAAACTTATGCCGTGTACACACACTCGATCGGAATTCTCTTCGGAAAAAGCTCTGATGGTTTTCCTGTCAGAATTCCAATGGAATTTCACTCAAACTGTCTTGCCTACACACGGTCACACCAAATTCCGAAGGTCAATAACACCGCGACATACAAAGCGTTCAACGGCACTATAAAAGGGAAGTTTAATGCTTCCGAGCATGCATTGGAATTTGCATACACACGATCAAAAAATTCGATAGGAAGGTTTTCTGTCTGAAAAATTAAGAACAGGCTCTCAATCTAAAGACCGTCGGAAATGCCGACAGAAAAAGTCAGACGGGCATTCACACAGTCGGAAAATCCGATGAAAAGCAATTTCCATTGGAAATTCTGCCCGTGTGTACGCGGCATAAGGAGAGCACTCAGAAAGCTAAAGTGCTGCATGCTCTGAATAATTGGTAATATGCATGTATTTCAGCTGTTTGCATACATTTCTGCTTGAAGACTGCACAAAAACTTTAATTTTAATATCTGTTGCACCATAGCCACAAAGGATATAAATCTACTTTGTGAGCACCAAGTGCCTTTGGAAACCCAGTTTTCACCTGGTAAAAATAGCAGTGATATCATCACTGTGCTGTACATAGCCTGTGCAGAAAGAAGAGCTGTGGGAGGGACCAAGCTGGTTCATCCACTATATAAGCTGCCTGCGGGAAGCTACGGGGGGACGGAGACAAGACCAGCCATCCTGCACAAAAGGAGAGAGCTGAAGTGACAGGTCTTTGTTAAAGGAAGCTTCTGCTGAATGATTGTATTTTTTTTGTTTCCCTACCTGGGGTGCATTTTCCATTTGTCCCTATAGATAACTTAATGAGGCTGCATTTAGAAAACAAACCTTTTATTTGTGCCATATTAACACACTGCCCATATGCCACATACCTGTTTCGTAGGTCTGAGTCTGATCTATATAAAACATTGGCTTTATAATAGTATACATTGAATCATGGGTTAGTGTGTAACCTCAGTGTGACTAATGACAGGCTTTGGGCTCCCCAGAAATTCAAAGTTTAAAGCCAAACTTCGGTCACCAGAAAAAAACAAAACCTAGAAGTGCTCAGCAAGGGATAGAGCCTAACTCCACATTTAATATCCCTTTAAATAGTTTGTTTGGGCCAAGCTGGCCCAAACAAACTATTTACGGCACTAACAGGTGCGCATGCAGGCCGTGCTGTATGTATGTATTAACTGCATTAGCCTTAGCTACATGCAGTATACAGCGCTGTATACTTTCCGGCAGTGTGATGGGGACTTTCTGTCCTACTCCTGGAACAGAATAGCGTTGGGCTCAGAGCTGCTCAGCCATTCATGGAAGGCTTTACATTCTACTAATTAAAGCTTTCTCTGATTGGCTGAGGCAGTAAGGCAGGCAGATGATGTCATGATCGCCAATCAGAGGAAGCTTTGTATTTATTCATAGAATACAAAGCTTCCCGTGAATGACTGAGCAGCGCTCAGCCTGACTCGATTTGCTGAAGTTGAAGATACCCTGTTAATGCAGCGCGCCCCCAAAATGCCCAGCTGTTAGTGCAGTAAATAGCTCATTAGGGCCAGCTTGGCCCAAGCAAACTATTTAAAAGGGACATTAAATGTGGAGTTAGACACAAACTGTTGTGAAGGACTGAACTTAATTTTGCTCAATAATAATTTTGGAGATGGGAAGTATGTTAACATATAGAAAACAATCATAGAAATCATAGGTACAACTGTTCTTGAAATAGGTCTCCTTAAGATGGGCAGACGGGGTGTGGTAAAAATAGGCAACTGAGCTGTGGTTTTAACAGACCTAGCCGTTTGCCTGAACTGTAAAATAACAGCCAACTGTTCACATTCTACAGCCACAATGCTTTGCTTCATTGCCATGGCATGTTTGGCAAGCCGCACTGTCAAATTTACCTATTAAGTTCAATAAGCTCATGCTGTACCTGTATGCAATGCACGCTATTGCGGCACAGTAGTGTGGCATTACAAGATTAAATCAGAAGGTGAGGAAGTGATAAAACACCTGCTCACTGACTTTCAAATGCCCTCTGAAAAGCACTGTGACTGGAAAGGGAGAGCCTGAGATTGGTACACTGGTGATTTCAGCAGATCCTGGCCGGCAGTGAAGAACTGGTGCACATCTTCTGGGGTTTGCAGTGTGCCGGTGCTAACACAAGGAGAATGAGCCGATGAGCAAAAGCACTCAAGCAATGCTCTCCCACCACAACTGAGCTTCCCCGCTGTACCAATCAGCTCCTCAGGTTCTCTCCTTCCAGTTCTCGCAGCTCTCCACATCAGTGAGGAAGCTGACAGGCTCAGAGAAGCATGCTGACAGTGGAGGCATCGCGGGCCGGATAAAGACAACCAAAGGGCCGGACGTTGCCCATGGGTGCAATTTGCCCAGGTCTGCTTTAAATGCTCGTTAAGTCTTGAAGTTGAGAAATAAGCTATAATTCCCTGCTCCAACAGCTCCATTCTTTGGCCCAGCAGCCTGCATGCTGTGTGACTGGTCCTGCATTGTACGTGAGGGCCTGCCCTCAACCTTGAGCAGCCAAGGAATAAAGTACTACAGCCTTTTCCTCTACCCCATAGACTTAACAGATGTTTAACCCCAGCAGTGCGGGGGACGGGGTGCATTTTTTTTTTAATCTCCAATTCAGATTTAAAGCGATAAAAAACAGTTGCAGTTGAAAAAAAAAAAACACCTGTAAGGCAATTGTATAATGTGCTACTATGCATCACATCATGAGATACTTACCTTAGAATGAAGCCCTCCAGCAGCGTGCTTCAATCTTCGTCTGGTTTTTCTTCTGGGTTCGCAGGCTCCGGCTGTATGAGTGGCCGGAGCTGCAATGACGTTACTCCCGTGCACGCACACAGGAGACCTCGGCTCCGGCAAGAAGCTCTAAAGGTAAGGCACAAGGTCAGGCATGCTGGACCTTCGGAGCGCATTCGCCAGTGACGTCACCATCTGAATCAAGGGTGAATATCTCCTAATAAGTGCATGTTTAGGAGATATTCATTATACCTACAAGTAAGCCTTATTATAGGCTTACCTGTAGGTAAAAAGCACAACTACTACCGCTTTAATGAGAGTTTAGTCTTGTGAAGGAACCTTGGAAGGAGGTATGGATTGTATGGATTGAGCTGCATGCTAATTGCAAGCAGTCCTCAGATTTGCTCATCTGCTACAGATGCTTTTTTTAATTAATAATGGCAAGCTAGAAAAGTTTTTAGCTTTTCTTTCCTTTAAAATTATAATTAGCAGCACATTGATGTCAGTGATCAACAAATTATAATAGTCTGTGTAGCCCCAGCATAATGCTACCTGGTAACGCTGATATGTACACTATTGATTTATGTGAAATGTATATTTTAAATGATACTTCCATTTCTATCCCAGAGTATACTGCTAAATAAATGTAAAAAATGTTGTATGTGCATTTTTAATTTCGATTATTTTCAGCATAGTTCCAACGTAACAAATAACGGTAAAGTGGCAGAATAGGTTAACCTCTACACAATAAACAAAAATTGACAAAATGTTTGAGACCACACCATGCAACGAATAATTGAATTAAGCATGGGAGAAGCAAATTATGTAGCCAGACTTTTTAATGACAAGAGAAACAGGTTTTTATCTATTCTTTCAGATCAGTGAAAGATGGCTTTGTAGAGAAGGTTAATAAGAAATGTGTCTGCAAAAGTCAAACAGAATTAAATGCTCTAATCTGATTAATATTCCAAAGAGCTTCTCGTGTGGCTCATAATCTTCGTTCCTCATCCTTATGGGGTTAATCCCAGGCAGAATCCTGAGCGAGAGGAAGAAAAATAAGGGAAGGCTGCGAGTAGGGGGAAGAATGGAAAGTAGAGAATGAACACAATGAATGGGTCTGTGCAGTATTGAAGGGGAATAGAAGAATCAGCAGAGATGTAAAAGCGCAATAAAAACACAGAAAAAACCCCCAAAAAGGTCATACAAACACCCATGCACATAACACATATAAAGATTGGGTTCTATAATGTGTATAGCCAAGTAGAGTAGAAATAGAAGTCACAATGATCGCAGGTGCCAACAGTACTATGTTCCTAAGGGCCAACAGACCCTTAATAAATACCATATTGACTTTCTGTATTTTATGATATTGTAATTGATAAAATGTCTGGAAAAACATTGTTCCCACGCTGTTTTTTTTAAAGCAATTGTAAAGGTAAACTGACTCCACTGATGTAGGTAGATATAATTTCCTTCTATAACAGAACTGAATAAAGCCCAGTACTATTATTTTTTTTTTTCGTTCAACCCAGTGGGCTGAACGAGAAAAAACCTGACAGCTCAGGATAAACCACTATACTAACCATCCCATGTTAGTACAGCAACCTCCCCTGACGGGGAGGGGGGGGCGGCCCACCTGCCAGAACACCCTGGAGAGCACTTATCGGATGTCGATCAACAGACCTTTTTCAGTCATGCCCCTTTGACTTTGGCCGACTTCTGTCGTACCAGCTGCCACACACGTCAGCAAATTTTTATTAGACCAATGCCACCCAAAATTCAGCTTGTGTGTACTAGGCTTAAGAAAAACAAAAAAGAAACTATCAACATAATTGTTATGCACTTCTTTGATCTTCTATATATCTGGTGCCTAACCTGACTATTGAGGGTTACATATGGTCATTTAGTGCTTGCCATAAGGCCCTTGAATCATAGCAGCCACCAATGGGAGTGTTAAAGTGATTGCAAAGTTTAATTTTTTTTAAAAATAACAAGCATATCATACCTACATGCACTGTGCAGTTTGTTTTGCAGAGTGGCCCTCTTGACTTCTGGGGTCCCTCGGTGGCTTCTTCCTGAATTGGATAACCCCCTAGGTGAAACGCTCTCCTAGGGGGTGGTTACCTTGTGGGCGTGCTCCCGAGTCCATCATTCGGATGTCCATAGACGCCGAATGAAGGACTGGGCCCCGCCCCCATCTCCTGTGTCGTAGGATTTGATTGACAGCAGCAAGAGCCAATGGCTGTGCTGCTATCAATCTATCCAATCAAGAGCCGAGAACCCCAGGCAGAGGAAGAGCGTGTCTCTGCTGTGGGAAATTCCAGGGCTCAGGTAAGTAAAATGAGGAGGCTGGGGGGCCAGTCGCTGCATTAAGGTGAAAAAACTACCCCTTTTGCCCAGGCCCGCTTCAGCAGTCTCATATGACACAAACCCAGTCTCTGACAATCTCATACACAGCATATCTCCAGTCTCCAGTAACTCCTTTAATATGTTTGTAGTCTCTGACACTTTTTTAGTAAGTCTGCAGTCTTTGACGATTTTTAATATTTTGTGCAGCCCCTTGGACTGCAGTTGAGGACACAAGAAATGTAAGTTCACAAACACTGACCTAAACAGTCCTGGACTACCTTTTAGGTTGCTAAATACCTGCCCTCCCCAAATCTTTGTAAACTTTCCTAAAGGACCAAGTTTAAAATATACCTGTTAAAAGTCAGGACCACTGAAACACTGAGCATAACCCCAATTCCCAAATGTTGGGATGCTGGTAAAATCTACATAAAAACAGAATTCAATGATTTGCAAATCTCATAAACCCATAATTTATTCACAATAGAAAACAGAAAACATATACTGTAAAAAGTTGAAACTGTTAAGGTAATTCTGAAATTTATGACAGTTAGTCTGCAGTCAGAAATGATCTTCAGAGGGCTCACTGATGAAGGGGTGAAGGAGGTACTTGCAAGGTAAGATATGGCACTCTAGGGTGCCTGATATATATCGTTTTACTCTTTTCTTTCTGGTGACAGTACAAGTTTACTTTAAAGAGTATATTCAGGCAAAATATTTTTTTCTGTAATTAATGTCTTCTGTTTTTATCACTGCAGTTTAAATGTTAAATTGGACATCCATGTTACCCATGCACTTCTCACTTGTTGACCCTTACAGTTTTGAGGAACTTATCAATTACTGGAGTAAGGGATGACATCATTGCAAGAGCAACAGGTTGCCCTGATAACATCAACAAAATTAGTGAATTAATATTTGTATTTATAATTCATCAATGAAAATTGTTTAAAAAAAACAGTCCTTAAATGTTGAGAGTGGATCCTGAATGCAATTGTCACCAACCACCACTGAAGTGACAACATTTAGTGCCTCCACCAATAGTTGTAGGGCCTGCTTACCACTGTACTGACAAAATAGGCAACTTGGCAGAATCTCCAACGCAACTTTCAATTTCTTTAAACCATTATTAAGCAGATTTTTAAGCAGTAATTTGACATTTTCATATATAGGTGTTTAGACACACGAGCAGCAACCGAATACAATCTGGTGCATGCAATTATGAGCAAAGATTGTTACTCTGCTCCAACACCAACAAAATGGCCGCCTCTGAGGCAGCATCAACGGTGTCCCTGTTAACTGCTGTGCTGTGAAAACACCAAAATGTTGCTTTACCAGACTGCATTTGGTTGCCGCTGTTGTGTCCAAACACAAATTCATCCAAATGTCCAACTACTGTGGGTTTAACCACCATGGCGGTATGATTATGTCAGATTTTTGCGTCTCAAAGCGGTACATTGTTTTGCATAGAAATTTGCAGTTTTATACTGTAGGTCTGTAATTCTTAGCAATAACACACTTAAATATGTCCAAACAAGAGTCTGGTAGACATCCCGAGTATGATAAAGTTTGAAACACAAAATCATAAATTATAATAAATAACTATACATAATTATATAAAATAATAATATAATAATAATAAAATAAATTTCCCCACGATTCACTATCTCTCAATTCTGCAAGTGTTCTAATTTACTATCGCTGTGTTCTAGCTGGACTAAAACCACTTTTGATGTAAAGGAACACTTTTTGGTTGCTATAGACAATCTCAAGATTCCAGGCAGAAAGAACAGTATATATAATATAATGCTGCATGAAGGACACTGGACAAAGCACTAGGGACAAAAGGGATGTGAAATTATTTCATACGGTAATGTAATCTATAGGATTGCAGTGTACTGTATGCGTTATGAATTTTGTACTTTTTAATTTGCCGCTAAGCTCCGCCCCATGCATCCCGCCACTCGCAGGGAATGGAGCCCGACACATAGAGGCATCGGGCGGAGGACACAGCCTGCAGACACAGTGGGGAGACATCGCAGGATCCTGGCGACAAGGTAAGTAACCTGCACCAGGATCCTGAGATACAATCCCGAGTGTGGATTGGGGTTACCGCTAATGGTACTGAAATTTAACCCCAAGCCACACTCGGGAAGGGAGGTTAAAGAAACTGGAAGTGACCTGGTTTGATTTTCTGCCAAGTTAAGTATTTTGTCAGGACAAGGGATCAATAACGCTTGTGGCTATAGCCCAGCCAAGGCCTTTACACCGGGTCCACATGGTCCACATGGTCTCCCCACCACATAACTCTTTAGTACTATGTAGGCTGAGATTATATCTGAGTGACAGCAGCATGTTGATTGATGGACTCAGGACAAACTCCTCTTCAGAGCAGTCATACAGCAAGCAGTCTGATCGCAGTCATCTCAGCCTACATGGTACTAAAGAGTGATGCGGTGGGGAGACCATGTGGATCCGGTGTAAAGGCCTTGGCTTGTCTTTAGCCACAAGCGTTATTGATCCCTTCTAATGAGGGATCAATAGGAGCCGGTAAGCAGGCCCTACAGCTATTGGTGGAGGCACTGAATGTTATCACTTCAGTTGTGGTCAATGAAGATTGCTTTCAGGATCCACATTAATTAAATTAATGCTATTAGGGTTGTTTAATAACTTTTTGATTTATAGCTCTGTTTCTTCTTTTCTTTTATCATTGCAAGAGCGCTGTTAAAATTTCAGCAATATCGTCACCCTGTCCCTGTAGAATGAGCACATTTGAAGTTCTGACATCATTGCCTTTCTGAAGTCTTTTTTGGAGGAGAAAGTGAAATGGAGGGACCCTAGAATATGCCTTAGGCCACTGCTGCACTAAGGAAAGAGGTAACCACAGTATTTATATAACTATTAGGAAAAAAAACAAAAAAACAAGAAAAAAATATTTTTGAAGACTTGTTTGAGGTATTGTTTGAATATCAATGTAGTGCTCAACGTGGACTATACTGACATAAGTTTGTTAAGACCCTTTACATGTACTTTAGGTGCCTTCTTAAAATAATGCTTTTTTATTCTTTATTTCACAAAAGGAGTTAACAGCTACAGTGTACAGCCACAATATTAAGCACAGCTCAGACATAGCCAAGGGAGTATATACAGTAAGGTTCAAATACTTCAAGCATAGTTTGTTCAAGAGGTTCAAAACCTAGTGCTGTTTATGACAAAGGTTTGAATAGGAGGACAAGGAATACAACATATAGAAAGCAAAACTGTATGTATACAAGAAAAAAAAAAACAAGAAAAATATGGCTACTGTGGCTGTGCCCTGGCTTTCCTCAATTATGCTAGATTGCCAATGTATTTTTAATATTAAAACTACAGCTACTATAGTGATGTTGTGACATTCCTTAGGCTAGAGCAGGGATATGCAATTAGCGGACCTTCAGCTGTTGCAAAACTACAAGTCCCATCATGCCTCTGCCCCTGGGTGTCATGCTTGTGGCTGTCAGAGTCTTGCTATGCCTCATGGGACTTGTAGTTCTGCAACAGCTGGAGGTCCACTAATTGCATATCCCCGGGCTAGAGTGACATATTTCTATTTGCAGTTTTTCATGTCTATGAGGCCTAAATAATAGATGTAGCTTTGTCTGTCTACTATCTCATGTACACCTACAGGTACTGCCCCGAGATGGCATCTTCTGTTTACTTCACACTGCTCTTACTTCTAAACAGCTTCTTGCCGCTAATAAGATCCCCTTTCAGATCAGAGGGGCAAAGATAGAACAGACTTGTTTTTAGAGCTCTCCGGTATCTTTTCACAGGTACAGTACAGGTCTAAATAGTCTATAAGCATACTAACAGGTGCCCACCTAATATCCACTAGCTGCTTAGAAGAACTTACTCAATTGCTAATTTACACTTAAAATTGGCAGGATAGTTCCAAATATTTAGTAAATTCAGAGTTCATAACTTACTCTGTCCTAAAGCTCGGGTGTTGGATGTAAATATATATTATCCATAATTGCAAATAGAACAGTGCCACCTTGTGGTCAAATAATCATGTATAATGTAGTTCTTGTATAATTTAGTTCTTGTACCTAATCACAAACTAATTTGAGAAACCATTTTTGAGCCATCCAAGCAAATTGAATCTTGCACTATATATATATATATATATATATATATATATATATATATATATATATATATATATATATATATATATATATACATATCTCTACACACATATACATTATATATATATATATATATATATATATATATATATATATATATATTTATTACACACACACATTATATATATATATATATTTTTTTTTTTATTTATTTTTTTTCACAAAAAGTCCTTAAAACTGTTATTTCAGTTCTGGTCGTTTATATAATTTTCTCACCTTACTTTCAGATTCCATTCATTAAAATTTCCTACATGAATTTGTGTCCTTCACATGGTCATAACAAAATGTTATGGAGGAATTCCCCAATATTTTGTTTATTCTACAATTCGAAATATGGATCATTTGATCAAAAAAATGTCAGTGAAAATGCTTATTTTGAAATATGTAAGAAGCAAGCCACATATGTGCACATTGCAATGTGGCAAGTTCTCATCTATGCTAATGTGCAGCATTCTTTTTAAAATAGAACATGCAGCACTTTGGTTGTGGCAACAGGCATTTTTAAACCCATAGAAATGAATGGTAACACACAAAATGTATATATCATACACCATGATAAACACTTTTTTCTTTTAATCAACCTCAACTCTAAGGCCGCGTACACACGCGGGGACTGTTCGCCCAACTTTGTTCGTCAAACAGTTTGAGCGGACAGTCCGCTCAAAATTAGCATGGACGGACTTGGCCACACACGACGAACGAACAGTCCGCTGAAACTTGCGCGATGACGTGAACGGCACGTACGACGGGACTAGAAATACGACGTCCTATACACTGCAATGCAACCTTCGGCGTGTAAATCCTTTCTGAGCATGCGCGGAACTTAGTTTGACGAACAAGCCTACACACGGGCGGACTGTCCGCTCAAACCAAGTTTCAGCGGACAGTTTTACGGAATTTCCGAAAAACTTTGTTCGTCAGACTGTCCGCTGAAACTGTCCGCTGAAGCCCACACACGAGCGGACTGTCCGCCGAAACACTGTTCAGCGGACAAAGTTGGGCGAACAGTCCCCGCGTGTGTACGCGGCCTGACCTGCTTCATGCATAAGAAAATAGCATGCATTAAGGGGCACAAAAACACATTAATGTAAGGGGCAGTTATAGGCAGGCAATTGTACATACAGTATGTAAAAGCGCTCATAAAAAAGAATTATATGATGTTTCTTCTGCCAGCAGTTCCATTATTTTTCCAATTTTTGTAATGCAGTGAAATCACAACAGTGCAGTACTGTATTCTATGCATTTTACTGTAGCAGTTTGATACAGTACACGTGGTATTACAATGCTAAGTAAGAAGTGTTAAAATGTATATAAACTACGACTTCTGAAAAGCAGGGAGGTGTTTGGTAGTCCTGTCCTAAGATGACAGCCCTGCTCCTCCATGTCACTTTTTATATTTTGGTGCGATTACACGGGTTGCTGCGTACAGTAAAGGAGAAATCCTCAATACTCATATACAATATATTGCACATGGTTGCAGCGCAGCCCCCTTTGCCTAAATAAGTCGCAGCGCGGGGAGACATTTTACAATGCCATACTGCAAAGCATTACAGCTGCAGCATTGTATATACCCATAGCTCCAGACTGTCCCTGATTTTGTGGGACTGTCCCTCTGTCCCTCGTGCCTCCTCATTTGTCCCTCATTCTGGTGTGATCTATATAGTTATATATAAAATGCACTATTTAGCATTCAAAAAGTGTTTCCCAGTGCTAAACCTTTCATCCGATTTCTAAATTTGCTGCATTTGTAAATGCCAATATCATCTTCTGTTTACTTCACACTGCTCTTACTTCTAAAAAAAATTCTGCCTTTACAGCCACTTTAAGAGCCCTTTCACACTGAGCCACGGGTGGTGTCTGGGGTAAAGCAGCGCTATTTTTAGCGCCGCTATGTCCCGTTCCCCCGGTGGAGGAACTGTGAGTACGCCGCTCCTTCACCACTCCAAAGAAGCTGCTGGCAGGACTTTTTGTGACGCCAGCGCACCGTTTCAGTGTGAAAGTCCACAGGAGATGCTTTTTTAAGGCGCTATTTTTAGCACTGTAGCGCCTGAAAAATGCTGGTAGTGTGAAAGGGGTCTAAAGCTGAATTAACTCTCCTATCCTTCACAGACAAGGAAGCTGATTCTGATTGAGCTGCAACTGCCATTGTGCTGCACATGTGATCAGTTATGACACCAGCCTTTTCATTGTTTGATGGTTTGGTTGAAGACACAAGCAAATGTGACAGTTAGCAATCCCAGGGATGTAACTGTTTTTTGAAACCGTTAAATTGATGGGTTTATTCGCTTAAGGATTTACTGCTGTTTAGGGGCTCTGGGCTTCCAGGAAAAATAAACAGGAGTGAGGCAATTAACAGCGCACACTAATTTTGGTAGCATAATTAATAATGCAGAATGTATGTTCCTTGCTAAAGAACATTCTTTTTTATCAAATTGTTATGGGTAAAGTTCTGCTTTAAAGGTAGGGGTCAACCAATATCGTTTTTTCAGGGTTGATACCAATTTTTCCCCGCCTTTCAGGCCGATAGCAGGTACCGATATTCTGTACATCCTCATCCTCTGCCACCAGGTGCAGCATATCACTTGCCACTGTCCCTTGCCACCATCTTATGCCACCAGATGCAGCGTGTCACTTGCCACTGTCACCCAGATGCAGCATATCACTTGCCACTGTCTTCTGCCACCATATGCAGAGTGTCACCTGCCACCCAGACGCAGTGGGTGGCTTGCCACTGTCACCCAGATGCAGCATGTCACTTGCTACTGTCACTTGCCATCGTCTCCTGCCACCTAGATGCAGAATGTTACTTGCCACTGTCACTTGCTATCATCTCCTGCCACCATATGCAGTGTGTCATCTGCCACCCAGATGCAGTGTGTCGCTTGCCACTGTCACCTGACACCCAGATTCAGCATGTCACTCGCTACTGTCACTTGCCATCGTCTCCTGCAACCTAGATGCAGAATGTCACTTGCCGCTATCTCCTGCCACCAGATGCAGAGTGTCATTGCCACCGTCTCCTGCCACACATATGCAGCTTATCACTCCCCAGTGGCATCCGAGCAGGTAAACTTCCACATGTGGGCGGGCGAGCGGGCAGTGAGAGATGACCTAACTAACTCTCTACTTGCCCGTGGCTGCAGCTCTTTCAAGAGCACCCTTTACGGCCCTGCTGTAAGGGCGGAACAGCGGTGATGCGAGGCGGGCAGAGACAATGTCTCTCTGCTGCAACGAGCGCAGGGCGAGGACAGGGGGAGGAGGTCCGACCAATATCTGTACCATCGGTAAGTTCCTGACCGATACCGAATATTTGAAAAATGTGAATATCGGCCTCCAATAATAAGCTGCTCTGATAATCAGTCGACCCCTACTTTAAAGTCCATTTAAAACTAAACAAACCTAAGACTTGCTTGCCCATAGAATGACTGCTGTTGTGATTTCACTGCAGAATAAATGTAACGTCACAAAAACTTGAAATATAATGGAGCTGCTAAAAGAATCAACAGGTAATATAATTATGTTATATGGGGACTGATAAAAACAAAAACTACTGTGTTAATGACATGTACAGACAGAGTCACATTTTTTATTTTACTGCATGTCATTTTTCCTATAGTTACACTTTAAGTCACCCCTCTCTAGCCTGTTCATTGGCCAGGGTGCAGGGAACTGACCTAGGAAACAGTAATATTTATCAGGAAGTAGTGGAGCAATCTTTCAGACTAACTAAGGTGTGTGTATCACAGCAATGGCTGGCCAAAATTCCTCTGGCAGGTAAAATGGTAAATATATATGTATTTGAACTGTCTACTTAACTGTTTGCCTGGAGTTCCATTTTATATTTATAGCTGTAGCATTCTATAAACGTTTTTCTATTCCTCGGACACCTAATATGTTTATCCGTATTCATCTGCTCTTCCACCTTCTTACCATTCCTTATCCTTCTTCTGCCCCTCCCTTCTCCAATCCCAATAGTCGGGAAAAAAGATGTGTGTGTTTATGTGTTCATAGTATTTACAAACTAATAAAATCAAGCAAAAAACACTGCTACTACTCATATTTTCTGCCAAATTTAGCTTATTTTTGACAGCAGGACCTGTCCATTCATTCGGTTAGCTTGGAGTAAAGGTGGGTGATTATTTACGGTTAGGTTCCATAAGTAAACTCAGGAAGATACAGGCCTGGTTTAGCTGCGATTTGCAGTTGGGGCAATGGGCTGGCTCCCCACGGCACCTGTACAAACTCCAACAGGGAGTTGGCATTAGACTCCTGCCTGGAGGCTTATTTCACAACAGTTTTGTGGCTGTCACACTTCTTTCTGAGCACCTATAATTGAACTAGTAAATTATTTGTGGAAACAAAGATTTAAAGAGTTTTGTTCAAATTTAAAAAAAAAATAATCAAAATGTCATAATCAACTACAAGTTAAGAGACAAATACCATTAACTATGCAAAGTAGAGACAAGGAGATTGCAAATGTTGGCAAGAAATCAAGATAGAAAGGTAAAGAAACACAAAACCTTAAACATACGTATAATATGCATTAACATTTATTGCGTTAAGGCAGCCCATTCCTTATAATTCAATGGGTTTTTATTGGATTTTATATAACATACAGAACAATAAGAAAATGACCTTACAGGAGCAAGTTTAAGTACTTACTGTGTTACCAATGTACTGAACCAACCAAGCGCATTACAAAATATCAATACAAATATAAGCATCTGTGTCATTATGCCATATTATTCATAATGTATGACTACAAGTGCCTAAGTCAGTGATTCTCAACCAGGGTCCCGTGGAAACCTAGGGTTCCTTCAGAGTTTGCTAGGGGTTCCTTCAGCATTGGGCAATTTCTGCCTCTCAGATAAGTTCCCACTGATCTTTTTAACTATCTGTAAGGAGGTAATTCTTCCAAATGACCACAAGTGTAAGGACCATTCTTCCCACTGACCATCACACTAATGTATCATGAGTTGTAGATTTCAAATTTTGAGCAGGGGTTCCCTGAAACCGGAGAACTATTCCAAGGGTTCCTCTGTGTTGAAAAGGTTGAGAAAGGCTGGCCTAAGTGAACACAAAGCGACAGGTAAGTATTCGACAATCTAAGAAGAGGATCTAGAGACTGGAATCACCTTTAAGGTTGCAAAATTTCCCATGGGGCCCCATCGTTTGTGTAACATGGATAGATCACCAATCTTACATGCCATTATCTGTTCATGCCCGTGTATTTCTTTACCAGTCTGATAACCTCTGGCAGGTTGGGGGTCACTGCCAATTTCCATTTACGCAACACCGTAGCCCATTGATTTTAAATTGATTGGCAACGCACCTGATCTCAATACTGCACCTGGCACTTTTCTTTTTGAAAACAACACAAAATGCCCTGCATGATAGATGCATTGCCTTGGTGTGATGGGCACCACCCTAATCCTAGTATCCGGCCCCTAATCTACTTGCAAGACTCATGGATTCCACTGGGGTTTTTTTTTTTTTAAGCACATGACTAGAGTCTGAGGCTCTAATTGGTTTAAAAAAAGGGTACGCTTGGGCCGCAGAGCACTGCACCCACACAGTTGTGTGACAATAGCGAATTAATATTTGTTATTGTCTTCCTGATTCTCCTCCCAGCCAATCAGGAAGCGGGTCCTTAGACTCTCAGTACCCACCTCCTGTTTGACCGGGAGGAGAAGCAATGACCCCGAAGCGAGAAGCAGCAGCCCATCTGCCTCCTAAGGTAAGGAGCCCCCTGACCCCCACCTTCCCATCTGTCACCCGTGGGGGGGGGGGGGGGTTGGATCGATGCCTTCCCATCCATCTGCTGGTGGGAGGGGGGGGGGGGAATAACTGCCTTCTTGGTTTGCCCACCACCAAAATATTGAGCACCAGCCGCCACTGGTGATAGCATGTCATTCAAAATGAATGTGACTGCACCACACCATTGCATGTAATGTGGCCTAAAGGAAACCTATGCTGGGAACATATGGAGTCAGCCAGAACACTAGTTAGGATAGCAATGGCAGGTTCCATATTTCTCTCTGTACAGGTTTCCTTTACAGGTAAAGTATAGTGTATTTTAGACAATTCTGGATTTATGAATGCTTCTTTTGCCTCTTCTCAGTCTGATGTGTTCTACTATGACCAGTGTAAGAACCTGTACTGAGATGCATATCGTTTTTCTTCAGCAACTGTAATTTTTTGCTGCAGACAGTGTTCCACTGCTGACTGTTTTGTTTTTTTGTTAATCTTAATAAAGTTTTCTGTAAAGAAAAAAGTATAGTGTATTTTTATGAGCACATATTTGCAGTTATTATTGCAGTATTTACATATTTTTTTTATTTTATATTTTTTGCCATTTCACATTTTTGTTATTGCATAAAAGATGGACAATACTTATTTAACTGCTAGAGGGAGCTGACAGTGGCTTGGTGCAGTTACCCTGGGCCTTTCTTAACAACTGCTGGGATAAAGGTATCAGGTACACAAGGAGTGCATTGTTTTCAATGAGCTGGCCTATTCATAGACTTGCATAGTGGCATCTGTTCCAGTGACAAATGTCTAAGTGGGTTTAAAAATGGCTTTTATTATACACCCAAACACAAATTGTTCTATGTACAGTATGATAAAAAGCTGTAGGATCTCAAACGTTCTATTCCTCCACTCTTTTGGATTGTTGCTGACTTGATAAGGTGTTATGAACCCTAATCACAACAGATCGTTCTTAAATGTTTTGCATTCAAATGAATGTGCTAATTTAACACAATGCACGTGAAGGTGAGGCATGATTCATTCAAATTAACACAACGCACCAGAGGAGACATAAGCATATATATAGTATGTAGTATAATACAGTATAATATAGCATGTCACTAAACTTTTTTCTAATGCTCACCTAACCTTTTGCCCTCTGGACCCTGTTCCTTCTCAAATGGTCACCATTTGACTCTATTCTACACTCTTTAACTCATATCTTCAATCCCTCACTCTACTAGCATCTTCCCCAACCCTCTAAAACCTGCACTAGTCACTCCCATACCAAAAAACGCCTCACTAGACCCCAACAATCTTAACAACCTAAGACCCATCTCTTTACTCCCTTTTGCCTCCAAACTCCTTGAACGTTTAGTCTACAACCGACTGAGGGACCACCTCATTGAAAATAACCTTCTTGATCCCCTTCAGTCTGTATTTCGCCCACAGCAGTCCACAGAAACTGTCCTCCTAAAACTCACAACTTACAACTTACTAACAGTCAAAACCAACAGCCATTATTCCGTATTCTAATACCATGTACACACCACCTGACTTTACGTCAGAATAAACTCAGACGGTCTGCCCGATGGAGTTCTGACGGAGTACCGACAGAATGGAGTTGTCTGCAGACCAAAGTCCATTTGTTTTGAACACGATGATGTAAGACGGGACTAGAAAAGGAAGTTCAATAGCCAGTAGCCAAAAGCTGCCCTTGCATCGTATTTGGTCCGCCGGACCGGCATACAGACGAACGGTTTTCCCGATAGAAATTGATTCAGTCGGAAAGATTTAAAGCAGGTTCTATTTCTAGGTCTGTCAGAATTTTTTTAAGAAAAACAATTGGATTATCCCACACACGATCGGAATATCCAACGGAATGATTCCGTCTGACCTTTTGTGCCGGAAAGTCTGGTCGTGTGTACGTGGCATTACTCTTAGCCCTTGTACACACGGTTGGACATTCAGACCACAAAATCTGTCTGATTTTTTCCGACGGATTTAGTCCGAAACTGGTGTTGCATACACACGGTCGGACAAAGTTGTCGGAAAATCCAATTGTTTGGAACCTGATGACGTTCGTTATGACGGGACTACGTTCAAGCTAGTAGCCAATAGCTTTGGTCTCATAATTTGATCCGAGCATGCGTGGCATTTTGTCCGATCTGAATTCTCTACAAACGATCAAAGTTCGATCGGATCATGTTGTCGGGAAATTTTATATCCAGCTCTCAGACATTCCGATGGAAAAAGTCAGATGGAGCCCACACACGGTCGGATTATCCGATAACACGGTCCGACTGGACATTTTCCGGTGGAATGTCCAACCGTGTGTACAAGGGCTTAGACCTTTCCGCTGCCTTTGATACAGTTGACCACCCCCTTCTCAAAAAAACTTAATTTTCTTGGTCTCCATGGCTGCACTCTCCGTTGGTTTGAATCTTACCTATCTCATCGCACCTTCAGTGTCACTTACAACTTCACTTCCTCCTTTCCAACTCCTCTTACCGTTGAGGTCCCCCGAGATTTTGTCCTTGGATCTCTACTATTCTCAATCTACACGTCCTCCCTGGGTCAGCTGATAGCCTCCCATGGCTTCCATTTATATGCTGATAACACCGAAATCTATAACTCTGCCCCTCAGCTCACCACATCAATCTCCTCACCCATCACTGATTTACTAACAAACATATCAGCCTGGGTGTCAAACCAATTCCTCCAACTGAATCTATCTAAAACTGAGCTCTTAATATTTCCTCCCCCACATGCCCCTTTCCCTGACTTCTCTGTCAAGATCAATGGCACATCTATCAGTCCGTCACCACATGCCAAGGTGCTAGGGGTAACCTTAGACTCTGAACTGTCCTTTCAGGCCCACATACAATCCCTGTCCAAATCATGCCTTCTTAACCTCTGCAACATTTCCAGAATATGCCCCGTTTTTAACTAATGACACCACCAAGCTTCTAACTCACTCCCTGGTTATCTCTCGCCTCGACTACTGCAACTCGCTCCTCATTGGATTACTTTTACATAGACTACCCCCCCCTTCAGTCCATAATGAATGTCGCTGCAAGACTCGTCCACCTTCACAAAGCCATCCGTATCTCTGCCCCCAGCTACATCACTAACCTAGTCCCAAAATACCAACCAAGCCGCTCTCTTTGGTCCTCCCAAGACCCCCTGCTCTCTAGTTCCATTGTCACCTCCCATGCTCGCCTCTGGGATTTCTCCAGAGCTTCTCCCATCCTTTGGAACTCCCTACCCCAATTTGTCCGACTGTCTCCTAATCTATCCATCTTTGGGTGATCCCTGAAAACCCTTCTCTTTAAAGAAGCCTATCCTGCTTCCAACTAACACTGTTTTACTTCCTCCATCAGCTCATCCCCTACAGCTATTACCTTTGTATCAATTGACCTTTCCTTTTTAGATTGTAAGCTCTAATCAGCAGGGCTCTCTGATTCCTCCAAATTGTAATGTCTACCTTTATTTTGTTAAGAGCTGCGCAAACTGTTGGCGCTATATAAAACCTGTATAATAATAATAATATAATAATATACAATTGTTACACAAGTCATATTGTAATAGAATGTTATTTAAAATGACCTTTTCCTTTTAAATCTGCAGCTCTGTAACTTTTGTGAAATGCAATATGGCTACCTGGAGGTGTTCTGTACACAGAATGTGTACAGAATGCCTCCTGAAAATATAATTACCTGCTTATGTGATTAGCTTACTGATTTTCCAAAAGTCTGCACTAAGATACAAGTCAGATTTTTGACATCCCCTGCAACAAAAATGTCATTTTTGGGTAGATACTTACAATAGAAAAACATCTGGTCTAAAGGGATGCAGACCCTGCAAATTTCCTCATTAGAACCCTTCAGAGGTGCAGCAGCTGATTGATAATTATAAAGACACTCCCATTATATTCACTGAAGACATTGACAAAGCATGCATGACATTTTTCCTTTCCGTCACCTTGCAAGACGTATAACAAAGGTACAAAACGTTTACTGGTTTTGCACATGGAAACAGTCACTTTCATTTTAAAGTTGACCTAGACTTTGACAACCTTATCATTCAAACAGCATTAGAAACATCAGATACATCAATGCATTTGATAGCTACTCTCTTTCCTAGGTTCATCTTGTCGCCCATTCCCGCGACTCTGCCAGCTCTCCCTAATGACACCATAATTGTAGTCTGGTGATCACAGGAAGTAGTGGGTGATGATGTCAAAGCCCTGACAATCACCTATGCCACTGGAAGAACAGAGGTTGCCTAGGCACAGATGTGTGGAATTGATCTGCTGCTCTTAAAGTGGTTGTAAACCACTGTGACCTACAGGTAAGCCTAGATTAAGGCTTACCCGTAGGTCCAAGAAATATCTCCTAAACCTACACGGTTTAGGAGATATTTACAAAAAGACAGGCACCGTTGTCTATGGAACATGCGCCATAGACAGCGGCCGCGCAGGCGCACTGGGCATGCTGCTGCTAACGGCAATATGCAGTTAGTGGCGGCTCCTGTGCGCATGCACTGGAGTGACGTCATTGCTGTTCCAGCGCTGTGAGTGGCCAGAGCAGCGATACCCGGAAGAAGATGGACGCTCCATGCTACGGGGACAGCGGCGACATCACTGGCTCCTGTGTCAGGTTAGTGACACATAATGGGCTACTATGCGATGCATAGTAGCCCATTATGCTTTACCTTTGCAGGGAGACAAAGAGGAAGTAAAACCATCAGGGTTTACTTCCTCTTTAATCGGGAATTCCACACTCAAGATAGATTTTTTTTTTACTGGTACTGCTGTCACATTAACTGTGCTAATAAAGTTTTGTCAGACAGGTAAATGCTGAGTTTCTAAATAGGTCTGTTTTGATGCTTAAAGTGATTGTAAAAAATTAATATATTCATTCAGTTTGAAATAGAAATGAAAGACAAAACATTTGTGTATAGATATAAAAAAAAAAAACAGTATAAATATTTTTTCATCTCTTTTGTATAAGTGATCACATTCTCTGTTCTCAACTGCATTACAGCTGGGGGGAGGAGAAGCAGCAGCAGCACACTGAGCTTCCCAGTAAATGGCTGTGCAGCGGGGCATGGCAGCAGGACATGTCTGATCATTGAAGTAGAGCGTACTGAATTTACAGCATAGCTAAACTGACAATGGTGTGCTTTCCTGCTTAGTGTGGTCAGTTTTTAATAGGAAACCAGAGAGACTGGCAGGAAAACCATGGATTTCACACAAAGGAAGCAATACAAAGAGAACAGGATACTTTCTCATACAAGTACATGGTACAGCAGGCACATGTCAGGAATCTGAAATGTTGGGGTAACAAAGGCTTTAATTGAATCTATGAAAAATGTTTCCTACATACAATATCTATATAAATATGGATTTCATTCTTTTATGTTTCAGTTTTTCAAATTTTCTTGCAGGGAATGACCTTACTGGGTGTAGATATGCAGAATAAATAATGATGAAAATATATATCTAAGGGGAGTTTGTAGGTAGTGGAAGAACAGTATGGGATCATTATTGAGTTTCTGATTGTAGTAACACTATTGACACAGTACAGCACAGTCTGTTTGAGAATCTTCAGCCTCAGGTAAGAATAAGTTCTGCCAGGTACTCCGGTACTTCGTTTTATGAAAACTGAATTTTTGGAGCAGTCTTTGCTCCTAGTGAGGAAACCAGAAGGATCATCTCCTAGCAACATCAAATCTGTGTTCACCGTGACGGTTTTCAACATGGTACTATATATATATATATATATATATATATATATATATATATATATACACAGAATCTCACAAAAGTGAGTACACCCCTTACATCTTTGTAAATATTTTATTATATCTTTTCATGTGACAACACTGAAGAAATTACACTTTGCTACAATGTAAAGTAGTGAGTATACAGCTTGTATAACATTGTATTGTGTAAATTTGCTGTCCCCTCAAAATAACTCAACACACAGCCATTAATGTCTATACCGCTGGCAACAAAAGTGAGTACACCCTTAAGTGAAAATTTCCAAATTGGGCCCAGTTAGCCATTTTCTCTCCCCAGTGTCATGTGACTCGTTGGTGTTACAAGGTCTCAGGTGTGAATGGGGAGCAGGTGTGTTAAATTTGTCAATATTTTGTGTGGCCACCATTATTTTCCAGCACTGCCTTAACCCTTAACTCTTGGGCATGAAGTTCACCAGAGCTTCACAGGTTGTCACTGGAGTCCTCTTTCACTCCTCCATGACGACATCACGGAGCTGGTGGATGTTAGAGATGGTAGTGAGCTCCTCTACCTTTTGTTTGAGGATACCCCACAGATGCTCAATAGGGTTTAGGTCTGGAGACATGCTTGGCCAGTCCATCACCTTTACCCTTGAGCAAGGCAGTGGTCGTCTTGGAGGTGTATTTGGGGTTCGGTATGTTGGAAGATCATGCTCTGCTTCAGTATGTCCCAGTACATGTTGGCATTCATGGTTCCTCAATGAACTGTAGCTCCCCAGTGCCGGCAGCACTCATGCAGCCCCAGACCATGACACTCCCACCACCATGCTTGACTGTAGGCAAGACAAACTTGTCTTTGTACTCCTCATCTGGTTGCCACCACACACGCTTGACACCATCTGAACCAAACGAGTTTATCTTGGTCTCATCAGACCACAGGACATGGTTCCAGTAATCCATGTCCTTAGTCCGCTTGTCTTCAGCAAACTGCAGGCTTTCTTGTGCACCATCTTAAGAAGAGGCTTCCTTCTGGGATGACAGCCATGCAGACCAATTTGATGCAGTGTGCGGCATATGCTCTGAGCACTGACAGGCTGACCGCCCCACCCCTTCAACCTCTGCAGCAATGCTGACAGGATTCATACGTATTTTTCCCAAAGACAACCTCTAGGACGCTGAGCACGTGCACTCAACTTCTTTGGTCGAGCATGGCGAGGCATGCTCTGAGTGGAACCTATTCTCTTAAACCGCTGTATGGTCTTGACCACCATGCTGCCGCTCAGTTTCAGGGTCTTGGCAATCTTCTTATAGCCTAGGCCATCTTTATGCGGAGCAACAATTCTTTTTTTTCAGATCCTCAGAGTTCTTTGTCATGAGGTGCCATGTTGAACTTCCAGTGACCAGTATGAGAGTGTGAGAGCGATAACACTAAATTTAACACACCTGCTCCCCATTCACACCTGAGACCCTGTAATACTAATGAGTCACATGACACCGGGGAGAGAAAATGGCTAATTGAGCCCAATTTGGACATATTCACTTAAGGGTATACTCACTTTTGTTGCCATCGGTTTAGACATTAATGGCTGTGTGTTGAGTTATTTTGAGGGGACAGCAAATTGACACTATTATACAAGCTGTGCACTCACTACTTTACATTGTAGCAAAGTGTCATTTCTTCAGTGTTGTCACATGAAAAGTTAGAATAAAATATTTACAAAAATGTGAGGGGTGTACTCACTTTTGTGAGATACTGTATATATATAACGCACACACACACATACAGAGGATAATTAAAACATGATGGATGGTGAAAAAACAACAATGTGAATGTGTAATGATTTCACATTGATTTTACGCAACTTCCTTTAAAGTGTATGGAAACCCCAGCATTGAACTTCTTTTGTGCTCCCCTTTGTTCTGTTAATTGAAAGTATTTTGATATTTCTGTTTAATAAGTGCAAAAAATACCATATCTGCCAGGAATATTGTGAGCTGACTTCCCCGTGCTTTCTGCCTGCACTGACTTCTATCATTTAACAGTTATCAGCTAGCTTTGTGCACTAGAAAACACCTTCCCCTATAGTATGAAGATGAGGAGAGGTGCAGGTGTTCTGTAGCTCACAGAGGTTGGCTATTCATAGGAATGGCACTCACCCAGCACAATACTGGGGATCAAAGGGAAATTCTTCCATACCAATGGCCAGGGGGGATTTTTCCTCTGCAGAGGTGCGTAATTGTATTTTCACCCGATCAAATGTATTCTGTAAGGTAAAATGCAATACAAATAGCAAATGGGCAGAATTTATCTTTCATTAAATTCATATAAGAAACCAACATTCTAATTAGTTGCTATAGACACACATCATTGATCCAAACTAAAGGTGGGGCTTAGTGCTTATGACATCACAAATCCTTTTTACATCAGGAAATGCCTTCATGCTGCTAAATATACTTTGGCAAATGCCTGCCTGAGTTTATAAAAGGTCAGTTCACATGAGGTCAATATTTCAGTATTTACTGGAAAGTATGAGAGATAAAAAAATTGAAACAGCAGTTCAGGTTTGGTCACTAGTTCATAACTGATGTCCTAGAGCTGGAGTGAATGCAGACAAGGGCAACTCACATTTGAGTCAATTGGTCCTTTAACCGATTCAGCCCCGGAAGATTTTACCCCCTTCCTGACCAGGCCCCCTTTTTGCGATTCGGCACTGCGTTGCTTTAAATGACAATTGCGCAATCATGCGACGTTGAACCCAAACACAATTGACGTCCCCCCCCCCACAAATAGAGCTTTCTTTTGGTGGTATTTGATCACCTCTGTGGTTTTTATTTTTTTTGCGGTATAAACAAAACAGGAGTGACAATGTTGAAAAAAACAATTTTTTTTTGCTATAATTTCTAAAATATATATATATATATATATATATATATATATATATATATAAACATTTTTTTTCTGCTCAGTTTAGGCCGATATGTATTCTACATATTTTTGGTAAAATAAATAAATAATCGCAATAAGCGTATGCACATATAGTTTGCACAAAAGTTATAGCGTCTACAAAATAGGAGCTAGTTTATGGCATTTTTATTATTCATTTTTTTTTTTTACTAGTAATGGTGGCGATCTGCATTTTTTATTGGTACTGCGACATTATCGCGGACACCTCGGACATTTTTTGCACTATTTTGGGACCACTGTCATGTCATCAGTGCTATAAAAATGCACTGATTACTGTGTAAATGACATTGGCAGTGAAGGGGTTAACCACTAGGGGGCAATCAAGGGGTTAAGTGTGTCCTAGGGAGTGATTCTAACTGTGGGGGGATGGACTTCAAGTCACATGACAGCGATCACTGCTCTCGATGACAGAGAGAAGTGATCTCTGTCATGACACAAGCCAGAACGGGGAAATTCCTTGTTTACATAGGCACTTCCCTGTTCTGAGACTCCGTAACTCCGTGTCCGCCGGTCCCACGGGCACCTTCACGATGTACGCGGCGTGCACATGCCTCCGGTGGTGTGTGAGGGCGTGCTATCCCCGACTCTTAAAGGGGATGTTCAGGTTCACCAATTTGCCCACTACTGCCATTGTGCCAACGTATATCAGCGTAAGGTGGTTGGCAACTGGTTAAAGTGCTACTAAACCCACAACAGTAAAATCAGTCTGTATTTGCAAAGCATGCTTGTTAAACACTTGCCAACTGGGCACTTAAACCCCCTTCCTGACCAGACCAATTTTCAGCTTTCAGCGCTCTCACGCTTTGAATGACAATTACTCAGTCATGCAACACTGTACCCATATGAAATTGCTGTCCTTTTTTTCCATACAAATAGAGCTTTCTTTTGGTGGTATTTAATCACTGCTGGTGATTAAATTTTTTATATTTTGCGCTATAAATCAAAAAAGACTGAAAATTCGGTAAAAAAATAAAATAAAACAATCTTTGTTTCTGTTAAAATTTACTGCAGAGTACTGGTGAGTATTGGTAAAGCATTGCAGAGTATTGCACAGTATGGGCACAGAGCAGCGCTGTGGGCACTACAGATCCAGCCCACAGCGCTGCTAAAAAGATCTCTCCCCCTCTCCCCTTGCACTGTACAGATCGGTACAGAGAGGGGGAGGGAGGAACTGGCGTCATGACATGACGCCGTTTTGTTTACAAGTGATCACTCCATCATTTGACGGAGCGATCAAGTGGTAAATGGCTGCTACATGCTGTAGCCATCTTTCGGCTATGGCCCGGTCGGCAAGTGGTTAAACCTACTGTGGAACCTAAGGGGTTAATCTTCTTCATTGTGTAAAAAGGCTGTTTGATCCTGTCTTCTCTGTTTCTCCCCTTCTTCCAGAGTCCCCAAAATATCTCCTTATAGAACAGAGGCTAGCTGCACATGCTCAGTTTGGTGTGTATTGCTAGAGAATTAGTTTTTTTCTTGAGAGAGCGCATGTGATCAGCTCAGGGCCAATCAGCATGGGGGGGGCTGCAGCTTCATAGGACAGTGAGAGTAGAATGACAACTCCTCGTACAAGCTTTAATCAGACACTGACAGAAGTCATAAGACCGCTATATACTGATGAGAAAAGGTATTTAGCAGTTTATATTTACTAAAACTATTGCATTTCCATGTTCCGTATACTGTGGGAGACCAGATATAGTGAATAGAGGGTGACTTTAAGGCTGAACTCAACACAATTAAATATACAAATAAAATGCATATAAGGGAGCAGTTCTATCTGCCAAAGGATGTGTATCTCTGTCCATCCATTTCTGAGATTTACACAGGACTGGCGCATAGTAAAGGCCTGCCTGGCAGGGCAGGGGACCTGACTTTTCTCAGGTGCAGGTAAGTTCAATTTCAAGTCTTGGGTGTTCCCCAGCCTGTGAGTGCACTGTGAATGGAGAAGCATTATACGGATTAGCTCATCTCTTGCTCTTTTTTCCTATCAGCTTGTCCCTTTCTAGCAAATGAGCATTGCAGCACAACTGACTGGTCCCCAGTAATGCCCCTCCCTCTCCCAGTCTGAGCTATGTTTTAGAGGGGACTGCAAGAGGCTTGTCAAATTCAAGTGCTGTTTACATAAAAAGAAAAGTACCGCAATGATGTATGAACATATTCAGAGCCGCATTCATCTGTGTCTTTTATATCTGCCTATAGTTCAGCTTTAAACAAAAAAAATAAAAAATACTACAAATCATATATTCATACATTTGCTACTTTCAGGTAGAAAAACCAAAATGTTTCTAAATATCATAAAAGATGAATTTTGTAGAATATGTATTTTCTAGTGAAGCAGAAATCGGCCCCACAGGTCTGCACTTGTCTCCATGTTAGTCTATGTACATTGATGGGATGTATGTAAAATGATCTCATTTCTCTGCGTTTACCTGCCTCTTCCCCAGGCTAACACACAGAACCTCTATGTGGATTCCTCATCAAGCCAGATGTTTTAGGAAGGTCTAATCTGTGGATTAAAATCAATTTATAGTAGAAAATGAATACACACTGCTTGCTGATTTCAATGTGATTATTTTGTTAAGCTTTTCTTGCGTCTTGGAAAAAACAGAAAATGTGGAAAGTGGTTAAACCATGAGCGTTTTCTGGTCAACGCTACTTTGTTTTCTTAGGATGTGGAGTTCTGGAGGCCCAGTTCACATCAATGTACTTTGTCTGTAGTATGGATGTGTTTATTAACACACCGAATGAATGTCATTTACTCTTTGTCACCTTTTGTCAAGGTGTATAAATACATTGTTCTGAACAAATTATACATGAAGACCGATTGTAGTAATGTAGGCAATATGAACTCCAGGGATTATATTATATACTTTGGGTATGTTAGGACTACAGAACACCTTCCCCTTTCATCCTCATCTCCATAGCATATGGAGGAGAGGTTCTGTAGTTCACAAAGAATACTAGACAGGGCTCATAACGCTGCTAGAAATTTCAGTGCAGCACAGGAGCTCACAAACACAATGGATTTCTGGTAGGATCAACAGGAATCTTTTGCACTTATTAAACAAATATAAAAATATACTTTTGATGGTATATTTAACACTGAACTCCAGAAAACAGACGAGACAATGGCACTAAAAAACAGACCAGACAGTGGCACCAGAAAACAGACCAGACAGTGGCACCAGAAAACAGACCAGACAGTGGCACCAGAAAACAGACCAGACAGTGGCATCAGAAAACAGACCAGACAGTGGCACCAGAAAACAGACCAGAAAAGGACACCAGAAAACAGACTAGACAATGGCACCAGAAAACAGAACAGAAAGGGGCACCAGAAAACAGACTAGACAATGGCACCAGAATACAGAACAGACAAGGGCACCAGAAAACAGACTAGACAATGGCACCAAAAAACAGACCAGACAAGGGCACCAGAAAACAGACCAGACAAGGGCACCAGAAAACAGACCAGACAATGCCACTAAAAAACAGAACAGACAAGGGTGCTTAAAAACAGACCAGACAATTAATCTAGTGTTTTAGAAACAGGCATATCCAGTTACATATTAAAAATTATCCAAACCCAACATTTCAAATTCCTTTTATGTGCCTGCTGTACCATATACTGTACTTGTATGAAAAAGCATCCTATTCTCTTTGTATTGCTTCCTTTGAGTGAAATCCCTGGAGTTCCTGCCTCTGCTTTACTATTAAAAACTGGCCACACTAAGCAGGAGAACACACCATGGTCAGTTTTCTGGCTGTGCTGGGAGTTAATCCAATGATCAGATTTGTGATGACACCATACCTGCACAACCATTCACTGAGAAGTTCCGTGTCCTGCTGTTTCTCCTCCCCCCAGTTCTTATGCAGCTAAGAACAGAGGTTATGTGATCACTTATATAAAAAAAAAGGGGGGGGGGGGGGCAAACAAAAGGTATTTATATAAAAACATTATATCTATGCACAAATGTTCTAACTTGCATTTCTATTTTAAAACGAATGGGTTGTTTTCCAAGGGGAAGGTTCACATTTATTTTCAACAAGTGGCAACTAAACCAACTAGCTGGAAAGCATTCTAGATCTGGTCATTTCTAACAGATGCAGCGCCATATACAATGCGCAGCTCCGGGAGCATTTGGACAACAGAAAGCACAATAATGTAATAATTGAGCTTGTATTCAATAAAGAACTGGAATGCCATGTCGATCTGATAGGGACAGCTCTGATACTTTCAGGTAATGTTGGAGGTTGCTGCTAGCTCCAGACCTCCTCACACATTTATACTGGACCATCACTGTGGTGGGCTGCGTTACTGGCCAGTAGGAATGTGAACAGCCCTGTATTGATGAGTAGTGGGCAGGAATTATTTGGGGTTGCAACAGCAATAAGAATTTATCACTCTACTTTTGTCCTAGGATGCAGTGTAATACTTCCTAAAATCTTAACCACTTAAGGACCAGAAGATTTGCAGCCTTAATCACCAGACCATTTTTTGCGATACGGCACTGCGTCGCTGTAACTGATAATTGCGCAGTCACGTATTCTTCTACATATTTTTGGTAAAGTAAATCACAATAAGTGTATATTGATTGGTTTACACAAAAGTTATAACGTCTACAAAATAGGGGATAGATTTCTGGCATTTTTAGTATTATTTTTTTTTTTTTACTAGTAATAGCGGGGATATGCAATTTTTAGCGTGACTGCGACATTGTAGCGGACAGATCAAACACTTTTATGGGACCATTGGCATTTATACAGCGATCAGAGCTAAAAAAATAGCCACTGATTACTGTATAAATGTCACTGACAGGGGAGGGGTTAACACTAGGGGGTGATCAAGGGGTTAAATGTGTGTCCTAGGGAGTGTTTCTAACTGTGGGGGGATGGGACTGCCTGGAGGAGGAGACTGATCGTTGTTCCTAAGCAGTAGGAACAACAGATCCCTCTCCTCTTCCCTGACAGAATGGAGATCTGTCTGTTTACATTGACAGACCTTTGTTCTGTCTCTCTCAGGAGCGATCGTGGGTGCACGGCAGACATTGCGGCCGCCAGGCATGAGCTCTTAAAGCAGCCGACGTACAGCTACAACAGCTCACCCAGGGGAACCAACCCGCCACAGTATAACTGCGTCGACTGGTCCTCAAGTGGTTAAAGATTTTTTTTTAAGTTTTGTTATATGAATAAAAAATACAAGTTTTATTTCCTATCTTGGTGGTATTGGCGGTCCATTTAAAGTCCCATTATGGGGGAGTTTTTTGTATACGTAACACAGGGATGGGACCGCCGTGCCTGATTTTCTGACACAGTGAAGCCCCATACTTTTTTGTCAAGTGGTTAAAGTGTTACTAAACCCAGGACCCTGCATTCAGTATATCTGGTCTCCTGCAGTACACAGAATATGGACATGCAATAGTTTTATCAAATATAAACTGCTAAATACCTTTTTTAATCAGCAGTTAGAGCAGTCTTGTGACTTCTATCAGTATCTGGTTAAAGATCGTAAGAGGAGTTTTCATTTTGCTATGACTGTCCTATCAGGCTGCAGGATCCCTGACCCTCTGTCTGGACAGTGTTGATTGGCCCTGTGCTAATCACATGCACTCTCCCAAGAAAAAAACTCTCTAGCAATACACACCAAACTGAGCATGTGCACCTTGTCCTCTAACCTCTGTTCTATCAGGAGGTGGTTTGGGCACTGTGGAAGAAGGGGAGAAACAGAGTAGACAGGATCAAACAGCCTTTTTACACAATGTAGAAGATTAAACCTTAGGTTCCACAGTGAGTATAACAAGCATGCTTTACCGCATATACAGACTGATTTAACTGTTGTGGGTTTAGTAACACTTTGAAGGGACTTTTTACAGATGAACTGATGGTACATAAAAAGTTGTCTTTAAATGTCTCCAGCGACTCCCTAAACGCCCTTTCCCCGGCGCTGAAGGACGCACTGTGTGAGAGCGGCAGTCGTCTTCCAGCAGAATGACACAACCTCACCTAGGTCCCAACTACAGCTCTCTATTGATCAGGGGGGGTGGACAATGCAGAGAATAGTCTGTGATAGGAGGCAAGCCTCTCAAAGTCAATGGACTGCTATCCTATTCCTGGCACTTCCTGTTCATTAAAATGAATGGGATTTATTTCAAAATCCCAAAGAAAGCAAAGCGAAAAGTGCATACTGCACTACTGTGCTTTAAAGATGGGTCCACAGATTTCTTTTTTCTTTCTATGGCCCTGGTGAGGACACACTGTTGACTTATAAATTGGCCCCTAAGTGGGCTAAAAAAGAAAAAAGCTTCAAACAGTAAATTACAAGAAACCTTTAAGCGGTAGTAATCTCTGTATATGAACTTGTACCTACCTACAGGTGAGCTTACAATATGGGTTACTTGTAGATACAATGAATATCTCCTAAAAGTGCACTGTTTAGGAGATATTCACCTCTGCTAATGACGCCACTGTCACATGCACAGTGATGTCATGCAATCAGGGCACACAGGGGTTGATATACTAAAACTGCAGAGTGCAAAATCTGATCAGCTTCCAGATTTTTTCTTTTTTTTTTTCCAATTTTTGTTCTTTATTGAAAGGGCAGAGAGATAAGGCACACAACATTCCATGGTTACATTATACTGTTCAAACATACATAAACCAGTGTAGTAACAGGTGAAACATACAATATATCATCGGTGGTACATTGACCTACAGCGCAGATAAAGAGGATCCTCCGAAACATCTGTATCCAATCAATGCTCCCCTCTGCTCCCTAATGGAGAGCCTCACGTTACGAGTACCCCTCCGCCACGCCATAGAGGCCAAAGTCATTCTCCAGAAGTATGCCTGATACACTAAGCCCTACCACAAATCTCACCCCGGTTTTGAAAATATTATAGATAAAGAGTGGCGTGGGCGTGAAGGATCCACTCTCGGACTCTCCAAGCCCACATCCGCAATAGAGAAAGGGAGGGAATTAAAAAGTTAAAGCAGAGACGAGTGATAGAAAAAGGCAAAGGAAGAGTGGGAAGGGAGGGTGGGCGGGTGGAGGGGAGGTTGGGTTGAGATGGGGTCCACGGAGGCAGCGCAACCCCCTTGCAACGCGCACTCAACCATGAGCTCCCGGCCCGCCATTAGCACTATGTCTGATCCTTCAGGGGTCCTCCTCCGGAAGACACCCTCACCCATCCAGGGACTCCCCCTCCATAAGGGTCCTACCTTCTCTCCAAGTTTTTTACTTAATTGAACAAGCTGACGTTAGAAGCTGATTGGCTTCCATGCACAGCTGCACCAGATTTTCCACTCTCCAGTTTTTAGTAAATCCACCCCACAGTGTGTTGTGGAATGCAGAAAGCCTTGCTGCTTTTGTGACTCCAGCATTGCGGCCTGGCCATAAAAAAAGCCTGCCAACCCCGAAAGCAGAGCGGGTGAAGATGGAGGACCCCTGGTTGCATGGCTTCATCTGAAAGGTAAGTTTGTCCTAATGGGCAAGTATGCAGTGAACACTATGTATTACTTTGCCTATATTATGAATACTAGCCCATTATGGCATAAACCTGCATGGGGGCCAGATTTGTTTTTTAGCCAGTACCATTTTAGGCTCAGTTCATATTAACATATATGTTGTTTAAAGCAATTTGAGTTTAATTTGCCGCTCTCACTGACTGTCATTGTTGAAAATATAGGCTGTTACGATAAATGATTGTATTGAGCAACTGAATTAAGCTTTTTTTTTTTTTTTTTTTTTTTTTAAAGTCTACTACCAACAATCGCTGAAGTTATACATGTAAGTACCTAAAACCATATTAAATAAATTCCTATCATGTCTGGCACATCAGCTGACATTTCAAAACCAGCTGGCAGTAGGAGTGCCTGTGCTAGCTGTTTATATAGGAAGAACAGGTAGATCAGGGGTGATTGAAACAATCTCCTATTTGCAGCTATAATAATGTCATATAACATGCAATGAAACACAAAAGGTCAAGAAGAGTTTAGAAGCATTGAGACACCTAAACAAATACGGTGTGGGATCAGAAGATCAGAGAATGGGATAGTAAAAGGCATATAGCCTAAATGTAGCCATGAATGGATTCCCCCATCCACACTAATAGCCTGGATGGAGGACTTCCCCCTGCCTGCTGTTGTATTTAAGCACCGGTGGCATCCATGAGCCCAATGGCAATGCCGAACTGAGTGCACCTTATAACGGGGATCCTCAAACTACGGCCCTCCAGCTGTTGCAAAACTACACATCCCATGAGGCATTGTAAAACTCTGACATGACTAGGCATGATGGGAATTGTAGTTCCTGAACAACTGGAGGGCCATAGTTTGAAGACCCCTGCCTTATAGGATGCAGTTACTGTTCGGCTGCTAATTTCCTACTGGACTCGCTTAACCTTTAAATAAACTTTTTGGGGGCTGAAGGGTATGTCCAGCCTTAGAGACATCAACAGAGCCAAGCACTGGCTACACAGATAAAGAATTTCCATGGAGCTAGGAAACATTCATTTATTTTCTGCCTGGAGTGTCACCCTAATGGTACAGAGTCAGAAAGTGATGTGTAAGATCCTTGGTGCACAATACAAGCTGCTATTTCTTTGCTCTCCCTCCTCTCTGCTGCTCTGTTTGTTCAAGACCGACCAGCTAAACAAACAAGCTCTTTGTGATTGGATTGACATGGTGCTAACAAGACGCTTAATGCCCAAATCAGCCTGAATGAAGGTAGAGTCCTCACTAATACCAGTACCAGGATCTTCATCGCAGAGCCATACAAGCACTTCCAAACCGCCAAACAAAAAGTTCAGGAAAGGAAAGTCATTCCTTCCCCTCCCTGAGCAAATAAAGCTAAGTCAGCCACGTCACTTGTGCAACCTCATGTCTCATCCACGTAAAAGCTTTGTGTTACCTGCAGTTTTCTCAGCGATCCGGGCCTGCGTGGCTTGTTCCAGCAGTTCTGCATCCAACTTCAGAGTGTCCAGATCCTTCTCTCGACGCATCAAGGTTTCCTGCAGCTAAGAATACACAGGGAAGCCCAGAGATCAATGTATGACAATAAAAACAGGCTCTGCAAGCTTTCTATTGACATTATCTATCCCCACACTTCTTTAAAGCAGACAACGCTGCTATTCCAACACTCTGTGTGTTTAGTTTATAATGTAAATGTTTAGAATTATGTAAAGCTAGCAGTTTCCTTGGCAAAGTTTTGGCCTCTGCTAAATGAAAAATCAAGACAATTACAACTAATGGATCTTCTGGTGGCTATTCCATTGTGCAGCTGTGTGCGTGCAGGACTTACCTTCGTGGTGGCAGGTAGATACGTTTCGCAAAATCAGGGTATGCCTGTAAGGTGCAAGGATCAGAAACTCTTTGCTAATGTGTTGATTCTGTTTAGCTGTACCAGCTATGAGTAAGCACTAGCCTTAGTGCGAAACGCGTCAACTGTTAGTATCTTTCGTTGTGATTTTATTTGCAGTGTCCTAAATATTATTTGAATAAAGCATTGTTTTAGCATTTGAGTGCAGCCGTCTAAAGTTCTGTCATTATCCACTTGATTCTGTTTATGCTGACATCTGGTTACTACTACTACAGCTGTGTAACCGTCAGTCTTAAAAGGATACTCCAGCTCATAAATGATAGAAAGGTGCCAAAAGTAGTACATCGCACTGTATTCCTTTAAATTACAATTCCAGATGAGATTAGTATTTCAACGTGTTAAGAACGGTGTCTGCATCAGTAAACCATTGGAAATAAAAAAAAGAAAACAAGCCTGCTATGTCTTGATGATCCTGATTGAATCCCTATCATGGCCACTCTTCCTGTGAATGGGTGACTATGATGATCTAACCTGAATTCCTCTAGTGTAGTCAGCAGTTCAGCAAAACAGATCTATGCAAGCATATGCTCCTCTAAGTGACCAATGTCACCATCCAACACAGCAGGGCCACCTGACCCTACCCATCCTACTGCAGAGAGACAAAAACCACCACCATACAGCATTAGAAGTAGCCCAGATTGACAATGGGATACGTAGATTTACTGGTCACCCAATTCAAAATCTTATAATACCTGCAGTTCCAACATGCAATAAAAAATTGGGGGGAAAAAAAGTTATAAACAACAGTTTATTGCACAATCAATTTTTTTTCTGCTGTGCTAAACAATATTAGCATGAAAATTGGTCTTAAAGGGCAGTGGTTCTCAACCTTAGTCCTCAAGTACCCCCAACAGGCCATGTTTTGGGAATTTCTCTTAGATAAAACAGCTGTCCAAAATACCAAGCCATTGACTCTGATTTAAAGCACATGTGCAAGGCAAATGAAAATCTGCAAACATGGCCTGTATGGGGTACTTGAGGACTGAAGTTGAGAACCACTGCTATAGGGCACCATCGCATAAAAAAAGGGTCTTAATCGCAATGTCCTCATGGGCCTCATCAGCAGTATGGCTGCCCTCAAAGCGCCAGTTGTATGTGGGGTGCACTATGTACAGAGTGCAGGGTTCAGGAGTGCATACAGAGTTCAAGACTAGACTACATGCAGCCTTCAGGAGTGCGGCATATACAGAGTGCAGAGTTCAGGAGTGTGTTATATACAGAGCACACGTTTCAGTGGAAGCCCTATGTACAGAATGCAGTACCAGGCATGTGGTATGCACAGAATGCAGAGTTCAGGGGTGTTATGTGTACAGGGTGCATGGTTTAGGGGTGCAATATGCACAGATAGCAGGGTTTAGGAGTGTGTTGCGTACAGAGTTCAGGGGTGTGCTGTGTACAGAGTGCAGGGTTTAGGGGTGTGCTATGCACAGATAGCAGGGTTTAGGAGTGTGTTGCATACAGAGTTCAGGGGTGTGATGTGTACAAAGTGAAGGGTTTAGGGGTGTGCTATGTACAGATAGCTGGGATTAGAGGTGTGCTGCATACAGAGAGCAGAGTTCAGGGGTGTGCTGTGCACAGAGTGCAGGGTTCAGGGATGTGCTATGCACAGTGCGCAAACCCACAGCTTCCTTACATCTTTCTTTCCTACCTGACCTGGCTTTAGTACCTCCCTTTGCAGGCAGCTCTGCCTCGCCTTGCAGGGAGATTGTTCTCCCTCTCAGATTCTGGAGATCTGTCCCCGCTGTGAGTGAATGCAGGAATCTGTTAGTCGCGGGAGCCACTGAGAGCAAAGCTGTCCCTTGTAAACCCAGAAGGCCTCCATGTCTACAAGTTACAGAGGGGAGCGGGAGCAGAAGGTGAAAGCCGCAGGTGGTGGAGTGGAATTCAGCCATGTTGTGGCTGCAAAACTGGGTGCAAGGGCAACATCACAAAGCCTGGTGGGAAGGATTCCGCCCACAGGCCTGGTGTTTGACGTGGTATAAAACAATCCTTTCTGTGAACATTTTGCTAACAGTCGGCACATGTGGAGGAATTCATAATCAAAACCTGCATTCCATTTAGAATGTTGTATGAGTAGGATTGAATCAGGAAAACAAAGTGCTGCTCTATTCATTTATTAGGAGCTGTCCCCAATCTGTAAAAACTCTGCTGCCAGTCTTAATAATGAAGTGGAGGAATGAGCACCAACACCACATTTTTCACAGTGCTGGACTGCATATTAGCTTCCTACTACAGGAAACGAGATAAACGGTTAACTGATAATAATTAAAGCTGAACTCTGGGATAACCAATTATTGTCTAAATACAGAAGCAAACATGTTCTTACTTGAATCCTGATGTGCTTTGTATATTTCTTCCAGATCTGTTCAGCAATCCAGTGTGAAACGTTGCCTCTGTGTAGAAGCTTCCTGTAATCAAGACCAGTCACTGGTGCTCTCTCCACTTGTGCAGGGTGATTGGTCATGTATCCACCCCTCTCCCATCCTGTAGTTTTTAACTTGCTGTCCCCTTGTCCAATAAGAGCACTTCAGTGGCCAGTAAAGGCACTTTTACTGAGCAGGAGGCTGAAGAGTGGGTGGCTCTATGGCCTAAAGTTGGGGAAGTTGCACTCTTAAAGTGGGTGTATAAGGTGAAAAACCTTTTGTGCTGCAGCTTTCCCCCCAGACCCCCCTTTTTTCTTACCTGAGCCCGATCCGAGCCACTGATGTGCATGAACGCAAGGGCTGCAGCCGCTGTTGCTCTCCTCACTGGACAGACTGATAGCAGCAGGAGCCATTGGCTTCCACTGCTGTCAATAAAAACAAAACTTTGGCACAGGAGCGGAGGGCAGGGCTGACTCGGGAGCGAGCCTGCACGGGTGCCTCAATGAAAAGCGGCTGATGAAGAGGAGGAACCAGGAAAAAGATGATGATCGGGCTGCTCTCTGCAAAACTATTACACAGAGTAAGTAAGTATAGAAATGTTTGTTATTTTTGTTTAAAAATAAAATGTAAGGTTTACAGCCAATTTCAGCTGGTCATACATTATACAATTTTCTTGTTCAATTTTCTTTGGATTTACCTTCAACTATGTCAGGCATGTCCAAAGTCTGGCCCGCGGGCCAATCGCGGCCCGCGGTCCGGTTTTGAACGGCCCGCCTGGTTATTTAAACATATACATCTTTTGTGGCCCCCGGCAATCTCCCAGCGCCGGGGTCACAAAAGATATATAGTCCGGCTGCCTCGGAGGGAGGAGGCAGGACGTGTGCCGTGCACACAGGCTGAGAATTTCCTGTGTACATGGCAGCTGTAATAGGAAGTCCCATCTCTGCCATTGGACGACTGTTCTGTCCATCAGAGGAGGCGGGACTTTCTCTTAAAGGGGCCGTTGTGTAAACAGGAAATTCTCCTGTAGGATGTCTTTGGCGCTCGTCCTGCCCTCCATGGCTGCACTGATGGTAATGGTGGCTGCATTCCTGGCAATTGCAATTGTGGGGCTGCATTCCTGGCAATGGTGAGTGAATTCCTGGCAATGGTGGCTGCATTCCTGGCAATGGTGGGTGAATTCCTGGCAATTGTGGGTGAATTCCTGGCAATGGTGGCTGCATTCCTAGCAGTTGGGGGTGAATTCCTGGCAATGGTGGCTGCATTCCTGGCAATGGTGGCTGCAATCCCGGCAATAGTGGGTGCATTCCCGGCAATGGTGGGGCTGCATTCCTGGCAATAGTGGGTGCATTCCTGGCAATGGTGGGGCTGCATTCCTGGCAATAGTGGGTGCATTCCTGGCAATGGTGGGGCTGCATTCCCGGCAATGGTGGGTGCATTCCCGGCAATGGTGGGGCTGCATTCCTGGCAATGGTGGGGCTGCATTCCTGGCAATGGTGGGGCTGCATTCCTGGCAATAGTGGGTGCATTCCCGGCAATGGTGGGGCTGCATTCCTGGCAATGGTGGGGCTGCATTCCGGGCAATGGTGGGGCTGCATTCCGTGCAATGGTGGGGCTGCATTCCATGCAATGGTGGGGCTGCATTCCGTGCAATGGTGGGGCTGCATTCCGTGCAATGGTGGGGCTGCATTCCTGGCAATGATGGGGCTGCATTCCTGGCAATGGTGAGTGAATTTCTAGCAGTGGTGGGTGCATTCCTGGCAATGGTGAGTGAATTTCTAGCAATGGTGGGGCTGCATTCCTGGCAATGGTGGGTACATTCCTGGCAATGGTGGGCACTGCATTCCTAGCAATGGTGGGCACTGCATTCCTAGCAATGGTGGGCGCTGCATTCCTAGCAATGGTGGGCGCTGCATTCCTAGCAATGGTGGGCGCTGCATTCCTAGCAATGGTGGGGCTGCATTCCTGGCAATGGTGAGTGAATTTCTAGCAATGGTGGGGCTGCATTCGTGGCAATGGTGGGTACATTCCTGGCAATGGTGGGCGCTGCATTTCTAGCAATGGTGGGCGCTGCATTCCTGGCAATGGTGGGCGCTGCGTTCCTGGCAATTGTGGGTCTGCAGATGGGCACTGACCCTTATTTTGCTTCAGTTCTTTATTTAAAATTAAAAAAAAAATTTCTTGAAGCTTCCCTCTTAAAGTGAAGGTGCGTGTTATACCCCAAAAAATACGGTGTATCCAAATAATACACTTGAGTTCATCTCTTCACCACACACAGCCACAAAGGCATGAGAATTCTTGTTGGGCCGTGTATTAGTGCTCGGCCGAACACACTTAGACCAAATTTTAATGGTTCAAAGAATGTCAGGCAAAATGGTTGGCCCTCGAGCATGTTCAGTTCATCAAATCTGGCCCTCTTTGAAAAAAGTTTGGACACCCCTGAACTATGTAGTGCACGGGCCTTCCTGATTGCAGTAAGTGTTTAGATTTGACCTCTTATTTTTCAGTTTTGGTAAATCTAATATCCCTAAATAAGCAGTAAGCGAAACCATAATCAGAGGATTGCATAAAAAAATTGTTTTCTGGCTAACAAAGGTAGTAACATCAGTGCCTCCTTTTAAAGTTTAAAATGGTTTCTGATGTATCATTCCCATGCATGGGGAGGATGATCCTTACATTTTGGTACTAGTCACTGTCATGCTCTCACACCCCATTAGACTTTGCTATTCTAACGAGGATGGGTTAGGGCTGGAAAGGGATAGGGTACAGTGAAAAGGGTTATCGCACCTGTATTGTCTTGTTATTATTTGTTTAAAAAAAAAAAAAAAATCCCAAAATGGAAGGACAACATACCGTACAGTTAGGTCTTCCGATTATGGAGGATCTGTACTGATACGGCGGAGTACCTTTCCCATGCAGAATTGTTGACCGAAAAATTTCTGGAAAAGGGGTATTCAAGAGATCATATTCAGAAAGTTATAGATCAATATGGGGACGGGTTGGGGAATAAAGGCAAGTCCAAAACAACCATTGGAGGGTCCGATGATATGTTGTTCATTACTAAGTTTAATGACCAACATTGGGCCATAAAAAAGGGAATTCAGAGACATTGGGCCATTTTAGGGCAAGATCCTGCCCCTAGTCGGGTACTTCCAGAAAGGCCAAAATTGGGTTATAGGCGAGCAAATAACAGAGTATGATCACACTCAGTCGCATTAAAAAATGAACACAAAGAGATCAAGGATATCCCTATGTTTCTTAACATGATAGGGTCAGATAGTAGGTAAAGGGCCTGTAAATTCATGTGTCATGGGAAAAAGTCCTTTATGGAGGAAGGATTGATGGGTATTTGACATTAAACAATTCATTTGTTGTAGTACCCAGTTCGTTATATATGATTTGAGGTGTCCCATGTGGTCACTTTTATGTAGGCAGGACAGTGCGAACCATGCATACTAGGTTTGGTAAACATCGGCAATTTATTCAAGAGGAAAAGGACAAGCATAGTGTCCCTTGGCATTTTTGTGGAGTACACAAGTACATGGTGGTAGTACAGAGGGTTTGGAACTTTTTGACATTGAACCCATACCCATGTTACTCCCAGAGGGAGAAAGCGTTTTCTTGTTTGTGCATGCAGGAGACATTTTGGATTTTTACTTTGAATACAATGTCTCTCAATGGCTTAAACGATGAACTGGAGATCAGCACTTTAGTCTAGGTCGTCAGGTACTCAGATATTGTAGTTTCTCCCATGATCAGGTGTTGGTCATATTAATAACTAGTTTAGACATTCCTATGGTTATTGGTGTTGTGGCCCATCAGCCAGGATCAGACATACCGAAATCGGGGTTGTTCTTCTGCCCCCCCCCCCCCCCCCATTCCCACCTCTCCCCTTCCCTTTTTTGGTATTAACATTTGGGCGAGTCAACAAAAAAAGTAATCTTAAGTGTTGGAAATTGTTATGATAAAGTTATGAGTAAACAAATATGAGGAATAGGTGGTCCAGTTGCCATCTGATTTATGGTTACTGTTATTTTGGTTTATTTTATGTTATGTTATGTTTATGTCATTTTATTTATTATTAATAATTTTATTTCTAGTTTTTATTTTCATGCATTTCAATTTATTTTACATATCTTACCTAAAATTAATATAAATTGATTGCTTTAATATATGCCTTTTGATTATGAATTTATTATACTAATGTAGATTTTTTTTTCCTTTGCTTTGTTTATATTGTGTAAAAAAGGCTGTTTGATCCTGTCTTCTCTGATCCACCCCTTCTTCCACAGTCCCCAATCTATTTGCTGATAGAACAGAGCCTTGGGGGCAAGCTGCACATGCTCAGTTTGGTGTGCATTGCTAGACAGTTTTTTTTTTATTTCTTGGGAGTGTGCATGTGATCAGCACACGGCCAATCAGCACTGTCCAGACAGAGGATCAGGGGTTCTGCAGCCTAATAGGACAGTCAGAGGAGAAAGAAAAATCATTACATACCTTAACCAGATCCTGATAGAAGTTACAAGACTGCTTTATACTGCTGATGATAAAAGGTATTTAGCAGTTTATATTTACTAAAATAATTGCACCTCCATGTTTTGTGTACTGTGAGATACCAGATATAGTGAATGCAGGCTCCTGGGTTTAGTAACACTATAAAGTGGTTTTAAAGGCAGAAGTTGTTCAGTGTGCAGCAGCCCCCCTCAGCCCCATATACTTACCTGAGCCCCATCTCGATTCAGCGATTTTGCATGTGAGAATTGCCTGTCAGGGACTCTCCTTCCTCATTGGCTGAGACAGCAGCGAAGTGCCATTGGCTCCTGCTGCTGCCAATGAGGACAGAGAGGGGGCTGGGCCAGTCCGAGGTTCTGAGTCTAAATGGACACATAGGGCTGCAGCTCGGCTCGGGTGCCCCCATAGCAAGCTGCTTGCTGTAGGGGCACTCAAAAGGCGGGAGGGCCAGGAGCGCCAAAGGGGAACCCAAGAAGAGAAGGATCTGGACTACTCTGTACAAAACCACTACACAGAGCAGGTATGTTTGTTATTTTTAACAACAAAAAAAGAGAGATTTTAATATCAATAAAATAAGCTTATTTTTTACTATATTGCCATTTAATATAAAAAAGTGGAGTTATACTTTTAGCCAGGTATCACACTGTGGAGGCCTATGGCGCCAGTCACACCTCTATAAGAAATGTATTACTCAGGTATTCCGTGTTATGATTCAATGATTTTTCAAAAGTGACTGCCATGATACGGAATAATATTAGTGTTAATCATTGGGTTCGGAAACAGTAAGTAAGGAGGAAAGGGTGGGGAATTTCAGCCAGGTGCTTATGTGCAGCAATAAGCTATGTCAGGTGGCACATACAGGACCGATAAGATCACACCTAGAATCTAATCAGCAGGCTGGCATTTTATAGCTGCTGCTATCCTCTCACACCCATTGTGATAACCTAGAAACTTGCACCAGGAAGATGTAAAAGTTGAAAGCGACAACTGGAGCATGAATAAAGATAAATAACAATAGTTGTCTATTAGCTCTTTGTATAACATTATTAGTATTGGAACCAGTTACAGGCAGCGATGGCTTCTACTCTTGTCAGGAATGCTACAATAACAGAACTCACTGTAAAGTCTAAACACGTATAGGCCGTTATAAATTTGCGAGCCAAGGAAAGCAATGAAGAAGGCATCCTTAGTTTCATAATGAGACGAGAAGACTTTCAGGTTTCTGAAAACAATGAAAATATGCGGTTTATGACACTTTCTATCATGCAGAACGAGGGTTGGTTTATGGCCTGAATGACCTACCTTCTGTCAAAGTGATAATACCTGTAACATTGGTTAACACACGTATGCTGGTCTAATGGCTTTTTATTCTGGACAAAGAGATGACAAGCTATCAAACCAATAATCCAGGCGGGAACAACATTATGAAAGTTTGTAAGAGAAGAGGCACGTAGGATGAAGATACAAAGGGGGACCTCTGGCTACATTGTCCTCTAGAAAGTCTACTGGATACAAACAAATAGAGAAAAAGTCACCTGTGCTCAGACCTCAGTCTCCAATATTCAGTAAAATCAAGAACAATTTTGCCCATAGGACTTTGCTGAGTGATGCCGAGTAAAGTAGTTCACAAAATAAAAAAAAAAAAAAAAAAAAAAATACAAAATGTTATAATACATAAAAACAAAGTTCAGTATTGGTTGCATCATCATAAAACACACCTCAACAGTGTACATATATATATTGCTATAATTGGTATGTAAACAGAATTGCAACAGAATTCGATTCCTAATACTTAGGAGCTATAATCTCTATGCGTTTCGTGGGACAATGCCCACTTCCTCAGGAGACAGCCAAGGTTGAACTCTGTGTACAGATACAGTATCTCACAAAAGTGAGTACACCCCTCATATTTTTTGTAAATATTTTATTAGATCTTTTCATGTGGCATGTGTACTTTGAAGCTGTCCCTTCAAAATAACTCAACACAAACTGCTAGCTACAAAAGTGGGTACACCCCTAAGCGACAATTTCCAAATTGGGCCCAAAGTGTCAATATTTTGTGTGGCCACCATTATTTCCCAGCACTGCCTGAACCCTCTTGAGCATGGAGTTCGCCAGAGCTTCACAGGTTTCCACTGGAGTCCTCTTCCACTCCTCCATGACGACATAACGGAGCTGGTGGATGTTAGTGACCTTGAGCTCCTTCACCTTCCATTTGAGGATGTCCCACAGATGCTCAATAGAATTTAGGTCTGGAGACATGCTTGGCCAGTCCATCCCCTTTACCCTCAACTTCTTTAGCAAGACAGTGGTCTTCTTGGAGGTGTGTTTTGGGTCGTTATGTTGGAATTCTGCCCTGCAGCCCAGTCTCCGAAGGGAGGGGGATCAAGCTCTGCTTTAGTATGTCACAGTACACATTGGCATTCATGGTTCCCTCAATGAACTGTAGCTTCCCTTTTTCGGCAGCACTCATGCAGCCCCAGACTATGACACTCCCAATATCATGCTTGACTGTAGGCAAGACTTGTCTTTGTACTCCTCACCTGGTTGCCGCCACACACGTTTGACACCATCTGAACCATCTGAACCAAATAAGTTTATCTTGGTCTCATCAGACCACAGGACATGGTTCCAGTAATCCATGTCCTTAGTCTGCTTGTCTTCAGTAAACTGTTTGCGGGCTTTCTTGTGCATCACCTTTAGAAGAGGCTTCCTTCTGTGATGACAGCCATGCAGACCAATTTGATGCAGTGTGCGGTGTATGGTCTGAGTGCTAACACGCTGACCCTCCACCCTTCAACCTCTGCAGCAATGCTGGCAGGACTCATATATCTATTTCCCAAAGACAACCTCTGGATATGATGCTGAGCACGTGCACTTAACTTCTTTGGTCGACCATGGCAAGGCCTGTTCTGAGTGTAACCTGTTCTGTTAAACCGCTGTATGGTCTTGGCCACTATTCTGCAGCTCAGTTGCAGGGTATTGGTGATCTTTGTATAGCCTAGGCTATCTTTATGTAGAGCAACAATTCATTTTTTCAGATCCTCAGAGTTCTTTGCCATGAGGTGCCATGTTGAACTTCCAGTGAGCAGTAAGAGAGAGTGAGAGTGATAACACCAAATTTAACCCACCTGCTCCCCATTTACACCTGAGACCTTGTAACACTAATCAGTCACATGACACCGGGGAGGAAAAATGACTGTGTGTTGAGTTATTTTGAAGGGACAGCAAATTCACACTTATACAAGCTGTACACTCACATTTCTATCTATCTACTGATGTATGTACACAAAATTCACCTTGGCTGTCTCCTGAGGAAGTATCCTGTGAAATGCGTAAAGATTACAGCTCCTACGTATCAGGAGTCTGAAATTATGTTTAAAGATCAATACTAGCAATATATATGTACACTGTTGATGTGTGTTTTATGATGATACAACCAATACTAAACTTTGTTTGTTTTTATGTATTATAAAATACATTTTGTATTTTTTTTTTTTTTTTTTTATATTTTGTGAACTACTTTAGTCGGTATCACTTAGCAAAGTCCTATTACAAAAAAAGTCCATGCACCATTTTAAAAACATGGCCGCAGGGAAACCGCAGCTGCGGGCTGAGATGCGTGGGGGGGGGGCATTAAGAATGAATGTCAGCCCCATGCGTCTTGCAAGATTCCCAGAACCGCAACAGGAATGCACGGCCCGCACTAGTGTAAACCAAGCCTTAGACTAGCAGATTTATAGTATATGGACTTAATAAACAAATTGAAGCTGAACCCAAGATAACACTATAGAAGAAGTTTTTCACTGCTAAAAAATAAAACTAATGCAGCCACCACATCTAAGAATTGGTAAGCTGCAATTAATACATATTTGTTTGTGGATTTGATGCTGTTTTAAGAAAACTGTAATATGCGTAAAAGAGGCCTTCTGGTTTACACAAGAATTCATCCTGTGCCCTCTTGAACTTCTCAGTGAAAAAATCTAAATATTCAGAATATAAAATGTAAAAAAAAGTTTCACACAATGCAGTAAACAGCTTTTCATGCAATCACGCAGAGATTTCACCATCAAGTATTCACCTTTGTCCTGAATGTTAGGCAAGTATATCAAGCAAAGCAGTGTCTCATCAGTCTTTATCCCAAAAGGTTATCATGCAACAAAATCCTCGTTGATTACCATGTTATCTCTCAAACCAAAGCAGAAAAGATGTACTGATGGTCCTCATGTGTAATAAAAGTGGCTTTAGACCTCAGACATGAAATATGAACAAAGCATATCCCTCTATTGTGTGTACTTAACCACTTCAGCCCCGGAAGTATTTACCCCCTTCCTGACCAGAGCAGTTTTTTGCGATTTGGCATTGCGTCGTTTTAACTGATAATTGCGCAAGCGTGCGACATTACACCAAAACAAAATTTACGTCCTTTTTTCCCACAAATAGAGCTTTCTTTTGGTGGTATTTGATCACCTCTGTGGTTTTTATTTTTTGCGCTAACAAAAAAAGAGCGACAATTTTGAAAAAAATGCATTGCTTTTTTACTTTTTGCTATAATAAATATCCCCCAAAAATATTTTTTTTTCCTCAGTTAAAGGCTGATATGTATTCTTCTACATATTTTTGGTAAAAAAACAAATAAAAAAAAAAAACGCAATAAGCGTATATTGATAGATTTGCGCAAAAGTTATAGCTTCTACAAAAAAGGGGATAGATTTATGCCATTTTTATAAAAAAAAATTATTAGTAATGGTGGCGATCTGCATTTTTTATCTAATCTGCGACATTGCGGCAGACACATCAGACACTTTTGACACTATTTTGGGACCATTGTCATTTATACAGCGATCAGTGCTATAAAAATGCACTGATTACTGTGTAAATGACACTGGCAGGGAAGGGGTTAATCACTAGGGGGGCAATCAAGGGGTTAAGGTTGTCCTAGGGAGTGATTCTAACTGGGAGGGGGGGTTAAGCTCACTACAACATGACAGAGATCACTGCTCTCGATGACCGGGAGCAGTATATCTCCGTCATGTTGCTAGGCAGCACAGGGAAATGCCTTGCTTACATAGGCATCTCCTGACCCGTGGGCACAGTCACGCAGTACGCCCATTGCTGCCATTGTTCCGACGTATATTGGCGGGTGGCGATCGGCAAGTGGTTCATTAAGAGCACGAAGCCTAGGTTTACACTGTTGTGGGATTGAAATCGTGCGAGGTCAGCTGAACTCACACAATTTCATACCTGCATGCCAGTCTGACTTCGGCAGGCAATTTCAGTGACATCTGTGTGGGTTCCTGCACAGATGTCTATTGAAATCACACCCTAAGTCGCCAAATCGGTTTGACGCCGCAAAATTTATGTCGCGCAGATTCGGACGGTGCTATTGTCGGCAATAGCCATCGATTTGGCATGCGATTTGACATGTCAAATCGCAAAAATGTGAATCTCGGCTTAGTATAATTTCTGTCTGCTGCTTCGTTTCTCTGCTATTAGCATGAATTACTTCTGACAAGTTTTCCTGACACCAAGAGAAAAAAGGAGTAAGGGGAGGGAGCTCCAGTTAATTGACAGCCTCAGATCTGTTTCTGTAATCTGGAGGGGGGTGTGTGCCTTCCCTCCAATCTGCTTTCAGAGCTCTCCTCATTGAGCTTTGCAGAGTGTAATTTCAGCTCTCCGCCTCCTTTTTTCTGACAAGACAAGCTTTATAAATGATGGACTTTGAAGGAATATAGGGTGTTATTTATGAAAGGCAAATCCACTGTGCAATGAAAGTGCACTTGGAAGTACAGTCGCTATAAATCTAAGGGTATATCTGAAATGAGTGGAAGCTCTGCTGATTTTATCATCCAATCATGTGCACGCTAAAATGCTGTTTTTTATTTTCCTTGCATGTCTCCCTCGGATCTACAGCGATTTTACTTCCAAGTGCACTTTCAGTGCACGTTTTGAACGTGATGACGTAAGACGGGACTAAAAAAGGAAGTTCAACAGCCAGTAGCCAATAGCTTCCCTTGCGTCATATTTGGACGAACGGTTTTCCCGATAGGGATTGAGTCCGTCAGACAGATTTGAAACATGTTCTATTTCTAGGTCCGTCTGATTTTTTTTTTTTTATGTGAAACACGATCGGATTAGCCCACACACGATTGGATTGTCCAACGGAATGATCCCGTCGGACCTAGTCTGCCGGAAAGTCCGGTCGTGTGTACGCGGCATAACGGTTTACAACCAGTTTAACCACTTGCTAACCAGTTTAATGAATACACCGGAGGGGAGATTCCTAGTTTAGGCTGGATTCACACCTATGCATTTTTAGTACTTTTTGAATTTTGCAGATTTGCACTTCAGAACGTGTTCCATAGGAATCCATGTTAAATGGACTGTAGTGCAAATCTGCAAAATGCAAAAAGCACTAAAAATGCATAGGTGTGACTCCAGCCTTAGAGGCGTGCGAACCTGTAAAAAAAATATATATATATTTTTTTTATTTTCTATTTTAATTTTCTCAAAACCTTGTGACAAAAATGTGTGAAACATGTCAAAAATGACTGCTGTGCCCTCATTGTTTTTCCTTGGCAAAGCGCTGAGCATTTTGTGTTTTAGCAAGTAAAAGTACTATTGCAATCCTAAACAAATTATTCCCTATGTATAAATAAAAGGAATACAGTAAAATTATACTAAATATTAATATATATATAGATAAAAAAAAGGCTGTTTAAGTCTTGACTATCAATTTAGGCAGCCAGACACCCTAGGCATCCTGGGTAATTTATATATTGTTTCATGTTGGCATGGAAACCAACCTGTACTGGGCAGAAGGTTATATTGATGGTAAATTGTGCTATTTCTTATTAAGGTATATGTTGACCTAGCTGTCATCTTACTGACATCGTCTTGCCTCTCTCCTGGAAGCAGATTTTATTGCTTCTCCAAGAAGAGAGATTGTGAATACTTGCAATATTGAGGTAATCTGGCTTTGCACGTATTTTTTTTTTTTCTTTTTTTTGCTGTTCACATACCATAATAACATTTCGGAAGCAGGATGAATTACCTTAAACACACCTAATACTATATTCTTCTACTGTCCTGCCAATCCAATGAAAAGGAGTAGAGTTTTCTACCCCTGAGACTCATCTCCTATAGTGTCCCCATTCAGCAGCTCTCTGCTGCATGGCTTAGGCCCCTTTCACACGGGCTTTCCGATCGGAGCCTCCATTCACCACTATGGGGCAGCGGATGTCAGCGGTGACATCTCTGCTGAAACCTCCTGCTCTTCGATCCGATCATGTCCGTTAAGTCCAGATGGAAAGAGACAGTATTTTCCATCTGTCTGGGAGATCGGATCAGATGAAAACGCACAGACAGACCATTTTTATTTGATCTCCCCATAGAGGAGAGCAGGGCTCTGACTGGTCTTTCCCTCCACAGTGAGCGGAGACAGACCTGTCATTAGCCTGCTCAGCGGGGATCACAGATTGATCCCCTGCTGAGCAAAGCGGAGTCCGCCGGGGGGGGGCACCCATGCGAAAGAGCCCTATGGGTTAAATATATACGGAGATGGCACATTTGGCAACAAATAAGAAATACAATTGCAGACCTCGGCAGAGAGACCACTGCTTGCATACAGAGAGCATGGGTCCTTTCTGGTGGTAAATGTACAGAATATTATACTCAGACTTCTCATGCTTTCTAAAGAATATGAACTATAAGGCCCCTTTAAACAGCCATTTTGATCAGATCCGCTTGTCAGTTTTTAAGGCAGATCTGAACAAAGGCTCAATGTTAGTCTTTGGACAAGTGGATGTAAACAGATTTGCATCTGTTGCTTCTAAACTTCTTGAGGGGTTCCCGTCTGGAGACATTCAGCCTTATTTAAAAATTCTGGGTGTATGTCTAACACTGGATTAAGCTATATTGGTGTTCAATCATGTATTTAATATATGACATTATGTAAATGTCTTTTTATTCATCAGTGTAATATGAAATATATTGATGCATGTATTTTTTGCAGAAAAACATTTTTGAGATGTAAGCCCCTGAGGAAGACTTAGGCCGCGTACACACGCGGGGACTGTTCGCTCAACTTTGTCCGCTGAACAGTGTTTCGGCGGACAGTCTGCTCGTGTGTGGGCTTCAGCGGACAGTTTCAGCGGACAGGCTGACGAACAAAGTTTTTCGGAAATTCCGAAAAACTGTCCGCTGAAACTTGGTTTGAGCGGACAGTCCGCCCGTGTGTAGGCTTGTTCGTCAAACTAAGTCTCGCGCATGCTCAGAAAAAATTTACACGCCGAAGGTTGCATTGCAGTGTATAGGACGTCGTTTTCTAGTCCCGTCGTACGCGCCGTTCACATCATCGCGCACGGTTTCAGCGGACTGTTCGTTCGTCGTGTGTGGGCAAGTCCGTCCATGCTAATTTTGAGCGGACTGTCCGCTGAAACTGTTTGACGAACAAAGTTGAGCGAACAGTCCCCGCGTGTGTACGCGGCCTCACAAGTTGAAACACGTTGGGGTTACTAAAGTGTTACTAAACCCACAAAACTAAAATCAGTCTGTATATGCAGTAAGAGTCCATTCACACAGGGGCCACACGACTTCCAGCGAGACTTTGGGGTTGCAACTTGGACACGACTTGAGTATGAATCACAGCACGATTTGAGGCAACTTACAAGGCAACTTGAAGTTGCCTCCAGGACAGGAGACTTTGCCAGTGGCCAATCACATAATAATCAGCTCTGTGGGAGGGAGGAGATTGCCTAGAAAACTATTTTTACTCCCTGGAAAGTTGATTTAGTTAAGACAGGGGATCCGACTTGGAGGCAACTTTCATTGAAATCAATGGGTGCAAGTTGCCTAGAAGTCGGATTGAAGTAGTACAGGAACCTTTTCTGAAGTCGGAGCGACTTCAGTAGTGTGCATTAAGATGGCTCTTATTCACTTACATTGATTTTATCATGTTTCGCGACTTGAGGCAACTTGGGGCGACTTCAAGTCGGATCCAAAGTTGCCCCTGTGTGAATGGACTCTAAAGCATGCTTGTTTTACTCACTGTGGAACCTAAGGGGTTAATCTTCTGCATTGTGTAAAAAGGCTGTTTGATCCTGTCTTCTCTGATCCTCCCCTTCTTCCACTGCCCCCAAACAATCTCCTGATAGAACAGAGCCTAGGAGGCACTCTGCACATGCTCAGTTTTGTGTGTATTGCTAGAGAGTTTTTTTTTGGATTGGGAGGGTGTAATCAGCATAGGACCAATCAGCACTATCCAGACAGAGGGTCAGGGGTCCGGCAGCCTCACAGGACAGTCAGAGTAGAATGAAAACTCCTCCTACATGCTTTAACCAGACACTGATAGAAGTCACAAGACTGCTACATACTGCTGATGAAAAAAGGTATTTATCAGTGCACATTTACTTAAATGCATTTCCATGTTCTATGTACCGTGGGAGACCAGTTATAGTAAATTCAGGGTCCGGGGTTTAGTAACAGTAACCCCAGTGATATAGAAATAAAAAGCAGATGTCTCAGTATCATAAATTAAATACCAAACAAAAACACAGTGGGGTCGATTTACTAAAACTGGAGAGTGCATAATCTGGTGCAGCTCTGCATAGAAACCAATCAAATTCCAGGTTTTATTGCCAAAGCTTAATTGAACAAGTTAGAAGCTGATTGGCTACCATGCACAGCTGCACCAGATTTAGTGCACTCCAATCTTAGTAAATCAACCCCATTTAGAGGAAGTGCTAAAAGTAAAAAATATAAATCCTATACTGTAAATATGCGATCAAGACCTTATATAAAGAAACATTGCTTAGAAAGGCGACTAAGGAGCTCCATTAATGAGACAAGTAGGGAAAGTCCTTTGTGGTGACATCATCAAGTTTACCATGGGGTTGACATTTTATGTCAAATCTGCTGTGTTCTATGCGGTATACTGGTATACATTTTGACAATGTGGATTTGATAATAGTAGTTTGCACTAATCAAATGTGAGTTTTATATGTTATAATAAATTGTTATCAGTGTTTTTTCATCATTTGAAGTCTATTTTTTTTAGCACAATCTAGGAGGGATACAGTCCTGTATATGTAAAAGCCTCTATCTAACGTGTTGCAGGGATAATCCGGCACTCTGGATCATACTGCTGTTCAATATTAGTGCATTTTGCTAGAGATAGAGGTAATACTAATATGGTGAGCTCAGCTGCTTTCCCTAGGTGGTGGCACTGAAGGTTGTGTCTATCTGAACATGAGTTTTGAGGTGAATAAAGAGTTTAAGATTACGCAAGGACTTGTTTGTTCACCATTTGCACTTTTTATATGGACTGTTGTTTTCATTCAACATAATGACTTGATCTTCTATCTCTCAGTATGTTGCTTATTTACAAAATGTATTTGTATTAGGCCTCATGCACACTGTATGCTCTTGATATTATTTTTTTCCTTCTGCCTTTAAACTCCCCTGCCATTACATTCCTGAAAACAACCACATTTCTTGTTTGCTGCAGCGAAGAGCATTTTGACCGACCTTATGGTTAACAAAAGGATGCCTAGCATTCTACATGACTCTCACATCAAATTTCTTAAAGTAGTGGTCTTCTGCTGTTCCCACCCTGTGTCCGATAAGTCTGGGCATCCTACAATTGACTTTATCTAAACTCAAGCTTGCAGGAACTCTACCCTACCCCTTCCCTTCTTAGTAGCAGTGTGCATGAGGCCTTATGCAGGCCATACATGGGTCAAATTCTGAACAAATCAGACATTTTGTGCCCCATTGATTTCAAGATTGGACCAACCAAGCCTTCAATTTCACCTCATGTTGCTACAGAAAATAATTTTTGTGGCCGGGAATCTTCTTTTGTTTCTGGGAATTTTCTTTGCTTGCGCTGATGCACATTTATTTTTCGCTTATATTTCTTGCACCATTCTCCCATCATTGATTAGAAATGTGTTTGTTTTTCCAAAAATTTCTAACATACCCGATCACTCAACTTCGATGGCTGCAAAAAAAATCGGCCGTAGTTGCAGTCCACTAATGGTGAGAAATTCTAAAGAAAATTCTTATGCCGCATACACACGACTGGACTTTTTGGCAGCAAAGGTCCGACGGAACGAGTCCGTCGGATAATTCGATCTTGTGTGGGCTTCATGAGACCTTTGCTTGCCAAAAATCCAGCGGACTTTAGAAATAGAACATGTTTTGAATTTTTCCACCGCAACTCCGCCAGACCAAGAAATCTGTTCGTGTGTATGCTAGTCCAACGGACAAAAACCGACGCTAGGGCAGCTATTGGCTACTGTCTATGAACTTCCTTATTCTAGTCCAGTCGTACGTCATCACGTTCGAATCCGTCGGACTTTGGTGTGATTGTGTGTGGCCAAGTCCGTTCATTCGGAAAGTCTGTCGGAACTCCGCCGAAAGTCCGTCGGAAAGACCGTCGGACCTAGTCCCTCGAAAAGTCCGGTCGTGTGTACGTGGCATAAGTTACGATTTTCATAAGAAAATTCATTTGGAATTCAACCCTTGTATGGCCTGCTTTAGTTATGTTTCTTTATATAAGGACTTGATGTTACATATTTACACAGTTCATAGTTTCTACTTTTAGTGCTTTCTCTGTGGTTTCTAGGTCCTCTTCAATTTTCCATCACAGAGAAGGAAACTACTTGGGATCCGCTCTCTCACATTAATAACTCCTTTAGATCATTACCGTCAGTCTGCCAAATTTAGCCATAGGTTTATCAGCAAGTCACTCCATCCTTTAAACTGATACATTATCTGCTGGACTAAACTGTAATAAAGGTGTTTATGACACAGCCAATAATGTGAAGCCTTTGACAGATCTAGGAAAAGCATTAGATGTTTGCTTTTACCACGGTCAAGTAAGCAAGACAACCGTTTATGACATCAGTGAATTCTGGAAGTATTGTTTCCAGGCCTGTGAAAGAGTCTATATTTCCACGGATGTATTGCTCAGCTGAACTTAACAGTTGATATATTTTATCTCTAAATTGAAAGCTCTCACGAGCATAGCCCTCAGTGTTATTTGTGTCCATTCGTATATGTAGTCCAGTCTGTTTGCAGTGCTCAGAAAAATATAGATTACATTCTTCAATAGGTTTCCACTGTAAAACATTTAAATTCCATGCTGTACACAAACACATCCAACTGTGACACCCCGGAGCAAAGAAGGCAAACCTAAGTTTAATATCAGTGGTTCTTTATGCACAAATATATGGACCAGGACCTTTATAACATGATCCCCACACAACGAAGGTAGAGAAAAGAATAAAAACAGCTTGTCAAGATTTGTAAAAGGTTTAATCTAAGCATACTGCCTAAATGAACCTGCAATTAAATTTGTTATGGTGCAAATCTATAATACGTGTCTGAGAAGCCACCCTATCCTGTATGTACACTGAATTAGGGCCTGGTCTTCTCCAGCTTGGACCTCTCTTGAGCCTCGTACACACGATCTGATTGTTGACCAACAGAGCGTCAGACTTTTGTCCGAAGTGCGTGTGTCGGGAACTTGTCTTGCATACAAACGGTACACACTGTTGACCTTTTTTTTTAAGCAAACTTTATTGAAATGGCACACAGTGACACTTTACTACGTTCTACTGGCAGCAGTGCATTCCGTATTTCTTTTCAGCGTGCATCACTACAACACAGTGGTGTGAACTGGCCAGGTAGAAAACAAGGCATTTTGCCTTGCCTTGCAGTGAGATTGTGCTGGTCCACATCCATAATAAGAATATTTTCATGGCCAATAAGAGCACTCTCATTGTTTAGCGGCATCTGGCAGAAAGCACCAAGTTGGAGAAGCTGTGGCCTAATTTCAGGATTGGGACTCTGCATGCGTCAACCTTATAGTGCTGCATTTAAAGCTGAAACTAAACTCTCCTATCGTTTTCAGCCAAGGAAGCTGCCATCTTGAGCTCTGTTGGATCTTCAACTGCCATGGTGCTGCACATGTGATCAGTTATGGCATCAGACATTTGATGGTTTGACAGTTTGGTTGAGAGTACAAACAATGTGACAGTTACATAACTGGCACATGCCAGGAATGTTACTATTCTGAAACTGGGTATAGTTCCGCTATAAGCAGCAAGGCTAGATCACTAGTCCTGCATTGTACACATATTATGATGCCCTGGGTCAGCCCACAATCCAGGAACATTGCAGAACCAATGAAAACACTGGCTGCTGGGGGAACTTAATAGGGGGAATAGTTACCTTATTCATCATCCCATAGACAAAATGAGCATTTAACCCTAGCAGTGTTTTTGAACAACTTGCATTTCAGCTAAATCTAAGTGCAAAAATGTACTGCAATATATTGCATCTTACAAGTCCTTAGATATTGTGGCTGCATTTGTTTTCTATGTTCAGGCTAAGAACATTTTAGCAAGTACAAAAATTACTTGTCAATCATGGCAGAAAATACAATGTCTTTGTCACTTCCCATGAACTAAACTGGAAGCATAAAAAAATGTTATAGTTCTGTAAACTACTAATCTCTCCATATTCCATGTAATGGAGATGAACAAAAACAGAAATCCAGCCTGATTGTAGCCATGCCACTCTCAATGGCTACAGTGGAGGAGTGTCTTATTCACAGGGTTATTGGATGAAAATAAAGGAACATTATCCACTTGAAGTCCGGTGTTCTGTCGAGAAATGCTCCCTGTTGAAAAAATCCTCTGATGGGTCATGTGCAGTAACAAGCGTCATTTCAGCTGATATGTTGATCAGCTGGCGTAACGTCAACACAGCGCAAATGCATGTCCTCAGAGGCAAACAGCGGAAGGAGAACGCACAATTTCACGGTCATGGTTCACTATTCTCAAATACAATTTTTATCATTTTTTCCCCACAAAGAGAGCTTTCTTTTGGTGGTATATGATCATGTGAACATCACTTGTGACAGCAATAGCTGTGACAGGTACTCATTACAAAGAGAGATCTGGGTTCTATAAGACCCCATGTCAGGACCTGGACTTGAACCTGGGACCTCATCTGTGTCTGGCCATGAATCTTCTCTCTGAGCTATCTGAGATGCTGGACAGTTCCTTGTCAGATCCTTTTGCCAACCCTGCCTTGTACCTTGATTTCAGCTGAACCTTGAACTCTTTGCTCCTCCCATGAACTTCCTGATATAAGCCATGTCTCTGCACTTCCTCCTTGCCAGAATATTGTGCCATCTCCAGCCTGTATCTAGCTCCCGTCTTCTCTGCTGCCGCTTATATTTACTACTGCTCGTTATCGACCCTTGGCCTGTTCCACGACTACGCTTCTGCCTGATCCCAATCTGCAACAACTCGTTACCGACCTTTTGGCTTGCTTACTGACCACGCTTCTGTTTAATCCTTACCTGCTCATCCACTACTGAACCCCGGCTTGCTCACCTCCTGGTGGGGCGATCCTGAGGACCGCGTCCTGGTACTAACACGCAGCTAAGCCCATCTCCACCTTTGGGAGCTCTGGTGAAGACCGGTTAGTACTTAGACTCCGCACCTCAGGTGAGCCTGTGTCATCTGCCAGGGTGACGGCCAGTGTTCCTATCCTGCTGATTAGTGGTAATCCTGCAACTGCTATAGCAATTGGTCTTCGAGCCTGACCCCTGATCGTGACACCCCAGATGTTTCCTCTGCTCTTAAAGTGTTTCTAAACCCTTTACAACCACTTTTTACTCCAGGCAATACTATAATAAGGCTTACCTGTAGCTACACTGGATATCTCCTAAACCTGCACGGTTTAGGAGATATCCCTGTATTTGCAAGTGCCGACGTCATTGGCACATGCGCACTTAAGCAAACTGAAGCAACGGCATGTACGTACCGTTGCTTCAGTTGTACTGTGCTGTTACCAGTGGCTCCCGCGCGCATGTGGCGTAATTGCAGCTCCAATAACAGCGCAGGAGCCGCGATACCCAGAAGTAACCCCCCCGGAGAGATGTTGGCTGCCGGAGTGGTGAACGAGGACTGCTGCGGGGGCTTTGATCTCAGGTAATTTATAATGCCTTTGTCTTGCAGGTTTTTTGTTTTTTTGGATTTTTTTTAAAGGGTTTACAACCACTTTAAAAGCATCTGATCACACCAAGATGCCGTTTACATCTGGGAAACCGGAAGTGACAAAAATGCTTGTCGTCTCTGGTTTCCTATACCATAGAGCTCATCGTAGACCTTCCGGTCCTCGACAAACTCTGTGGTAAGCCGGAGGAAGCTCCGACTTTCACTCCAGGCTCACCGGTGGTATGGTAGAACCCAGAGAGGCAATGGTGGGTTGTATGAGGGGACACCCCCCTCCCGCTGTCTGCTGGTGCCTCTCTAGGCTCTAATTAGCCATTAGGGTGGCTTTTACATAAAAGCCGTCCAACAGCTGTAAAAAAAAAAAAAATCATGTAGCTGTAGGTATCATCCTGGTATAACCACTTAAAGTCAAATGCCGTACAGGTATGTAATTTGTTAAGTGGTTATAGTGTAATTTATTAAATAATGGTGCAAGCAGATTTCTTGAGTAATTATTTTGCAGTGTTTTCTATTCTATACATCTGTATGTTTTTGTGTTGCTAATGCTAGAGTATTGTAAAGTGCTTCCGACTCAATGCAGTAAAATGATGCACATTCACTCTTCTACGGGACTAGTTCCCTTCTCCTAACCGGACTCCTGTACTGGCAGCACCAGCATTCTATGTAGGAGAACGTTAACTCAAAAAAGGGATGACCAAGCAACCATAGTTCTTTTATTTTAAATACAGAAAATAAACAAAGGCAGAAAGTGGTCTCACTGTGTAAGTAAAATATGGAAACAGTGTGAAGTGTACCTTCTTATTGGTATGTCTCAGATAATCCAGCTCCTGTAACAATGGCATGTCTTGCTTCCCCCATTCCTGGGTGCTGGAGGCTGGCTGCAAATCTGGCATGTCACTGTGTGAGGAGCAAAGAAATATTTATTCAGCAAGAGCCAATCACATGACAGCTGTCTCCCGCTTATCCCAACTAGCCATGTGCTGTCATGTTCTGTACACCTTCTTTACATATTAAACAGGCAACTTGGGGCTAAGCCAATTGTTCCATTAGCAATGCATGGCATTATGGATAAAGTTAAAAAGGAAAGTTCTCTTGCTATTCAAGCCTTACTGACACAAATGTTAGAAAACATTTAATGTTTATTGAGTAGAAGTTTATTCTTAGGTAGCTGGTTTTCAGTTGTTAAGTACTTTGATCATATATGACTTTATTAACTATCTTGCAAAGCACATAAGAAACAATGTACTCCCAGAAAATAATGGGACTGTAACATAATGTAACAATTTATATATGCTTTAAAGTATTGGAAGACTAATGCCCAGTACACATGATCAGAAAATCGTACAGAAAATACCGCTTTCAAAGTGATCGTACGATAATTGCGTATACAAATGCATTACAACACATGACATCACTTCCGAATTTTTTTTCTGTTGTGCAGGAATTTTTGTGACTTTAGTAAACTCATCAGATTCCATCTGAGATTAGCATGCAATAAAAAGCGGACGATCATTAGTCCGATAATCTCATCGTGTGTATGGGGAATTAGACTTGGCTCACACTGCTGCGACCCAAAATCACGTGACTTACAGTGCGACTTTGTCAGGCAACTATGTGATTCGACTTTGAAGCAAATTTGAAGAGAGCAGCTTTAAAAAAAACTTTCCTCTGTTCACATATATGCAAATTGGATGTTTTTCGAACCGCATCCGATTTGCATGACATGTAAACCAGACCAGCATTCTATGGAGCCGGTCCACATAAGCGGTGCAGCGGCAGTGCAAATTCGCTGCACCGCTGTGCATTTTCTGAGCACTGCGGTGCGGTTCAGATGCAAATTACATTCCCATTGCCTTCTATGTTAACGCATCTGAATAGAGTATTTCATCAGTTTTGAACAGACATTTAATGAGGAAAAAAGAAAAACTTTGTGGGGGTCCATCCAATCCATACCAGGCCCTTTTTGGGTCTGGTAATTATTTTTAGGGGAACACCAAGGCAAATATTTTTTTTTGTGTGGAGTCCCCTCCTCAAAACCCATACCAGACACTTATCCGAGCATGCAGCCTGGCAGGCCACGAATGGGGGGGCAGGGTTGGGTGAACCATACCAGGCCCCTGGCCCTCAACATGGTAGGGGTGGTTGAGGGCATGGGGCCTGGTACCATGTCCCAATGTTGATGGGGACAAGGGCCTCTTCCCCACAAGCATGCTGGTGGGGGGAGGGGGTGCAGAGCCCTCCTGCTCCAAACCCCCCCGCCATGTTGAGGGCATGTGGCCTTCCAACCCCCCTGCCATGTTGAGGGCATGTGGCCTAGAAAGGTTAGAGGGGGACACTCACTCACCCCCCAACCTGGCCTGCCAGGCTGCATGCTCGGGTAAGGGTCTGGTATGCATTTTGGGGGGTACCCACGCCATTTAAAGAAAAATTAAAGCACTGATCGAGAGCTTTTCGTTTAGGCGACGGTAACTGTGCCGGGAGTGTGCAGGGCATGCTCTCTCGGCACACCTGTATAGACCGCAATTCATGAAAGTATGCAGCCTTTCAGGCGCTGAGAGGCCACAGGTTTGCATGCGGCCAGTGCCAAGAGATTAAAGTGATGTAAACATATTTGCTTAACAAACATGCCATACTTATCTGCTCTGCCTAATGGTTTTGCACAGAGCAGCCGCAATCCTCTTTTTATGGGGTCCCCCACCAGCACTCTAAGCTCCACACCTAAGTCAAGTGCCCCCATAGCAAGCCGCTTGCTAATGAGGCACTCGCATGGGCTCAGCCCCACCTCCCCCACTCTTTCAATACAGGATGTGATTCATTGTCATCAATGTCCGGTCAGGGGAAAGAGCAGAGAGAGCCACTGCTTCTGGGCACCGCATTGAATTGAGATTGGTCTTAAGTAGTTATTAGGGGGGCTGTGGGGAACCTGTGCACAGGTTTTTTACCTTAATGAAGGGAAAGAATTAACCTTTACAACCACTTTAAGTTATGGTAAGGTGGGTCAAAAAGACATGGGGTACATTCATTCTTCATTAACCAGTAGGTAATTCTATGTTATCAAAATAAAATGAGGTGTATATTTCTAATTTAGAGCAGGTTCACACCAGTGTGCTGTGGTTTGGGTGCAGCATGATTTATCCGTGTTTTACATGCACAGTCACAGACTTCTATTAGATTGTGAGTTTTCATGAAAGCGCATACAAATCATGCATGCTGCACTTTCAGAAAGTGCACAGTTTAGTGTACAGTCGAGTGTAAAACGCAAATAGATTTGCAATTTACCCAAACTGCAGAGTCCTAGTGTGAATCTGCCAGAAAATGTTCTTCTAATAGGTCTGTAAATTCCTATGTGTGCATGGACACATACAATGCTTTGAAAGTATTCATACCCCTTGGGATTTTCCACATTTTGTCATGTTACAACCAAAAACGTAAATTTTTTTGGGCATTTTATGTGATAGAACAACAAAAAGTGTCACATAATTGTGAAGTGGAAGGAAAAGGCTAAATGAAATAAATATGTGAAAAGTGTGGTGTGTATTTGTATTCAGCCCCCCTGAGTCAATACTTTGTAGAACCGTCTTTCACTGCAATTACAGCTGCAAGTCTTTTTGGGGATGTCTCTACCAGCTTTGCACATCTAGAGGGTGACATTTTTGCCCATTCTTCTTTGCTCAAGTTCTGTCAGATTGGATGGAGAGCGTCTGTGAACAGCAATTTTCAAGTCTTGCCAGATTCTTAATTGGATTTAGGTCTGGACTTTGACTGGGCCATTCTAACACATGAATATGCTTTGATCATATGCATTCCATTGTAGCTCTGGCTGTATGTTTAGTGTTGTTGTCCTGCTGGAAGGTGAACCTCTCCCTCAGTCTTTTGCAGACTCTAATAGGTTTTCTTCTAAGATTGGCCTATATTTGGCTCCATCCATCTTCTCATCAACTGTGACCAGCTTTCCTGTCCCTGTTGAAGAAAAGCATCCCCACACCATCCCCACCACATTTCACGGTGGGGATAGTGTGTTCATGGTAATGTACAGTATTAGTTTTCGGCCACACATAGCATTTTGCTTTAGGCCAAAAAGTTACATTTTGGTCTCATTTGACCAGAGCACCTTCTTCCACATATTTGCTGTGTCCCCCACATGGTTTCTTGCAAACTACAAACAGGACTTCTTATGTCTTTCTTGCAACAATGGTTTTCTTTTTGCCACTCTTCCATAAAGGCCAGACTTGTGGAGTGCGTGACTAATAGTTGTTCTGTGGACAGATTTTCCCACCTGAGCTGTGGATCTCTGCAGCTCTTCCAGAGTTACCATGGGCCTCTTGGCTACTTCTCTGATTAATGCTCTCCTTGCCTGGCCTGTCAGTTTAGGTGAACAGCCATGTCTTGGTAGGGTCTGCAGTTGTGCCATACTCTTTCCATCTTCGGATGATGAATTGAACAGTGCTCCATGAGATGTTCAAAGCTTGAGATTTTTTCTTATAACCTATCCCTGCTTTAAACTTCTCTGGTGTGTTCCTTGGCCTTCAAGATGTGATTTGTTCACTAAGATTCTCTAATAAACCTCGGATGGCTTCACAGAACAGTTGTATTTATACTGAGATTTAATTAAACACAAGTGGACTCTATTTACTAATTAGGTGACTTCTGAAGGCAATTGGTTCCCCAAGATTTTAGTTAGGGCTATCAGAGTAAAGCCTCATACACACAATGCGATTGTTGGCCAACCGAGCGTCTGGTTTTTGTCAAGAGGGAGTGTGCCTGGATCTTGTCTTGCATACCAACAGCACACAATTGTCAGACAACAAACATGAACGTAGTGGCAATTTTAGCTCTTGAGCACCCCTCTTTGGGCCCCTTCTGCTAATTTCGTGTTTGATGAGCATTGATTCCGAGCATGTGTGTTTGTACTTTCAACTTTTGTGTGACAGACTTGTGTACTGACCATCAGAAAATCTGAAAACCAATCATTGTCCTGCAAAATTTTTTCGAGCATGTCAAACATTTGTTGGCAAAAGGTTGGACAACAATTGTCAAAAGGAGCGTACTAACGGTCAGATTTTAGGCCCACAGTCTGTCAACAGACAGTCCCCTGCCAACAATCGCATTGTGTGCACGAGGCTTAAAGGGAGCTGAATACAAATGCACGCCACACTTTGCATATATTTATTTGTAAAAAAAATTGTAAAATAACATTTATCATTTTCCTTCCACTTCACAATTATGTGCCACTTTGTGTTGGTCTATCATATAAAATCTCAATAACATACATTTATGTTTTTGGTTGTAACATGACAAAATGGGGAAAATTTCAAGGGGTGTGAATTCTTTTAAAGGCACTGTAGGCTAACATAGACGTGCGTTTTACATGTTGAAAAAAAAAAAAAACGCCAAATGCCTGTAACAGCGTCACTAAGCGAGAAGTAAACATGTTTTTTTTCTTTTCTTCTTTCTTTTTTTAAGAAATTGCATACAGTGCTATGAACATTTACATAAAGCTGAACTCTTTCACATGTATATTTGAAGAAAAAATTAAACTTGTTTCTCTTAATATAAACACCTGTATGCTGCTTTATACACACAATACATACGGCTCTCCAGCATATCAACTTGCCTTGACTGTTGAACATCACTCTTTTCTAAACTTGAAAGTCTATTTGCAGACAGGTTTCTTGGACTGGGTATCGGGACATTCTCACCATCAACTCTTTTAGATATCCTTAGTTCCTGAGATGAACTGGAAGCCATCACCAATCTATCTGTAAATAAACAAGAAGTCCTTTATTATAGTACACGAATCCAAGTTTAAAGTCATTCTAAATGCTTATGTTTTTATACTATGATACATTTTCTACATTAAGGTAAATACATTTCTGAGTGCAGCTCCCAGCCCCCACCCCTTCTTATGCTTACCCAAGACCAATCTTGATCCAGCACTGTGCCTGAGAGCAGCAGCTATCTCCGCTCTCTTGCTCCTCACAGGACAAATTGATAGCAGTGGGAGTCGCTGGCTCCCACTGCTGTCAGGGGGCAGGGAGCTGAGCCCCACAGTGTGTGTCTATATACAAGGGCAATATGGCTCGGGAATGAGCCTGTACAAGTGGCTTACTATTGGGGCACTCACCAAAGGGGTGGAGCCAGGAACACCGGCAGGGGACTGCAGAAGAGGAGGGCCAGGACTGCTCTGTGCAAAAGCATTGGCACTAATAATTCTCTGTGCACATGGCACTAATGTTTTCAGTACATGTTTGCATTCTTCGAGTCCTGATTAGAATTAGCCGGGCTATGTTAGGCCCCTTGTTACCATAAAAGTACAATTGCAATATTAATGTTGTACCTACATATTCATGTGTATAAAAACCTTCAATTGCGTCATACTAAAGCAGAACAGTTATATGTAAAGATGCGGTGTGTATCTTTTTGTCTACTGCAGTAGTTATTATTTGGAACCACTAAGCAATCAATATGAGGAAAGGAGTTGCCTAGCTATAACCCCTTCCCGCCGAGCGTACACAGATATGCGTACTCGGCTTCCGGGGGGTATACCGGGATGATGCCCGCACCTGCAGGCATCATCCTGGTACCGTTTTGTTCAGCGGGCGATTGGCTATCCAACCATAGCAACCGATGCGGCTAAAAGCCGCTCGGCTGTTATGCCGGAGGAGCGGGAGGGGATGTCCCCCCCCTCCCGCCGCCTCCCGCCGCTGTTACCAGTGCGCCTGCTCAATCAGGAGCACCGATTCCTGGTGCGATGCCTCCGGCCGCTGGGGAGGAACTGGAACAAAGCCGTAATCGGCTTCGTTCCAGTCTCCTCATAGTAAACACGGAAGCGACGTCATGACGTCACTTCCCATTTACTCGGCTGCCAATGGCGCCGGTTTAAAAAAAATATCCGGTATTCAGAATCGCCGTTTTCGGCGACCTGAATACACTGAAGTGTAAAGGAGGGGTGGGGGGTCTTTTAGACCCCCGATCCCTCCATAAAGAGTACCTGTCACCGCCTATTACTGTCACAAGGGATGTTTACACTCCTTGTGACAGCAATAAAAGTGATCTTTTTTTTTTTTTTTTAAACAATTTAGTCATTTTAGAATAAATAAAACAAATTAACATTTTTTTTTAAAGCGCCCGCTGTCCCCGCGAGCTTGCGAAGCAAAGAAAACGCATACGGAAGTCGCGCCCGCGTATGTAAACGGTGTTCAAATCACACATGTGAGGTATCGCCGCGATCGTCAGAGCGAGAGCAATAATTCTAGCACTAGACCTCCTCTGTAATGCTAACCTGGTAACCGTAAAAAATGTTTAAAACATCGCCTATTGAGATTTTTAGGTACCGTACTTTGTCGTCAATCCACAAGTGCGTGCAAATATAAAGTGTGACATGTTTGGTATCTATTTACTCGGCGTAACATTATCTTTCACATTATGCAAAAAAAATGGGATCATTTTACTGTTTTTTTTTTTTTAACTCATGAAAGTGTCCCTTTTCCCCAAAAGTTGCATTTAAAACACCGCTGCGCAAATACCGTGTGACATAAAATATTGCAACAATCGCCGTTTTATTCTCTAGAGTCTCTGTTAAGAAAATATATATAATGTTTGGGGGTTCCAAGTAATTTTCTAGCAAAAAATATGGATTTTAACTTGTAAACACCAAATGCCAAAAATAGGCTTAGTCATGAAAGGGATACATTTCCAAGTCAGAACCGTATCCATTTTTTCATGAATCAGGTATCATGTCATCTTATGCTTCACTTGAGTGATTGTTGGGAGCAGAAGATCACCATGTCTTTGTAAGGGTTTATTTCGCTGCAATCAGCAGAAATGTTAAAAGATGGAAGTGCATGTTTGTGCTTTCAGATTGATCTCAGGTTCTGCAATGCTTCCTTAGGTGATTTTTGTGTACCCTTGTCCAGTATTGTGTATGCTAGCTGGTACACACTGGTCCACAGCCTCTTTAAATTGGAGCATCCCCACTATAAATGTAAGAGGGCGATTGGCATCCCCAAAAACTTTTGTGAGAACCTGTGTGTATACATTTTTCTAGATGCTGTAGAACCATTGGATATGCAGCTTAAAACTCGATTCTATTCTGAAGGAGCCAGCAGAGCTTCACTCAGTGGGTGGCCTTGCTCTATCCGATAGAAGGGAATCATTTAATCAACTTTTTTCAAAGGAGCTAAACAGCAACTGCATCCAGTCAGATCAGTGGTCAGAATACCATAGTTACAGAAACAGATTTGTCCTTCCGTGCTGTATAAGTGAAGGAATCTTTTCATTTAGTTAGTAAAAATATTGGAGTAAGCCATCGTAAGACATCCTTTATCAGATTAAGCTAGAATAAAACAAGTTTTGTTTCCTTTCAAAGCAAAAAAAACCTGATTGTCTTATACCTGTTGGATGCATACAGTGCCTTGAAAAAGTATCCATTCCCCTTGAAATTTTCCACATTTTGTCATGTTACAACCAAAAATGTAAATGTATTTTATTGGGATTTTATGTTGTGAAGTGGAAGGAAAGTGATAAATGGTTTTCCAAATAAATATGTCAAAAGTGTGGTGTGCATTTGTATTCAGCCCCCTGAGTCAATATTTTGTAGAACCACCTTTCATCACTGACCAGCTTCCCTGTCCCTGCTGAAAAAAAGCATCCCCACAACATGATGCTGCCACCACCATGTTTCATGGTGGGGATGGTGTGTTCGGGGTGCAGTTAGTTTTTTGCCACACATAGCGTTTTGCTTTTAGGCCAAAAAGTTCAAAGTTCAATTTCAGTTCATTTGACCAGAGCACCTTCTTCCACGTGTTTGCCGTGTCCCCCACATGGTTTCTCGCAAACTGCAAACTGGACTTCTGATGGCTTTCTTTCAACAATGGCTTTCTTCTTGCCACTTTTCCATAAAGGCCAGATTTGTGTCGTGCACGACCAATAGTTGTCCTGTGGACAGATTCTCCCACCTGAGCTATGGATCTCTGCAGCCCCTTCAGAGTTACCATGGGCCTCTTGGCTACTTCTGTCAGTTTAGGTGGACGGCCATGTATTAATAGGTTTGCAGTTGTGCCATACTCTTTCCATCTTCGGATGATGGATTGAACAGTGCTCCGTAAGTAATATGTTCAAAGCTTGGCATACTTTTTATAACCTAAGCCTGCTTTAAACTTCTCCACAACTTTATCCCTGACCTTTCTGGTGTGTTCCCTGACCTTTATGATGCTGTTTGTTCACTAACATTATCTAACAAACCTCTGAGGGCTTCAAAGAACAGCTGTATTTATAGTGAGATTAAATTACACACAAGTGGACTCTATTAACTAATTAGGTGACTTCTGAAGGCAATTGGTTCCACTAGATTTTAGTTAGGGTTATCAGAGTAAAGGGGGTGAATGCAAGTGCCACACTTTTTTTTCAGATATTTATGTGTAAAAATTGGAAAACCATCTATCATTTTCCTTCCACTTCACAATTATGTGTCACTTTGTGTTGGTTTTTCACATAAAATCCCCAAAAATTACATTTACGTTTTTGGTTGTAACATGACAAAATGTGGAAAATTTCAAGGGGTGTGACTACTTTAAGGCACTATAAGATATCAGTCAGATTATTTAATAAAGTGAAGGGTATAGTACAGTACAGTAAGCCAAATAAACAACTCAAATTAATATTTGAATGATTTCACCCCTGTAAAAAGGGAAATGTGTAATTGCCATGGGTTACTGTGCATCACAAAATTTGACTATTTCCTCTGCCTAGCTGAATAAGCCTTTGTGTGGGAACTTGGCTCTGTATAACTAGATAGCTTTACACAAAGATGAGCTGCTGCTAGTAATGGCATATAGGTATATTATGATCTATAAGTACATTTAACAGCCACAGACGTGACATAAAGCTTGACTCTCATTATAATCCTAAAGCACACAGTACAGATATTCACAGCGATTCGTTCCTTTATTCTTTCTCGTTTAATGTGGATCAACTTTTACTTTCCATTGTTGCATAACACTGTCTTTCATAAATGTAAAATGAAAACCTATGTGTTATCACAAGTGTTCCTTTGCTTTTATTTGATGACATCAAGTTCAGTATTCCCCAGCAAACAGTCATATTCCAAGACTCTAAGCAGTTTCAAACAATTCTTCAGTTATCCCTGGTCCTCCCACCATCATCACCATGCTTTGTTTCCCATGCTGTATGTCCAATATTCTAACAAATGAGAACCCCATCTTCTAATGCCCCGTACACACGGTCGGATTTTCCAACAGAAATTCCAGAAAACCCAACCGTGTGTAGGCTCCATCGGACATTTTCCATCGGAATATCCGTCACACAAAATTTGACATCTGCATCTCAAAATTTCCGACAACAAAATCTGTTGTCAGAAATTCCAATAGTGTGTACACAATTGCGATGTACAAAGTTCCATGCATGCTCGGAATCAAGCAGAAGAGCCGCACTGGCCATTGAACTTCATTTTTCTCAGCTCGTCGTACGTCACTGCGTTCTTGACGTTCGCATTTTCTGACCAACTTTGTGTGACCGTGTGTATGCCAAACAAGTTTGAGCCAAAATCCGTCTGCAAAAATCCATGGATTTTGTTGTCGAAATGTCCGAGGCATGAAAGTACATTGTCTACAGTATAATTGCAACATTATTGGTGAAAGAGATGAGCAACTGACAATGCGTTTCATTGAATATTTCCAAAATCTTCAGGAGTTAAAGTAGTACTAAACCAAAAATGTAATATACTATTATTATAGCTTATCAATCCTTAGATGTGGTGCTTGCATTTTCTTTTTTAGGCTTTTTCTCTCCGTTTTCGCCTGGTGATCTGGTCAGTAACACACCTCCTGTATTAGAGTGCCTACACTCTGGATGAAGGAGCACAAGAGCACTCTGAACAGCAGCATAGATAATCTGTGGGAAGGGGATTGTTAGTTGGATTTAGATTTACTAACAAAATTGAAGCTGAACTCAAGCTAACACTTCATAAGCAGTTACAGCTTTTACCTTTTGGGATAAAGGTTTTACATAAATGAAGAAAAGCTAATTATTGTAAGCTTCTCTGTTACTGGTAAATGGTTTGTCTCATCTCTGTAACTTCAACATCTGCAGGGGAGCTTGTTCTGTTGAAAACAACAGACTTACTAATCAGATGGTGAAAATAAAGGAACCAAAAGTATTGGAATGCCTGCCTTTTATCATGCACGTGAACTTTAATAGCATTCCAATCTTAGTCCATAGGGTTCAATTTTTAGTTGACGAGAAGGCCTGGCTCGCTGTCTCCGCTCTAATTCACCCCAAAGGTTTTTTATCAAGTTGAGGTCAGGACTATATGCAGGCCAGTCAAGTTCCTCCACCCCAAACTCACTCATTCATTTCTTTATGGACCTTGCTTTGTGTACTGGTGCGCAGTGGTGTTGGAACAGGAGGGGGCCATCCCCAAACTGTTCCCACAAAGTTGTGAGCAAGAAATTGTCCAAAATGTCTTGCTATGCTGACGCCTTAAGAGTTCCCTTCACTGGAACCAAGCCCAAACCTTGAAAAACAACCCCACACCATAATCCCCACTCCACCAAATGATTTGGACCAGTTCAAGACATGGATGAGTGAGTTTGGTGTGGAGGAACTTAACTGGTATGCACAAAATCCTGACCTCAACCCGATATAACACCTTTGGGATGAATTCGAGTGGAGACTGTGAGCCAGGCCTTCTCATCCAAAATCAGTGCCTGACCTCACAAATGCGCTTCTGGAAGAATGGTCAAACACTCCCATAGACACACTCCTAAACCCTGTGGACAGCCTTCTCAGAAGAGTTGAAGCTGTTATAGTTGCAAAGGGTGAGCCAACTCAACATTGAACCCTACAGACTAAGACTGGGATGACATTAAAGTTCATGTGCGTGTAAAGGCAGGCACTCCAATACTTTTGGTAATATAGTGTACATTCTAAAAAAGAAACCCGATAAAGCCATCACATTTATGAATAGGTAATCTGTAATATAATTAATGTTTGCTTTTGGGTTTAAAATTGCTTTAATGGTGGATAAAGAATAAACATGATAAAAAACATTCATAAACAATCAAAGTTTACATGGCAGGAGGTGGTGCTGCCAGGGACCACGGAAGAACATATGCAATCCACACTTCAACAAAGACGGGCCTATGGAATTTTGTATAATTATAACTTGCCCAAGTCTTCCAGCAGCTACAAGCAGAACTATGGAAAGCAGAACTCATTGTTATCCTGCAGGTATTTATGATTCCAAGCTTGGCAAACAGAAACCTCGCTCTCCCATCCCAGGCTCATCAATTTAGTATCCCTGGAAACATCGCTCTCCCATCCCTATTAGAATACAGTATCAGTGGAAATACCTGTCTTTCTAGCTTGACTTAGCTCTTCTAGAGCTGCTAGGTAATATCTTCTGCTTCTCGCCAAAGAAAAAACAAACAGATATCATCACTTAACTGGCATTTAAGGCTCATTAACACTATTTCCACACTGGAAAAACGCAGGTTACCTCTAGGTCACATACAGTGAGGAAAAAAAGTATATGATCTCCTGCTGATTTTGTACAAAATAATCAGACTATAATATTAATTCTAGGTTTATTTTAACAGTGAGAAACAGAACAACAACAATATCCAGAAAAACACATTTCAAAAAAGTTATAAATATATTTGCATTTTAATATTTAACCGGTTCCCGACCAGCGCACGGCGATGTACGTCGACAGAATGGCACGGGCAGGCATATTGGCGTACAGGTACGTCCAATCTTCAATGCCGCCCTGCCATCGGGAGCGTGCCGCCGGCAGCGTGCTCCTGCGCTGGTCGGGACCCCAGTGAGTCCGGTCGCGGGACCCGCAGACTCAATCGCCGCGGGCATCCCCGCGATCGTGTCATGGGACGGCTGAATGGAGGAAATGCCGTATAAACAGCATTTCTCCATTCTGCCTAGCAACTAGTGACGCTGATCTCTGCTCCATGTGATTGGAGCAGAGATCAGTGTTCACTAAATGAAAGCCCAACCCCCCCCCCCCACAGTTAGTAACACACCTCTAATAACACTTAACCCCTACACTGCCACCCACTGGTTAACCCCTTCACTGCCGGTGTCATTTACACAGGAATCACTGCATTTCGTGTCACGGGACGGCTGAATGGAGGAAATGCCGTATAAACAGCATTTCTCCATTCTGCCTAGCAACTAGTGACGCTGATCTCTGCTCCATGTGATTGGAGCAGAGATCAGTGTTCACTAAATGAAAGCCCAACCCCCCCCCCCCCCCACAGTTAGTAACACACCTCTAGTAACACTTAACCCCTACACTGCCACCCACTGGTTAACCCCTTCACTGCCAGTGTCATTTACACAGGAATCACTGCATTTATATAGCAGTGATTACTGTATAAATGACAATGGTCCCAAAAATGTGTCAAAAATGTCCGATGGGTCCCCCACAATGTCGCAGTCACAATAAAAAATCGCTGATCGCCGCCATTACTAGTAAAAAAAAATAATAAAAAATTATTAATAAAAATGCTATAAAACTATCCCTATTTTGTAAACGCTATATTGCGCAAACCAATCAATAATCGCTTATTGCGATTTTTTTTTACCAAAAATATGTAGAAGAATACGTATCGGCCTAAACTGAGGGAAAAAATGTTTTTTTATATATTTTTGGGGGATATTTATTATAACAAAAAGTAAAAAATAATGCGTTTTTTTCAAAATTGTCGCTCTATTTTTGTTTATAGCGCAAAAAATAAAAACCGCAGGGGTGATCAAATACCACCAAAAGAAAGCTCTATTTGTGGGAAAAAAAGGATGTCAATTTTGTTTGGGAGCCACGTCGCACGACCGCGCAATTGTCAGTTAAAGCGACGCAGTGCCGAATCGCAAAAAGTGGTCTGGTCTTTGACCAGCAAAATGGTCCGGTTTGTAAGTGGTTAACATTGAAATGAGTATTTGATCCCCTATCAAGTAGCACAGTTTCTGACTCCCAGGTGTCTTCTATACAGATAATGAGCTGAGATTAGAAGCACTCTCTTAAACGGAGTGCTCCTAAGATCAGCTTGTTACCTGTATAAAAGACACCTGTCCACAGAAGCAATCAATCAGATTCCAATCTTTCCACCATGGCCAAGAGCAAAGAGCTGGCCAAGGATGTCAGGGACAAGATTGTAGACCTACACAAGGCTGGAATGGTCTACAAGACCATCGCCAAGCAGCTTGGTGAGAGGCTGACAACAGTTGGTGCGATTATTCCCACATGGAAGAAACACAAAAACTGTCAATCTCCCTCAGTCTGGGGCTCCATGCAAGATCTCACCTTGTGGAATCAGCCCAGAACTACACGGGAGAATCTTGTCAATGATCTCAAGGCAGCTGGCACTATAGTCACCAAGAAAACAATTTGTAACACACTACGCCGTGAAGGACTGAAATGCGGCAGCTACCGCAAAGTCCCCCTGCTCAAGAAAACACATGTACAGGCCTGTTGGACCTGTAATTTGCTAATGAGTATCTGAATGATTCAGAGGAGGACCCGGTGAAAGTGGTGTGCCAAAAATCAAGCTCTTTGGCATCAAATCAACTCGCTGGAATGCTGTCTATGATTCCAAGATCCCACCATCAAACATGGAGGTGGAAACTTTGGTGCTTTGGTGGTGTTTTTCTGCTAAGGGGACAGGAAAACTTCACCGCATCAAAGGGACGATGGAGGGGGCCATGTACCATTAAATCTTGGGTGAGAACCTACTTCCCACAGCCAGGGCATTGAAAATGGGTCGTGGATGGGTATTGCAGCATGACAATGACCCAAAACACACGGCCAGGGCAACAAAGGAGTGGCTCAAAAAGAAGCACATTAAGGCCTGGGAATGGTCTAGCCAGTTTCCAGACCTTAATCCTATAGAAAATATGTGGAGGGAGCTGAAGGTTCGAGTTATCAAATATAAAGCACGCTAAAAAAAGTTGTGAATGGGGTGTATTCATACATTATATGCTTTATATGCTTTGTGGCATTACAATAAAAAACAACCCTGCTTTAATATTTCAACACAATTTACAAGAGAATGCATATTTTAAATTGATGAATGGCAACATATGTAAATGACAAGTCTAAAACAAACTGCAATTAAAATGTAGAGACTATGTTCTGCATTTTCCACTTACTCCCTAACTTTTGCCGGACAATGCTTGTAGTTTATGTTGCACAATAGCTCAAGCTACAATTTACACACAAGTGAATGTGTTAGAACAGTAACTCCTACCCCATTTGAATGAGTCATCTAAGGTTTCAGTGAGAGACACCTTAGGGGCATTTATGAAGCAAACTAGTGACAAATCTAGGTGCAAATCAGGCTGCACTTCAGTTAAAGTCTGTGCAACAGAAATCATGAATGTCCCCCATTGTGTCTGAAAGGAACCATGTATGTCTGCATATGTCTTATTAGCCAACTTATAGTGCTCTGGGAATCCTCTCACATGCATTCTATATTTATTTGTAAAACACACCTTGCATTCATATAGTAAAAGACAGATATAAAACTTTAGTCTAAAAACATATAAACTCAAAACACAAAAAAAAAAATATATTATTTATGGTTTTCCTTTAAGGGATTGGGAATAGCTCTGCTATACAAAAACTAACTCTTAGGCAACCACATTACTGACAAAAGTGATAATGGTGGATTGAAGTACTGGCCACCTAGGCTGTGATCTCTGTGGGTGCATCTCAATGTTTCATTAAAAATTTTGACTGTAGTGAAACTTTAAAGTAGGAAAGTAAATGAATGCAGTTAAAACGGCATGCTTATTACACCCACTGTGGAAACTAAGGGGTTAATCCTCTGCATTCTGTAAAAGGACAGTTTGATCCCGTCTTCTATGATCCTCACCTCCTTCCATTGTCTTCAATCCATCTGCTGATAGTACAGAGCCCTAGGAGGCACTCTGCACATGCTCAGTTTGCTATGTATTGCTAGGGCATTTTTTTTTTTTTGCGAGGGTGCATGTGATTGGCACAGGGCCAATCAGCACTGTCCAGACAGAGGGTAAGGGGTCCTGTAGTCTTATAGGTCAGTCAGAGGAGAATGAAAACTCCTCCTACAAGATTTAACCAAACACTGATAGAAATCACAAGACTGCTATATACAACTGATTGGAAAAGGTTTTTAGTAGTTTATATTTACTAAACAAAAATTGCATTTCCATATTCTGTGTATTAAAGGAGACCAGATATAGTGCATGCAGGGTCCTGGGTTTCGTAACACTTTAAAGTAAAGGTTTAAAATAATTTCCAGAGACAATTTCATAAGGAAATAGCATGTTTCTTTGGGTGTCTAAATACACAGGGTTACAGAAATGAGATTCTGTGAACTAGAAACTGTTATTTGGTGGCAATAAGATACAATAAAACTTTATAACAAGAAAATAAAATGAATTACTACAGTAGCAGGCAACGCATCTGCTCGGAAGTTCCGTGTATTCAATGAAGATGTGTTAGAACAGTCTTGCCCACTTGTTTGTGTCTGCTCATTCAAAATGATGCAATGTATTCTAAAGTCTAACCATAAAAATAAATTGTATATATATATATATATATATATATATATATATATATATATATATATATATAAAATTGTATTTATGTATAGAAAATTAGCATATTTTATGGTTTTGCCACAATATCAGATTCAACCAGCAGGTGGCAATGTAGATGAAATCTGAATATCATAGCTTTCAACTGAGATAAAACATGGAAGCTCTATAAGAAGCAGACTGCTATATGTATTATGGAAACAAATAGGGGGTTCCTGCTTGTTCAAAGTGATGTAAAATATGGAAGCTAGACTTTAACATGCTCTAAAAGCAATAAACCATAGAAACTGGATTTTAACAGTAAAAAGTATGTGGGTGTGAGAGATTAATGCAGTTTTCACATAGCAAATGACCTTAATTAATAAGCCCATAAATGCCGATGTTCTGGGAAATAGCTCAAGTTCTGTTAAAAGAACTCGAGGCTAAATTTCCTTTTAATTGAAAAGTATATACAGTGAACAATGTCTGATGCATGTAGATGTGATAGGTGTGATTATGTGTAATCCTTCTGCTTCTTAATATTACATTTCCTTTGTCCTTTCCTCGCCATCTAAAATTTCAGAATTAGAGTGAGACTGCAGAAGTATGGAAGAATGGGAAAAGCAGGGGCCATCAACATCAAAATATATTCATTTCTGATTGTAGCAGATTTTATGGTTTTGGTGGCAGAGCTGACATTCCTGGAGAAATAATTTATAGTCTTAGAAAATGGGAGTCCTGCACTAAGGTGTACAGAGATTAGCTTGAGGGACACAGCAGTACCTGTTCTTGTGTTGTGACCATCAGGTTTTTGTAGGCTGTAGTAGTGTTGGCTATATGCTGCTGAACACCTCATCCACGGGCAACTAATAGTTATTGGTAAATGGTTACAAGTAATGTCCTTTCTGCAGCACAGTGCATGAACACAGCTTGCTTTTTGAAAGCAGCTGAAATAAGATCAGCTTAAACATTTTACTAAGTCCTTTCACTGGAAATCTGTAACCTTTTTGCTGCAGTTAACCTAATGATATGCTATCAGCTATTCCTTACAAGTGTATTTAGTAATGCCATGGCACATATCCAAGGACACATTCTCAGACAGACACCAACCACAGCAAGCACTCAGTATCACTCCCACCAGAAACCAAAAGTCACCTACAGGCCCAGCAGAATCCCAAATTTGGAAGAGCCCTTCTATGAATCTTGGAGATCTGCTCACAGCCCATTCCAATGTGTTAAACACCCTGACCCTTGGTTCATGCTTATGCATTTTTTTGTGTGCGTTTTGCAGAATTTTACCAAAGCCCATTTAACATGGTTTCCTATGGATCTAGTTCACATCTGTGTGTTTTGGGCTAGTGCATTTTTTGGAAAGCGTCAGGGATTTTTGTTTTTTCCACAGCAGATTGCGTTTTTGCGTGTAATAGACTTCAATGGACCTGCACCAAAACACAAGTGTTGCATTTTTTAAAGTGTTTTTTTTTGGGCTAATAGGAAGGTATGACAGTTCTGTTCATTTAGAGTGACTTTGATGCGACTTTACACTCTCTGGCACTCAAGTAGCATCAAAGTGGCGCAGGAACCTGCATGTGTCCAAAGTTGCATGTTAGGGTTAAGAGTTGGGTTAAATGTCGGGGGTTACGGACTTGGGTTATGGTTAAATGTTAGTGTTAGGGTTAAGGGCTAGGGTTAAGGGCTAGGGTTAGGGGCTAGGGTTAGGGGCTAGGGTTAGGGGCTATGGTTAAGGTTAAGGGCTATGGTTAAGGGCCATGGTTAAAGGCTAGGGTTAACATTAAAGGCTAGGGTTGAGTTAGGCTTAAATGTCAGGGTGAAGGGCTCTAGTTAGGTTTAAATGTTAGGGGTAAGGTTCAGGTTTAGGTTAAGGGCTAGGGTTAAGGATTGAGGTTAGGGTTAAGGGCTAGAGTTGGGGTTAAATGTTAGGGTTAGCGGTACTTGTTAGTGTTAGGGTTAGCTGTAATTAGAGTTAACGTTCTAACGATTACTGCTAACACTAAACCTTAACCCTAACATTTAACCCTAATTCATAAAAGGTTCCTGCACCAATTTGATGCAACATGATTAGTACTGTCATATAATTGTATTAGCCAAAAGAAAAAAAAATGCATCAAAAACGCATGCTCAAAAATGTACCGCAAATTGTGCCCGAAATACGCATTAAACGCAACCTGCATAGATGTGAACTTAACCTTAATCATGTCTCTATAGAAAGATTTGTAGACTTGCTTAGTTGTCTTCATAATACTAAATGAGCGATTGTGCGGTAAAATACACATACTGTATGCTCTACCTTTAAAAAAGGAAATTAAAACTTAACTCCATGCAAACAGCTAAATACATAGATAAAATGCATAAATTAGAGCAGTTTTACTTGCTTAACCACTACAGCCCCGGACCAATAAACACCTTAAGGACCAGAGGTCTTTTTCCAATTTCGCACTGCGCTGCTTTAACTGGTAATTGCGCGGTCATGCAATATTGCACCCAAACGAAATTTGCGTCCTTTTCTTCCCACAAATAGAGCTTTCTTTTGCTGGTATTTGATTGCCTCTGCGATTTAAATTTTTTGCAATATAAATGGAAAAAGAGCGAAAATTTTGAAAAAAAAAGATATTTTCTTCTTTTTGTTATAAGAAAAATCGAATAAACTAAATTTTAGTCATACATTGAGGGCAAAATGTATTCAGCCACATGTCTTTAGTAAAAAAAAATTTCAATAAGCGTATATTTTTGGTTTGCGCAAAAGTTATAGCGTCTACAAACTAGAGTACATTTTCTGGAATTTACACAGCTTTTAATTTATGACTGCCTATCTCATTTCTTGAGGTGCTAAAATGGCAGGGCAGTACAAACCCCCCCCCCCCCCAAATGACCCCATTTTGGAAAGTAGACACCCCAAGGAAATTGCTGATGGGTATGTTGAGCCCATTGAATATTTATTTTTTTTGTCCTAAGGGATTGAATAATGACAAAAAAAAAAAAAAATTTACAAAAAGTTGTCACTAAATGATATATTGCTCACACATGCCATGGTTATATGTGGAATTGCACCCCAAAATATATTCCGCTACTTCTCCCGAGTATGGGGATACCACATGTGTGGGACTTTTTGGGAGTCTAGTCACGCACGGGACCCCGAAAACCAATCACCACCTTCAGGATTTCTAAGGGTGCAAATTTTTGATTTCACTCCTCACTACCTATCACAGTTTCGAAGGCCATAAAATGCCAAAATAGCACAAAGCCCCCAAAAATGACCCCATTTTGGAAAGTAGACACCCCAAGCTATTTACTGAGAGGCATGTTGAGTCCATGGAATATTTTATATTTTGCCACAAGTTGTGGGAATATTACAAACTTTTTTTTTTTGCACAAAGTTGTCACTAAATGATATATTGCTCACACATGCTATGGGCATATGTGAAATGACACCCCAAAATACATTCTGCTGCTTCTCCTGAGTACAGGGATACCACATGTGTGGGACTTTTTGGGAGCCTAGCCGCGTACGGGACCCCGAAATCCAAGCACCGCCTTCAGGATTTCTAAGGGCATACATTTTTTATTTTACTCCTCACTACCTATCACAGTTTTGAAGGCCATAAAATACCAAGATGGCACAAAACCCCCCCAAATGACCCCATTTTGGAAAGTAGACACCCCAAGCTATTTGCTGAGGGCCATTTTGAGACCATTGAATATTTTTTTTTGTCCCAAGGGATTGAATAATGACAAAAAATAAAAAAAGATTTTTTTTTTTACAAAAAGTTGTCACTAAATGATATATTGCTCACACATGCCATGGTTATATGTGGAATTGCACCCCAAAATATATTCCGCTACTTCTCCCGAGTATGAGGATACCACATGTGTGGGACTTTTTGGGAGTCTAGTCGCACACGGCACCCCAAAAACCAATCACCACCTTCAGGATTTCTAAGGGTGCAAATTTTTGATTTCACTCCTCACTACCTATCACAGTTTCGAAGGCCATAAAATGCCAAAATAGCACAAAACCCCCCAAAATGACCCCATTTTGGAAAGTAGACACCCCAAGCTATTTTCTGAGAGGCATGTTGAGTCCATGGAATATTTTATATTTTGCCACAAGTTGCGGAAATATTACAAACTTTTTTTTTTTGCACAAAGTTGTCACTAAATGATATATTGCTCACACATGCTATGGGCATAAGTCAAATTACACCCCAAAATAAATTCTGCTGCTTCTCCCGAGTACAGGGATACCACATGTGGGGGACTTTTTTGGAGCCTAGCCACGTACGGGACACCGAAAACCAAGCACTGCTTTCCGGATTTAAATATAAAATGCTACCAAAAAAACTGTTAGCGATCGCAGGGATCAGGCCTGACTCTGCGATCGCTGCAGTTATGTGTTTAGTGTTTTGTAAGTGACAGTGATCGATCGATACTGCACTTGGGTGGGCTGGGAAGAGGTGCAAAACGCAGGTGCTAGCAGGTATCTGGGCTGATCCCGCTAACAATGCGTTTTTTTGGAACCCTGAACTGCTGGGGATGCTAGTATAGATCTGATCAGATCAGATATTGATCTGTTCAGATTCTATACCACTACGGGAGGTTTATGCTTTGCGTGTGGGTGCTAGCGGTACTGGCACTAACCTAGCGCTGCCTGGGGCGACGCAGACCCTGACCCTAAAACCTAATTGATATCACCCGCCAGGTGATCAGGGGGTTAAACCTTTATTGGGTAATAAATGGTGGGTGCCCCAATGCTATAAAAAAGCAAACTAACCAGAGTCACCCGTAACACTTATACGGTGATCAGTGGTGAAAGGGTTAACTAGGGCAATCAGGGGGTTCAAATTTTTATTAGGTAGTATATGGGGGTCCCTGGCGCTATATAAAAACCTGACGGGGAACCTAAATAACTAACTGGCTAACCAGCGTCACCAGTGACACTTATACTGTGATCGCTGGTGAAAGGGTTAACTAGGGGCAATCAGGGGGTTAAAACCATTATTGGGTAGTATATCGGGGTACCTAGCGCTATAAAAACCAGGCGGTGAACCTAAAAAAATAACTAGCTACCTAGCGACAGTAGCGACACTAATGCAGCGATCAGAAAAATGATCGCTTAGTGACACTGGCAAAAGGGGGGTGAAAGGGTTAACTAGGGGCAATCAGGGGGTTAAAACCATTATTGGGTAGTATATCAGGGTACCGAGCGCTATAAAAACCAGGTGGTGAACCTAAAAAAATAACTAGCTACCTAGCGACAGTAGCGACACTAATGCAGCGATCAGAAAAATGATCGCTTAGTGACACTGGCAAAAGGGGGTGAAAGGGTTAACTAGGGGCAATCAGGGGGTTAAAACCATTATTGGGTAGTATATCGGGGTACCTAGCGATATAAAAACCTGGCGGTGAACCTAAAAAAATAACTAGCTACCTAGCGACAGTAGCGACACTAATGCAGCGATCAGAAAAATTATCGCTTAGTGACACTGCCAAAAGGGGGGTGAAAGGGTTAACTAGGGGCAATCAGCGGGGTTAAAACCATTATTGGGTAGTATATCGGGGTACCTAGCGCTATAAAAACCAGGCGGTGAACCTAAAAAAATAACTAGCTACCTAGCGACAGTAGCGACACTAATGCAGCGATCAGAAAAATGATCGCTTAGTGACACTGGCAAAAGGGGGTGAAAGGGATAACTAGGGGCAATCAGGGGGTTAAAACCATTATTGGGTAGTATATCGGGGTACCTAGCGATATAAAAACCTGGCGGTAAACCTAAAAAAATAACTAGCTACCTAGCGACAGTAGCGACATTAATGCAGCGATCAGAAAAATTATCGCTTAGTGACACTGGCAAAAGGGGGTGAAAGGGTTAACTCTAGGGGCAATCAGGGGGTTAAATCTTTATTGGGGGTGATAGGGGGCTACCCTGGACCTAACACTAACTGCCCTGACAGTTTTAACTGTTACAACTGACACTGAATGCAGTGATCAGTAAAGAAATGATCAATGCAATCAGTGACACTGTGACTGGGGGGGGGGGGGGGTCGGGGGGCGATCGGGGGGGTTTGTGTGCCTGTGTGTACCTACATGTCAGTGTAGTGTTGGTGCACACTTACTTTTAGTCTTCTCCTCGTAGTCCGGTCAAAAAGACCACCCCGAGGAGAATGACATCACTTCCTCCTTCCTGTGTAAACAATACACAGTGGGAGGAAGCTTCTCATTGGCCAGGAGCGATCCAGAGGGGGTGGCCAACGGCCATCCCCTCATCACGGATCGCTCCTGGAGCGAACCGGAACGCCGTATCCAGCGGGAGGGGGTCCGATCGGACCCCCCACCCGCTGGAAGGCAGGCACGTACATGCTACGTGCTTGTGCCTGTCTGTGCCATTGTGATGACGCACAATGGCAATACGGCGGTCCTTAAGTGGTTAAGGATTAAAAGTTTGTCCATCCAGTTTTGAGATTTATCACAGCTCTGCCACACAGAACAGTCTTGCCTAACAGGGGAGTGACTGGACAGGGAAAGGAGAAGCAGCGCAATGTGCTCATTTCACTTTCAATTCTCTCTTTTCTGTCAATAGCATGTGTCTTGCACTGCAGCACATTTGCTACTTGTGCAGGTTCTCCTTTGCCCTCTTTGAGCTCTGCTGTACATTGGACTGCAAGATTCTGATACCAAGTGAAATTCAGGAGCCTACATTGCTTGCATTTAAAAATAAAAACATTTAATGATGTATTACTGTTATAATAAAGTAGAAGTTCAGTCAAAAGAAAGATGTTTATAATTAACTATGCTGAAACTCTTCGGTCGTGTCACGCAACCTCTTCAAAGGCCGGTGTTCTATCGATTTGTGCCCTCCGTCCAGAAGAGCCTGCACATGCGCATAACAGAAGGACACTCAACCTGAGTTACTGATCAGCTGGAGTGATGTCACCATAGTGCATGCGCACATGGTAGGAGGGTTTTTTTAATGGGTGATACCATTTCAAGGGCACAATTGAAAGCTTTGCAAAGAGCGGAGGGACACCATAGATGTCAGATTGTGCCTCGCAACAGCGAGGCACAATATGACAAATATGGTGTCCCTCCGCTGTTTCCATAGCATTAAACTGTGCCTGAGAAATTGTATCTCCAATCGAAAAAAGGCTCCTTTGATGTGCGCATGCGCTATGGTGACATCACTCCAGCTGATCGGCAACTCAGCTGGAGTGCCCTTCTGTTTTGTGCATGTGTGGGTACTTTTCGACGGCGGGCATATATCGACAGAACACTGGCCTCAATGAAGAGGAGATGTTGCTGCCAACGGCTGAGGTAACGTCACCCATAGGCTTAATATGGGGTATCTCTTGTTGGCTATCCCTCCTCTCCCCTGAAGCTGCTGCTGGATGTGACCGGATTGGAGCACCTCAGTATAGGGCGGTATAGACAGCTTTTCTTTACAGGAGAGTTAGAATAGGCTAAGAATAGGGATGGAAGCAGGTTTAAGTATAGTAAGAATTTGACTGGACTTCCACTTTAATGACGACAGTTACTGTACATTCATTGTTCCTAGTTTTCTCTGTGGACAACAGAACACCCACCACCTATGTTATAGAGAAGAGGAGAAGGGGAGCTGGTCTGAAGTCATATACCATGTCCTTGTCTAGAGTGACAATGCTACTCCTACAGTGCCTTGCAAAAATATTCACCCCCCTTGGCTTTTTATCTATTTTGTTACTTCACAGCCTTTAGTTCAATGTTTTTTTTTAAAATCTGAATTATATGTAATCTGAATTATATGTGATCGATCAGAACACAATAGCCGAAGTTGGTGAAGTAACATTAGAAAAATATGTACATAAAACTATTTTTCAGGAAAAAAAAAGATAATTGGCATATGTGTATGTATTCACTCCTTTTGTTATGAAGCGCATAAAAAGCTCTGGTGCAACCAATTACCTTCAGAAGTCACATAGTTAGTGAAATAATTCCACCTGTGTGCAAACTAAGTGTCACATGATCTGTCATTACATATAAACACCTTTTTGAAAGCCCCCAGAGGCTGCAACACCTAAGCAAGAGGCACCACTAACCAAACACTGGCATGAAGACCAAGGAATTCTCAAATCAAGTAAGGGACAATGTTGTTGAGAAGTACAAGTCTGGGTTAGGTTATAAAAAAAAAAAAAATATATCCAAATCTTTGATGATCCCTAGGAGCACCATCAAATCTATCATAACCAAATGGCAAAGAACATGGCACAACAGCAAACCTGCCAAGAGACGGCCGCAAACCAAAACTCACAGACCGGGCAAGGAGAGCATTAATCAGAGAGACAGCACAGAGACCTAAGGTAACCCTGGAGGAGCTGTAGAGTTCCACAGCAGAGACTGGAGTATCTGTACATAGGATGACAATAAGACGCTCCATAGGAATTGGGCTTTATGGCAGAGTGGCCAGAAGAAAGCCATTATCTTTCACCAAAAAAAAAAAAATGGCACATTTTGAGTTTGCAAAAAGGCATGTGGGAGACTCCCAAAATGTATGGAGGAAGGTGCTATGATCTGGTGAGACTAAAATAGAACTTTTTGGCCAAAGAAAATGCTATGTCTGGCGCAAACCCAGAACACCATTCAGCAGTCAGGACTGGGAAACTGGTCAGAGTTGAGGGAAAGATGGATGGTGCTAAATACAGGGATATTCTTGAGCAAAACCTGTACCACTGTGTGTGTCATTTGAGGCTAGGACAGAGGTTTACCTTCTAGAGGACAATGAATCCAAACACACCAAAATTATTTTTATTGAACGGTTCTCTGACATCAGAGGCTTATTTCAAGGGTTTTTCCAAAGTTCAGAAAGACTAAAAAAAATCGGGTCTGGGGATACCAAATGAAATACCGCACCATGCCTATGCTTTCCCCACTGACCGAAGCGGCGCTGGCTCTGTGGTACCGCCGACATACAACTTATGCACTATCCACCGACTTCAGCCCTCTAACACCCCTATTTGACAACCTGCACTTCCCGACTATGAAACCTCAGGACGGGTGGGTGGCTATGAGAGAGCAGGCTGGCCTACAGCACTCTCATTTGTCCATGCAACAGGCATATTCCTGCCATGTGAGGGAAACCAACCCCCTTCAACAATGTGGTTATCCATGATGACAAACTTCTGCTCTACCCTACACTTATCCTGTCTAATACATAGGATCCTAACGACCTTTGAGGAAATGTGTAGTCTCTCCCAGGTCCCCCAAAGTCGCCTAGTGGGCGTCCCCACTAGGCGACTTTGCTACTGCCTTTATGGATTCCGCTAACCTGGGTGTGCGCTTCTGATTGAATTGAGCGGTATTCTTTATGTGTTTCCTCTTGATTGTTAATTAAATTTATTATTGTATATGCATATTATTTAGTATTTTTTATTTGTTCATTAGAAAACTGCTGCTCCTGAGGAAGCATGATCCACGCGCAACATGTCGAGTCTCTGAATAAAAAATCTTGATATACCCGAATTTAGATTTGGACACACAATTCATTTGATACCTACATCAGGCAGTGTTCTAAGAACCGTTTCTGGCTTATGGTTATGAGTGATGTCACTTTCTATATGTACAGGGTAGACTAATAATTAACCTTATTTTATGTCATTGTAATAACTGTACCTCAATTCTCCTTTTATATTTATTTTTAATAAAATTAGAAAAATATTATTACTTCTTTAGTTCTTTTTACTTGGGTGCCTATAAAGTCCACTTTTTGCAATATTTCAATTTCTAATTAAAGAAAAGCTTGATTGGGATAGAGCGTGGAGCCGCACTGTTAACCCCTAATATTTTTAAAACTGCTCTCTATACACACATGACAATAAAGGGGGAACAATCCTATTCCTTATGCTATGCAGAAGCAAAGGCTCTGAAGATGCAAAATCTTCAACTAAGTCCTAAGCGGGCAACTGGCACAGATCTATACTACAAGATAACCTATCTGCAGCTTTTTTTGGCCCTTATCTTCGACCAACCACACCCTTTACCGTTGAGTCATGACTACATATTGCTATGTGCTTCAGTACTAAGCCACTTTGTTACCCATACTGGCCAGTTTCCCAGTCCCAGACGATGACCGGATTCTTCAGGACAAATTATTTTCAGTAACAGTGTTTTGGACCCTGACCACAAAGTATTTTATTAATAAAGATTTCCTACAAGCAATGCTGCTATATTCACATACATTTCCAAGATGCTTATGCACTGTGCAATAAAAGGACAGCTATGGAACAAAACGTACAAGATAAAATAAAATAGAGGATATTAAATTGTATACAGGCTGCACTGGTAGAGACATGATTAAATTGCAGACAGTTCCACTTCCACAATAGTGAAGCTGTAATGTTAAAGTGTCTTTATTACATGCATTGCACTATTAGCTTTGTAAATTAGTACCTCTTTCACAACAGGGTTGTCTGCCATGCATTCTTTATCTATGTAAACCTTTTCAGGCACATGAAAGGTGCCATTCTAAAGAGGAAACATGTTGGATGAAATAGGGAATTATCTGATTCATTAGGGGAATCCTAAACACCATGTAAACACTATACAAAGCTTTCACACTGGCTGCATAGCCACATTCTGAAGGGAGGTTTCTCTCTTTCTTTAATTAGCCATGAATATAAATGGCCTCCATCACTCTATGAAAATAAGTGGTCAATAGTGGCTGGTATTAAGTGGTCAATTATACAGGAGCCAATAAAGGCGGTTTGCAGAAGTTGAATTTAAGCAGGCATAATTACATACAGAAGTAAAAGAGAGGTAATTGTAGTTAGCGAGTAGCGTGGGAGGGCAGCCAATAACATAGCACTGACAACAGGATAAGTGACATGGCCATCAGGTTAGGATGACTTGATTTTCCTTCAGCAGCTGCATAATCAGTTTATGAAGTGACCTGCAGGCCTTAACATAGCCAGTAGCCCTCAGGTAGAAGCAATCAAACCTCTGATTTTAGTGGCTAGTGCCATCTGAGTGAACAAAGCCAAAATCTAAGTCCATCAGCTGCACTCCTGGATGATGTGGGAGTCAGAAGAACATGAGCTGGTTGACGTGGACATTCTTCTCTTTGAGAGAATTTGGGTGCTCTATACATGGCAGTAATCCAATGACAATTATTTTGGCTTCTGGGTGCAAAATATTTATGAGTCTTATGATGGCGTCCAACTCCTTCAGTCACTTCATCTTCAGACTTTTAATGGGTCTTGGTATCAATCCATAAAAGATGGTCTTCAGTTTGATTTGAAGTCTCCAATGGTGTGGCGTGCAATGTTCCCACCAATACTGAAGTTCAATGCATGCAGTAGAGAGAACAGTTCACTTTAAATACTGCATCTCATTGCTGCATTAACTGCATCATAGAGTCACCTACAAACAAGACATCTGGATCTGGGTCCTTACAGTTCAATAAAAACCTGTTGTGCTGGAGAGCCCCCTGGTCATTTCCATCCAGCATGAGATACAACAGCAGTTTGTGTCCCCAAGACTCATTATGCAGACAATCAGCTTGATGCTCCAGTAACTCCTTTCCAACCTTTTAATGATTAAGCACAGGTCAGATGTGTGAAATGCGTCTACTCTACATGACTAATACCTGGTGTCCCTGGTGTATCCTGGTCATTTTCAATAAAAGGTATTTTATTTTGGAACCTTTGGATGTGCATGCAGCATTTCTTCTTTTCTCAAGTTTTCACAGAGACTGGTCGGGGCTAGCACTCATACTTGGTTCCAATTGAGGTGTTGCACACACCTGGAGCAGGGGATCCCTTTTCTCTTGATTCAACCTTTTAAGGCCTGTTCATACTTGGTAGTTTTTAGCCATCAATATAGCATGGTTAGTTCACATATTTGCTTTGTAGCTCAGAGTAATTTTTTAAATAAGTAAAACAGCATTTTTTGTGTCTTGACATGCATTAAGTGGACTGTTTTGTAATAAATGGTTAACTCACACAACCACACATACAATATAATGACTTTTTGTACATTGTTAGTAAATCTACACCATGGCTTTTTTTTTATTATCTCTAATGTAAATGCATGCAAAACACATACAAAAAAACATGAAATGTAAAGACAAACAAGTGCGTGTGAAATCGCATGCATTAAGGCTAAGTCAAGATGTTTCAGCATGCCTGCCAAAAGTGTGTGCAGTGGTCAGTGTTGTTCACATAGTCACGTTTATGTTGCTTCGCATCATATCACACCAAAATTGACCCAATGTGTGTCATTTGGCATTCTTTACCGCTCCTTATATTCCTCCATTAACCTCCCTAGCGGTATCCCCGAGCGTGACTCGGGTTTGTTTTTTTCTTGTACTATCGGTAACCCCGAGTCACGCTCGGGGTAACATTGCAGAGCGACGAGCGGAGATCTTACCTTCTTCCTGCGCTCCAGCGATGTTCTCCGCTGTCCTCCCCTGTGATCGGCGACGCGATCGCCGGCGAGGTCACGCCATCCTGACTTCCTGGTTCCGCTCTCTGCGAGCAGCAGCGGCACACGGGAGCGGAACTGGGCGGGAATTTCAAAAAGTTAACACAACACAAACACATAAATAGAGGTGATACATTGTAATCTGAGAGAATTACACTGTATCATCTCTATCTGACTGATAAACCATACAGTGCCCCTTGCCTCCAATAAAATAAAATATAACATGGCATCAAAAAAGCGCCAATTCGCTACAAAATCGCCATTGGACCAGCTGAGTGACAGCGATAGCGACACGGAGTTGCTCGCAGAAATTAGCGATAGCGAGTCGTGGGGAGATTTGTCGTCTGACACTGACACGGATCTGACAAGTGACAGCGGTGATGATCCTGCACCTGACCTCAGCGATGTGCGCAATTGGTGCCCTATCGACTGCGATACAGACCAGGTAGCGCCGCCAAGATTCTCCTTCATTGGATCACCTGGGATGAAGGTAGATGTCGAACGTGACAATCCTCTGGCATACCTGCAATTATTTCTCACGGAGGATGTAATTGAAAAAATTGTCACAGAGACAAATCGCTACCAGGTACAGCAATCCGCTACGCTGCATGCCAGGTTTTCCCGAAGCAGAAAGTGGGAACCAGTGACCAAAGAGGACATCTGGCAGTTCCTGGGACTCATCATTTTTCAGGGAGTGGTGGGGAAACCGCTCCAAAAATGGTACTGGACCACCAATAAATTACTGGCCACTCCGTTTTTTGGCACCGTGATGTCCGAATACCGTTTTTCCCTCATCATGAAATATTTCCATTTCACGAACAATGAAGAGTTTGATGAGGCCACGCATCCTGCACCCAAACTCAAAAAAATCTGGGAGGTATCGCAAATTATTGTGAGCAATTTCCAGCGGACCTACATGCCAGAAAGGGACATCTGCGTGGACGAAAGCTTGATGGCCTACAAGGGACGCCTGAGCTGGATACAATTTATTGCATCCAAAAGAGCGAGATTTGGCATAAAGTCCTACATGCTCTGCGAGTCATCCACCGGGTACATATGGAATTCGGTCATTTACACCGGTAAAGGCACGAAGTTCAACCCCAGGTACAGCGGCTATGGGATGGCCACATCATCAGTCCTCACACTGCTGGAGCCATTGCTGAACCAGGGATATTGTGTCACCATGGACAACTTCTATACGTCTCCGGAACTTTTTGATGTTTTGCTAAAAAACAAGACCGATGTGTATGGTACTGTTAGGCCCAATCGACGTGACATGCCATCTCTGTTCTCCCGGAAAAATCTAAAAACCGGAGAAATGTTTGCCTGGCAGAAGGGTAAGATGATGGCAATGCGATGGCGAGATAAGAAGGACGTGTGTCTCATGAGTACCGTGCACAATACCACCACTGCCATGGTCCACACCAAACGTGGGAAAGATGTGCTGAAGCCGCAAGTCGTCATAGACTATAATTGCACTATGGGAGGCGTGGACAGAGCCGATCAGGCAATGACATTTTATCCGGCTATGCGCAAGCAGCAAAAAAATATTATAAAAAGATTTTCCGGCATCTTCTGGAGCAATGCCTTTGGAACGCATATGTCCTATATAGAGCACAGAGTCGCAAGCCTCTTATTCATGCTGATTTTACCTGGAAGGTGGCTGAGCAGATTTTCCTCCAACACCAGACACCATCAGGATCTGCGATCAGACCTGGACGACATGCTGTTGATGTTGTCAACCCAGAACGACTAACAGGTCGTCACTTTGTGGACTACATACCACCAACCGCAAAAAAGGCAGCACCTACCAGGATGTGCGTGGTTTGCTGCTCAAAGAGAGATAGCAGTGGAAAAAAAGTCCGAAAAGAAAGCCGGTTCTATTGTCCGGATTGTGATGTTGGACTGTGTGCTGTACCTTGCTTCAAAATGTATCACACTCAGGATGTTTATTGAATTTTCTTTGTTTGACAAATTTCATTATTTCACATTACATTATTGAATAAAATTATATTATTTATAAGATTATAATTCATGATTTTGTGTTTCTAACTTTATCACATCTGGGATGTCTACTAGAGCCTTGTTTGGTCAGGTTTTAGTAAGTAATTACTAAGAATTGCAGGCCTATGATACATAACACCAAATTTTCATGCAAAAGAATTGTACCACTTTTGGAATAGAATTCCTGACAGAATCATACCGCCAGGGAGGTTAATGTCCATGTAAAGGCGATCCTAACGTGACATAAACACCCCTATGGTGTTTACAGCATTTTTGAGAGAGGAGGCATCTGGAAAACTTTATTTAACGCAATGCAAACGTGTTAAAAATGTGTGTTAATGCAATAGGTGCATTAAAGGGTCTTTAAATTTCAAAGCACATCTAAAAATGGTCAAATTAAGCCCATTATTGCATGTGCATTGGTGTAAAAGGCCATCTAAGGTCTGTAGCCAGTAGAAATCATCTTGGAGGAAAGCAGCCCCAAGGCCTCAAAACCACCCTTTCCATTTGAAGCACAAGGAAGCATCCTTTACAAAATAAGGCAGCTTTACCCCTCTTGCTGAAGTGATAGTCACAAGAAAAAGGGTATAAGGGCTGAGGGAATATCCCAAATTAGCTTTAAAGCTCAGACTGGGGAAAGGAGAGGATGTCCCACAGAATATTGTCCAGAGTGAAACTAGCATGCCTCGCACCATGCAAAGTAAACCTTCCAAGTGTGAAGACAGACTTTCTGGGAGGTCAATTTCCTAACTTTAAAGTGGAGTTCCACCCAAAAATGGAACTTCAGCTTTAAGTGCTGGTGACCCCTGACATGCCACATATGGCATGTCATTTTTTTTTTTTTTTTGGGGGGGGGGGGGGTACCCTGTTTTTAGAGGCTCCCAGCTCCCACTGGCGCCAGAAGGAAGATCACCTCTCCCCGTTCCTCCCTGCAATCTTCTGGGACACGTCACAGGTCCCCGAAGATTGCACGGCCATTCACAGCATGTGCAGAGCGTGCCCGACTGTGAAGCCCACAGTTAGAATACCAGTGCAGCATAGAGGAGGGGGAGAGGAGTGAGGCTTCCTGCACCCACATCGCTGGACCATGGGACAGGTGAGTGTCTGATTATTAAATGTCAGCAGCTACACTTTTTGTAGCTACTGAATTATAAATGGGTAGAACTCCGCTTTAAGCAGCATAGAACTAATGAAGCTGAAGAGACACTGATCCCTCAGGACTTGAGCTTCAACAGTCAAGACATAAAAGCCAGCCAAATACTGCAGCTGCTGATTTTTAAAATAAGCACACTTACCTGCCCAGGGCATCCGCGATGTCCTCACCCAAAGCCGACCCATCCATCGGCTCCGGGTGGAGGCATCAGCATCTTCAGTAAGGGAATCAGGAAGTGAAGCCTTGCAGCTTCACAGCCTGGTTCCCTACATGCACAAGCTGTGCTGCGCATTCTGAGTGGTCCCTGCTGTCTTCTGGAACCTGTGTGTTTCCCAGAAGGCAGCAGGGGGGACGGAGGAGGGGCATGACATAGCGTAGATCGCCATGGATACTGTGTCGATCTTTCGCCGGAAGTGGGAGCAAATACCCGGATTAGACAGGTATCAGTTCCCCCCTCACCCCCGAAAGGTGCCAAATGTGACACCGGAGGGCGGAGGAACCAGATCAGCGAAAGTTCAATTTCTGGGTGGAACGCTCCGCTTTAAATAAAATAAGCAACCACTCCCCTCCCCCCCCGCTATATCCAAAGCCAGCCTCCCGGGTGTATAGCAAACCAGCACAGTGCATAGAATGTTACATTGTGAAGAAAGATCTGGGCTGTGGAGAAGCTACAGTTTCTCAACACATTTCACAAACATGCTTCTTCAGGAGTAGGGCGTTTAAATAGTAAATTAAAACAAAAGAGCATACTATATATACAAATCACACATCTACATACAAATAAATATATAACATGGCATGGCATCCTATCTATGGTAAGGTATGTTTATTTAGTTCCAACTAAACTCTGGGCACCCCAATTGAAAAAGTGAAATGAGAGGGGTACTGGAGAAGATAAAAAAAGTGAAATGAGAATGTTAGTTTCCAGTACATTTTTCCAGAAAACAATCTGGGTGGTTTTCCATGAGAATCATGAACAAAGATCACGTATAGGGACCACAGGTAGAAGGAGAGGGCAACACAAAAAAATACCAAATGTGCTACTAATCTAATATTGCAAATCTGCACACACATAGACTTAGTAAATATCCTGTCATTTATTTCTAGAAAAAAAAGGAGGGTATAAGGAGACAATACACCAGTAAAGTCCCCTAGTACCTTCTTGTTTTTTACCATCTTGAAGGAGGTGACCACGGGCAGAAGTGCTGTACACAGGTTACATGCTAAATACAGGTCTAACATGTAACAGGTTACTAAAGGTAAACTTATCCTTTAAGCCTTATACAATGTCTAAACTCTCCTCCTTTGTATAAACTAACAAATCAAAATAAAAGTACAAATAAACACAGCTGTGTGTGGGCAAATATATACTTTCCATAAATACATTGTACATAAATCCCAAAAATCTAATTATATTCATCCGTCAGGTTGATTACATAATCTCAAATCATATGTAAATTGTTACCAATCATCTGTTATGACATATTAAAAATGATAGGTGGATAGTTCTGATTTAAATTCAAGGGTCGCTGGTTCGAATCCCAACCATGACACTACCTGCCTGGAATTTGCATGTTCTCCCTATGCCTGTATGGGTTTCCTCCGGGTACTCCGTTTTTTTTTTGTCCACACTCCAAAGACATGCTGGTAGGTTAATTGCATTCTGTCTAAACTGGTCCTAATATGCATGAATGTGAGGGCAGGGACTAATTTGAATGTATAATGTACAGGTAAAGCGCTGTGTAAATTGACGGCGCTATATAAGAACCTGAGATAAATAAAAAATTATATCCACATAATATATTGTATATAAAAAAACAAAACAATAATATAAAATTATAAGACTGAATGAACAAATATAAAGTATGTCTCCTAACAAAATAAATACTATTATTTAAAAGGGTCATCATTATAAACCCGTATTTCCACAAATTGCTATCATAGATTATTTATTAAGTTTTGCATTTTCAAAAAAATGCAACAAGTGCTTTTTTCTAACTCTTTTAAAGTAGGAATTTATTGTCGCTGTTGTACAATTTTGGCAACAGTAGGTAAAAAACAAAACAAAAAAAAAAACAGTCAGCGTCAGCCTCTAACTATAAAATACAGGATGAGGGAATTTGGGGTGGAGGAACTTGACTGGCCTGCACAGAGTCCTGACCACAACCCGATAGAACACCTTTGGGATGAATTAGAAGGGAGACTGTGAGCCAGGCCTTCTCATCCACTTCAGTGGCTGACCTCACACATGCTCTTCTGGAAGAATGGTCAAACATTCCCACAGGCACACTCCAAACCTCATGGACAGCCTTTCCAGAAGAGTTGAAGCTGTTATAGCTGCAAAGGGTGGGCCAACTCATTTGTGAACCCTACGGACTAAGACTGGGATGCCATTAAAGTTCATGTGCGTGTAAAGAAAGGCATCCCAATACTTTTGACAATATAGTGTATATGTGAATCTCTGGCTAGGGATAAGGGTGTTATATCACGCATTAACTGCTTCTCTAACAGCAAAAACCAAGCCAATGACCCACTGGGAAGCGGAAGTCAGGTCACACCCCCCGAATGGGAAGATATACTTAGCAATATGTTAAAGAGCACCCGCACAATATCAGTCCGCAAAACTGTGATTAAACTCATACCAGGTGGTATATGACACCAACTAAGCTTCATTCTATCTATCCCACAGTGTCCCTATCATGTTTTCATGGCTGCCCTTACCGTGGTTCATTTGTCCATATTTTGTGGAGCTGCAAACACCTTCAACCTCTATGGCAAATAAAGTATTTATCATATTTAAAAAAATAATAATTTTGTAATAAATGCTTAATACCTCTAATAGATAGGATGGGGCAAACACCTTGGTGAAGACCCAAGGTCCTGTGAACAGGCTAGACAGAAGGGTAACAACCTGAAAGGTTTATGTACTCACAGCACAATGCAAACAGGCATTGATGCAGAGGAAAAATGGGGATGTGTAAACAGGCATCCTTGATTTCTACAGAAGCTAGAGGCTAGCATGTCCACTGGCTGAAAGGCAGCAAAGATGGCAAGTTTGACACCATGAAGTGAGGTGGAGGTAGGGATCAGATCTTGTGAAATCCAGAGAGACATTATTCTGGACCCTTATGCCTAAAATATTCTGTGCCCAGATGGCTATGAAGGCTGACAGGCATCTCTTCACTCTGACAAGTGGGGGCGCCCACTCAATGCTAGGAAATCTTGTTCCCAGACTTGGCAAGCTTAGGTGTCTTTGAGTTGGGCTTGGACTTGACAAGGTCCAAAAAATGAAAGGAGCTTCTTTTGCCTCAGGAGTCTGGAGGGTTTCAGCCCTCTTTGGATATGAGTACTCTTACACCCATGATCTAAGGGTTCAAGGAGTTACCAAAAGATATCGAAGCATGACACTTCTTGCAGGAAAGCTCTGCAGACCAACATTTGAGCCACAGAATCCTTTGCACACACACAAAAAAGGCTTCTCCTGGTAATTTGGCATAGAGTTTCTGCTAACCTGTAAACACAGCAATGTTACAGGCAAATACTCAAACTGATTGAGGACAGATCGATCTGTAAAAATGGACCCAGGGTCTTGGGCCATGCCCTTGGACCAGACAGCCAAGATCTGACAAACAGACATAGTGGTTACAGCAGGCTGTATAGCAGGACCACTAAGAGAGAAAAATAGGATTTTTATAACAGCTTGCCTGTAAAATCCTTTTCTTGGAGTACATCATGGGACACAGAGCCTTAAGTAATTACTTAATGAGTTATAAGCCACCTTCAGGTGATGGACATTGGTATACCCAATCCAGGAAGTTCACTCCCTATATAAACTATATAACCCCTCCTCCTTCCAGGAGCACATCAGTTTTTTGTAGCAAAACAATATACTTAAATTCCAAAAAAGAGGGGAGGGACGTCTGTGTCCCATGATGTACTCCAAGAAAAGTATTTTATAGGTAAGCTGTTAAAAATCCTATTTTCTTTATCGTACTTCATGGGACACAGAGCCTTAAATAGTAATTACTTAATGGGACATCCCATAGCATTGCTACTTCAGGGGAGGGAGACACAACACGGAGGGTAACCCCAGACTTGAGGATCTATACTGCTGCCTGAAGCACACTGCGCCCGAAGGCGATATCCTCAAAGCTCTGCATAATGCTTTTGGTAGTTCAGCCAATTCCCGGGCTTGTTGTGTAGGAAACTCTTTAACCACTTTACGACCAGCGCACAACGATGCACGTCCATTTTTTAAAGAGGGATATCTCAGTAACGGCAGCAGTTGCTGCCACAACCAAGATATCCATCTCTTCAAGCGCTGGTCGTGTGTACTATAATAGTGGTCTCTGTGGGAGGTTCAGCCCCCCTCCCGATCGGGACCTGTCTTGTCTGTGGTATGGAGACGAGTGAGGCTAAGATGGTCACCACCTGTCTCTATGCCATAGCAGGGAGGAAGCAACGTCAAAACGCCACTTCCGCCCAAATTTTTTCAATGTAATTTTTTCAAATAACATTTTTTATTTTTTTATTGCATTTAAGTCCAAATATGACATCTGAGGACTTTTTGACCCCCATATCTCATATTTAAGAGGACCTGTCATGCTTTTTTTCTATTACAAGGGATGTTTACATTGCTTGTAATAGGAATAAAAGTGATCCATTTTTTTTTTTTAAAACAGCTCGCGCGCAGAAGCGAACGCATATGTGAGTGGCGCAACCGAACTACCGAAAACGGTAGTCAAACCACACATGTGAGGTATCGCCGCGATCAGTAGAGCCTGAGCAATAATTCTACCCCTAGAAGTCCTCTGTAATGCAAAACATGCAACCTGTAGAATTTTTTAAATGCCGCTTATGGAGATTTTTGAGGGTAAAAGTTTGACGCCATTCCACGAGCAAGCGTGACATGTTGGGTAACATTATCTTTCACAATATAAAAATAAAAATGGGCTAATTTTACTGTTGTCTTATTTTTTTATTTAAAAAAGTGATTTTTTTCCCAAAAAAAGTGTGCTTGTAAGACTGCTGCGCAAATACGGTGTGAAAAAAAGTATTGCAATGACCACCATTTTATTCTCTAGGGTGTTAGAAAAAATAAAAAAATAAAACAATATATAATGTTTGGGGGTTCTAAATAAAAGAGGCTCGGTCCTTAAGTGATTAAACGCCTGTCTAAATTGGTCCTTTAGGGATTGACAGACGCCTATTGCAGCGACTGCAGGCTGAGTAATGGCACCTGCCAAGGAAAAAGTAGATTTTAACAGGGATTCCAACTTTTTATCTGTTGGATCCTTAAGCATTTGTGCATTGTCTACAGGACAAGTTAGGCTTTCATTCACACTGGAAATCGCAGCATCAACTGTTTGTACTTTCCAATTTTTGGAGAATTTCTCCTTCAGGGGATAAAGAACTGAAAATCTCTTAGGAGGGAGAAAATGCTTATCTGGGTGATCCCATTCAGCAAAAATAAGCTGTTCTAGTAATGCATGAACAGGAAACGCATGCAAAGGCTGAGAAGGTTTTAAGGAACCCAAGGAAGAAACCAAGCTTTCAGGAGACTCTGTTAGGGGTAGCATGAAAGTGGAACGAACCATCTCCGTAAGAGATTGTATCAGCAATTTCTCAGATTGTGAGGCTGAAAAAAGGTTCATCTGCCGTTGTTTCCTCCGCAGAGGAATCATTGGTTTGTTTTTCCTTCTGATCGACTGAGGGTAACACCTCATCCTGTGCCTACTGTTCCCCTTGCAAAGGGTCTGAAGTGGGGGAGGGGGATCTAGCACTCTTCCTATCCATTTGAATGGAGGATGCGATTAAAGCCACTAATCTTCCTTCCAGACCGTGCAGGGTAGAGGAAAGGACATCTTCAGTCACGTATACAGTTTGTTCCAATGTTCCACAGTTTGTTCCAATGGCTCACCCTGGCTTGCCATAATTAGTAATTCAGGCAAGGATGACAGCGTGGAAATGCGACTTGAGATCCTAGTGTCTGGGGGTGAAACCTTTAGTACCTTTTTGGTCTTTGTGGTGTCTTTTATGGCAGACAAAGTCCTAAGCACAAAAACAGAGGCACTATACAACTGCACTTAATTGCTGAATATAGTCATGACAGTAAAGCCGCTATAAAATTCAGCCTTGTGCTGGGGAAAAAAGTGTCCTTCCTGTATCAGGAATGCCAGTTTGCAACCCTCACGTGCCCCACAACTCCTGTGTCCAGACTGCTTGTTTCCTCCTTGTCAGTCAAGGAGATTGTCCCAGCTGGGTTTATATTATCTTTGCCTGCCCTGCGTCCTCGTGGACGTTTCACATCTCTACACTTAGGCCCCACCCGCTCTGTAAACCCGCCCTGTTTCATTTTTTTAAATGTTCCCGCTCATGCGCGGTGGCTTCCGGGTCTACAGACCAAACACGAGGGGGAAGGAGGCAGAGTCCTGTCAGCAACAGGCAAAGAAAACACAATAACAGTGGTAGCAGTAACACCACCCAACACAATGGGGGGGGGGAGGCAGAGTCCTGTCAGCAGCAGGCAAAGAAAAAAAATAACAGTGGTAGCAGTAACACCGGGAGCTCAACACCACCTGCGGCGCGGGGGGTCGGCTAATGTAAGGGGGGTATACCGCTGATGTTCCTCTAACCCTCCGGTCTGTTCGGGGGGGAGAAAGAAAGTATTTGGCAGATTTCTTTACCTAAGAAAATCCCCCTGCACACGCTGCTGTGGCCACACAGAGACTGACTGAGCTTTACAGTGAAGACAACAGATTAAGGTATATGCATAGACTCCCTCTAGTGGAAAATGAAGGCATGATATTTTTTCCCTAATAGAAGAAAGCATAGGTGGACTTTTTAGTTCCTACGTTTCTTACTTTATCCCCGCCACAGGATTTGCGGAATTAACAGACAATCCAACCTTCACCCATCATGGCAGGCTGCGTTTAGCAGACCTTCAAGGACCAGGTCCTTTGATATCAGGGTTCCACTCCCTTGGACCTGTAAAAGCACTCCACCAGGAAAGCTTTAGGTAATGTAGCAAGACCTAAGCCCTGGGTCCAGCCCTAAAAGAGAGGTGTTACAAGCAAGACCTCGTGCTTCAGATATGAGGCCCCAGGTACTATCCACTTTGGCCTCAGTGGCACTTTGGATGGATCTGGTCTATGGAGGCTATTTAAATACAGCATGGATCCCTCCTGGAGCTCCTCAGAGCACATCTTCACTTGTGACCAACACCTTAGACACTGGCGAAAAAAATTATGTGCTCCTGGGAGGAGGAGGGGTTATATAGGGAGTGAAGTTCCTGGATTCGGTATACACCAGTGTCCATCACCTGAAGCTGGCCTATAACCCATTAAGTAATTACTTAAGGCTCTGTGTCCCATGATATACAATAAAGAAATATGGCTTTAAGAAGGGCTTCTAATGATCTATTCACAAGGTTCTTAAACACTGCAATATTCTCAACAAGGAACAGTAAGGGTTGTATTAGGGTAGGGAATGGGTTCCATTTTTTCAGTTACCCCTCCTAAGTAGGGCATTTTTTTAACAAAGCTTTTGGGAGGCACAAAGGTTTTCTTTGGATGAGGCCAATCACTGCACAAGTTCCAAGAGCAAGTGTACAGGAAATGTTTTGGCTGGCTCAGGAATTCAAGGAGCGATTGATGAACTTTGGTTTGGTCGACACAGGATGCACTAGGGCAAGACTGCATGAATAAACACATGGATAGTGGATCTTTACCTTGGTACAAGGATCAACAGAGTGAATATCCTACTGTGTGGAGCCCTCAGAGTCATGAGATGAGGAGTCCTCTTCCTCCTATGCAGGAAGCACAGAAGTTGCAAAAAGAAAATCAGAGGTTGACCCTGGAGGAGAGACAAAGAGGTCTTGCTTTCAGCCACAACAATCTAAGGCCTCTAACAGGGTAGATATCTTTCCCATAAATGAGACGTTGTGGCTGAGAAATTCTCTCTGCATAGACTGGAAGAAGAAGCAACTGAAAGAGCTAGTGAGAAATCAGAGGAGGGCAGCGACACAGACTGTAGGCACTGGTAAGGACTATCTGATTCAAGGCCATTACAGAGATGCTGCAGACCCTTTTGTGAGCTGTTACCTGAAAGGTGGTTGACAAGGCATACTACCCTTTTCTCCCCTGTGCCTACAATCCACCCAAAAATCTATGTACAGTTTACCCAAAGGGTTACACACAGCCTTTGCTGTAGATCAGGAACAGAGAATGTGTTTTGCGATCAGTCATTGTAAGCAAAGGTCCCTAGAAATGTCCAAGGATCACTGTGTACTGTAGCCAGGGGGAGGCAGGGAGTTAAGCACATTTCTGTGCCTTCCAACTGCATGCCAAGAGATCATAATAGCACACTCCTGCACAATAAGTCCCAGTGGAATTGAGGCTGCACAGGATCCCCAGATCATAACTCACTAATTCTTAGTTGTTAAAATATACAGATATATAATAAAGTAATAAAAATTACTTTTATCCATTTTCCATAAATGTTATTAAGGCTTCTAGAGCTAGATTAACTGTTGGCTTCCAGGATATACAATTGACAAATTGTTTCCAGAACACTTGCCAAGTGGGGAGAAACGTTCTATTACGGTATTTTTATAAAGAGGAACACATACAAATGGAGGGGTCTGAAGAAAGCTCTGAATTTCGGGAAACATTTAAAAGCGACTGGCCATGGGAGGGACTGCTATTGTAGACCACCTACTAAAAATTTTAGATGTCTGACTGTGTCTGAATTTAGTAAATGAATCACAGGTTTACAACAAGCATGCTCTATAGGAGTATTAGACAACTATCTGAACTCAGTAATTGTTTTTGAGTCTATTACAGAACTGAAGCAAAAGTATCACAATAACAGGCAGCAAACTAGTGCTCTCAGAGTAGATTTCAACAATGGCAACCTTTACGAATCTTTTAACAAATTCCCTATAAAAAGATCATCTGTGTTCAGTAAAGTTTAGATTTGTTCACCAATTACCAAGCTTTTAGTACTTCTGCTCTAAACTTTTTGTTAAGAAACTCGGGATTAGAATTCTAGATTATGGTATTATACTTAGTTTTACACTTTAATATATTATTGCTACACTAAACATCATATATCTTGTGACTGTTATATGGATAAAAATGCTTAATGAAGAAACATAAAAATGTGTTTTGCAATATCACAACTTTTAAAACATGTTATCTAAAAAAAAAAAAAAAAAAAAAAAAATGTTTTCACTTTTTGTTTTGAGTTCCACCTAAAAACAGCACTGCAGTTCCTGTTATGCGAGTGTGCCCAGGCACTACTGTGCCTACAGCCTCATAGCTGTATATATGCAGTGTGAGAATTAAAGGACCGCTGCCTCTGACTGCTGATATGGAGTGAGCCCACGTACACACGGTCGGAGATTTTGCCAACCAAATCCATCGGATTTTGCCCGTCGGATTTAGCCCGACGGATTGTGTCCGAAACTGTTGCATACATACGGTCGGGCCAAGTTGGCGAAAAATCCGATCTTTCAGAACGTGATGACGTAATTTCGTTACGATGGGACTACATTGCAGGCTAGTAGCCAATAGCTTTGATGTAGGAATTTGATCTGAGCATGCGTGGCACTTGGTCTGATGAAAATGCTCTACACATGATCGGATTAGGTCCGTCCAGCCCAGTTGGTCGGGAAATATTTCCAACATGTTGGAAAATTGGGTCAGTCTTTTATGTCAAGTCACAAGCTCTAATCATCACAGAGTTTAACTAGATTACACTGCAAGGGGAGTAAAAAGCATGCAATTTTGGCAAGGCTTGAGAACAGCTTAATATTCATGGAGGTTTAGATACAAATGCTGGAGCAACTACCCAGAGCAACCAGGATCTTTTTTTTTTTTCTTTAAAGATGAAAAAACATTGTTTTCTGAGGGTACCTGAACTATTTTTTGTTCCTGGTTGCCATTTAGAACAGTGGTCTCCAAACAGCAGCACTTTGCTTGCGTTTATCCAGCCCTAGAGGCATAATTCCTGCCACTGGCAACAACAATGGGGCATTATGAAGGCCAGTAAAGTGGCCAATTTTTTTAAAAAAGTTTGGAGATCCCTGGTTTAGAACACTGCTAAGGCCGATCTTCATGCCCAGGGACTGCATTATCCAAGTTAGCCACCAGCAGTTCTGTTCCTCCCCATTGATGAACAGCAGTTACAGTGGGGCATATGGAAATGGGCACTGTGGGGCTTGTAATGCCGCATACACACAATTGGAAATTCAGTCATCAAAAGACCGAGGAGAGCTTTTCATCGGAAAATGCGACTGTGTGTAGGCTCCATCGGACTTTTGCTGGCTGAATTTCGGCCAGCAAAAGATTAAGAGCATGTTCTCAATTTTTCCAACGGAAAAAGTTTCTATTGGAAATTCTGATCGTCTGTGGCAATTCCGACGCGCAAAATTCTGACGCATGCTCAGAAACAATTAGTTGAACTTCATTTTCACGGTTCGTCGTAGTGTAGTATGTCACTGCGTTCTTGATGGTCGGAATTTGCTGTAACCGTGCGTAGGCAACACAAGTTTGAGCAGAATTCCATCGGAAAAACCATCCAAGGCTTTTCTGACGAGAATTCCGATTGTGTGTACACGGCATAAAAATGTGGAATGTAGGAGAGCTTTATGCCCATCTACGCTAAGTGACAGAGTATGCCACAGAATCCATATACCCATGTCCCCTAGAGAGACCAGTAGTTTCTACAGGAGAACTGAGCTGGGGATGAACACATCTTTGCTGAAAATGGTTTATACAAGCAATTATTATTAAAAAGATTTTTCAAGGACAGCAAAAATGTTTTAGGCCTCTTTCACACTGACGTCCCGTTCAGGCCCGCCTGTCAGTTTTTCAGGCGGACCTGAACGGGTGCTCCATAAAGCTCTATGGAGCGTCGGATGTCAGCGGTGACATGTCCGCTGACATCCGACCCGCTCCGATCCGAAAAAGTGTAACGGAGGAAAAAGCTATTTTTCCATCCGTCTGCGGATCGGATCGGATGACGACGGGCACTGCGGTCCGTCGTCATCCGATCTCCCATAGGGGAGAGTGGCGCTGTGACAGGTCCGTCCCTGCGCAGTGTGCAGAGACGGAGCTGTCATCTCCCTGCTCAGCGGGGATCGACGGAGTGATCCCCGCTGAGCAAACGGATATCCACGGGGCGGATCAGAACTGATCCACCCCGTGTGAAAGGACCCTTACAGTTACAGCAACAGCAGGTAATTGGAATCAATCTTTCACCCACATACATTCATATTACTGAAGTTTGATTTATACGTAATACAGCACTTAGAAAACAACCATCTATTTGCACTGCATTGGAATTCTTTAGTCCATCCTTAATGATGCTTTGTTTTACGGTCATTTTTTGAGATTCGAAACATCTAAGCAAGTGAAATGTGTGAATGGCTTTGACCGGACAATGTCCTCATCACATGTAGGTAATGAATTAGACAAGAACAAACAGACTGCTGACTACTCAGATGTGGGGATGGAAGCTAGGTGAAGAGCCCATCAACAAGCACATGCTAAGGGCAGTTTACTTGTTGGTTTACAAACACAAAACCATCAGATAATTGTCAAATGGGGAGCAAATCACACAGTTGTGGGAGTAGAAGCCCTTTCTCTAAAGAAATCTATAACTCATAGACCTCGTGCACACTGAACATTTTTTACAGATGCTCCTAGGGGTGTCTGCCATTTTTTTTCAGCCTCTAAACTCCTCTGCAAATGAAGGTGTGAGCCAGACAAAGGTATGGAATGAATCCTCATTGTGGCACCATCCCATTTAATTACATAACAACCACAACATAACCCCTGTTAGAGGAAGGGCCACATCCTAAAAAGGAGGAGGGAACCTCAACATCCACAGGGGAAGGCACTTTAATTGTGCCAATAAATGAGGAAGAATAGAACCTTCAGTAGTATAAACATTTTTTTTATATTATCACATTAAAGAGATGAAGTGCCATCAAAAGTAAAATCATATTGTATAAAACCAATACAATGTTAGACAGTCAGTCTTAGATATCATAAATGTTTGGAATCAACATGTTTCACTGTTATCAGCTTCTTCAGGATTCACACTTAACGATGGACACCACATAGTTCAGACTGACTTTCAGGGAGACCTGGGCATGGTTACTCTAGAGCCCCTCCTGTTTTATCCATAGAGAGACACATGATCCTAGAAATTAAATTTGGACTTCCCAGATATCAAGTAAAGGTAGTATAAATGTCACAAAAATATGTGCTTAGCTTGCCTGGATCAAAATGACATGCTCTTGTTCACAGGAGGATTTTATCCAGCATTGGATGCAGAGGAATACGAGGGGTGTACATCTCCACAATATAGGGTAACTCCACACCTTCTACACCGTTCTTAATGCTTAAACCAAACACCAAAGTTTGTCTCACCAAACCCTCTATTTTTGTGACATTTATACTGCCTTTACTTGGTATCTGTAGAGTCCAAGTTTAATTTTTAGGATCACATGTCTCTATGAATAAACAGGATGGGCTCTAGAATAGCAATGCCCAGGTCTCCTTAAAAGTCAGTAACAGTCTGATCTATGTGGGGTCCATCGTTAAGCATGAATCCTGAAGAATCTATCAACGAAAAGCATAGATTCCATAGGCTTAAACTATTCAAGACTGACTGTCTAACACTGTATTGTTTTTTTACGATATGATTTTAATTTTGATCGCACACCATCTTTTTAATGTGATACAAGAAAATTGTTTTTATACGACTGAAGGTTCTCTTCTACCTCGTTTGTTGGCACAATTAAAGGCCCTTCCCCTGTGGATGTTGAGGTTCCCTCCTCCTTTTTAGGATGTGGCGCTCCCTCTAACAGGTGTTATGTTCTGGTTTGTTATCTCCTGCATGTTAGCCTGTGTGTCTATGCACACATAGGCTTTTAGCAGAGGTTAGTGGTGGGGCTTTTAGAAGCAGGAAAAAAAAAACAACCACTGCCAGTACATCCAGGAGCAGCAGAGTTTGGGCAGAAAACTAGGCGCTAGGCACGTTTAGCGCTTAAACATTAATTCATTTCATTGGCCAGAATAAATTATTTATTCTGGCCAATGAAATTACTTGACGCTCAAGAGCTTGATGTCTGTAAATGCTCCAAAAAGCATGTAAAAACTTTAGTAACTGTCACAAGCGTCAGGCATTTTTTCTGCAAAAAAGTTGCTGGTTTCTAGTAGAGTTAAATAAACATCTTGTGTGGATAAGGCCTAATATGGAGGCCTAGTCTCACCATTATTTTTGAGTAACAGACATATTACACTGATTGCCCCACAGCTGTCATGGAATTTTCTGTATAACTCCTTAGGGCACGACACAAGTTTCATCTTTGTCTCAGACAAGCAGATATTTTGTTTATTTTAAAATTTCCACCTGCTATATAAAGCCCTTCTGCATCTGCATTGACTGTGTTTTTGTGATGCTCTATTGAATAGAAGCCTGCTTAGACTTCTGTGTTCCCTGTTACACTTACAGTATGTGTATACGTGTATGTATATGTATATATATATATATATATGTATGTATGTATGTATAGCTCAGGGGGATCACTTTCCCTGGCAAAAAGGCAGGCCAGAATTCAGGTCTTTTCTTAACCATTTGCCCTCTGGAAGATTTACCCCCCTTCATAAAAAGGTCAATAACCAGGCCATGCTGGTGGTATTTTATCACCTCTGGGTTTTCTAGATTTTGTGCTATAAACAAAAAAAAAAGATTGAACGTTTTGCAAATAAAAAAAACAAAACAAAAAAAATACTTTTTACTTTCTGATATGTATTCTGGTACATGTATTGGGTTAAAATAAAAATCCAGAAAAGCGGATATCGATTGGTTTGTGCAAAAGTTATGGTGTCTACATACTATGGGATACATACTGGAGTTTCTATTTATTTTTTAATACTAGTAATGGTGGCGATCAGCGACTTATATAGAGGGACTGTGATTTTGCAGTGGACAATCTGACACTGAAAATTCTGTTTTAAAATTCAGTTTTATTAAAAAAGGTTGCAAACAGAACAAAACAGGAAAAAAAAACTAAACAGCACTCTCTGACAGATGAAGGACTTCTGATTGACAACAAAAAACAAGTGTTTTGCAAACCTTTTCTCACTCTTACAGAGTGATTACTACATGTAGATCTCTCAGGGGGCTTCCTGATTCCCAGGATAGAGCACCCTTTTGTTCCAGCCCCTCCTTATTTATTCCACCTGCTGCTGCTCAAAAGTGGGAAACAAAACTCATGCTCCCAACTTTATGGGAACAGTTTGGGGATGGCTCCTTCCTGTTCCAACATGACTGTGCACCAGTGCACAAAGCAAGGTCCATAAAGACATGAATGAGCGAGTTTGGAGTGGAGGATCTTGACTGACCTGCAAATAAAACACATTTGGGATCATTTAGAGTGAAGACTGTGAGCCACGTCCACATCAGAGCCTGAACTCACAGATGTGCTTATGGAAGAATGGTCAAAAATTCCCATAGACAATCTCCTAAACCTTGTGGACAGCCTTCCCAGAAGAATTGAAGCTGTTATAGCTACAAAGTGTGGGCCAACTCAATACTGAACCTTATGGGCTAAGATTGGGGTGTCCTTTAAAGTTCATGTGCATATAAAGGCAAGCGCCCCAATACTTTGGTAATATAGTGTACATAAATATATATACTGTATAGAATAAAGGCCGGCATGATGATGTACCCCCAGAAGGCAGGTTTATAGCAGACCATATATATAGTGGGCCAAAGGTATATAAATGGAAACAAATGGTGAGCATAAGTGCTGTGACACAAAAAGGAATAATGTGATATTCAAACACCTCATGAAGGTGAGGAGAAAACAATAATGTGACAAAAAACATAAAATCCAAACACTGAAAAAAATAGGATTTTTAAAACAGTTTACCTGTAAAATCTTTTTCTTTCATGTACATCAGGGGACACAGAGCCATAATAATAACGATATGGGTTATATCGGCGTATCAGGTGCTGGACACTGGCATGCCCCTTAAGGCGTGAACTTCCCCCATATAACCCCTCCCACTATTGGGAGTGCTCAGTTTTGTAGCCAAGCAATATAAGTGTATAAGAAGAAGGGAGGGACCTCTGTGTCCCCTGATGTACATCAAAGAAAACGATTTTACAGGTAAGCGGTTTTAAAAATCCTATTTTCTTTTCTTACATCAGGGGACACAGATCCATAGTAATAACTATATGGGCTGTCCCAAAGCAATGGCAACTGAAGGGGGGAGACAGAACAATGAACAGGAGGCCAGAGGACTCATAGTGCAGCCTGCAGTATATGCTGTGCCCAAAGGCAATATCCTCATGACCTTTAATATCGATTTGATAAAATCTGATAAACGTCTGAACCAAAGACCAAGTCGTGGCCTTAGAGATCTGAGCCATGGAGGTGTGATGATGCATCACCCAAGAGACACTAATCACCCTGGATGAGTGTGCTCTTAATATGAGAAGGAAGAATTTTCTTCTTTAAGCTGAAGCTTGAACAATCACTTTGACAAATCCATATGGAAATAGTGGATCTTGACGCTGCCTGTCCACATGTTGGACCCTCTGGCAGTCTAAACAACCTGTGTTTGCGAACCTGAGGAGTCGCCTTTAAGTAGACTCTGATTGCTCTTTCTACATCAAGAGAATGTAGTGCTTTCTCTTCCCCAGATTAAGGCTCTGGGGAGAAAGAAGGAAGAATAATATCTTGGTTTAAATGAAAACCTGTTACCACTTTTGGTAAGAATTCACGATAGGCTCAGAGACCGAAAAAGGAAACCTTCAGGAACCGGGGAACACTCAGCTTGACCCACAATCCTGGACCTATGACAGGACCCTGCCAGTAAACTTTTATTGGCCTCACTACCAAAAAGTACTGGATCCCAGGGCCCAGCTCTCAAAGAGAAGCATTCGCAAGCAAAACCTAGTTTCTTCGGATTACAAGGCCCGGGTACCATTAATTTTGCCCATTACAAAGACATCAGAACGGATCAAGTCAGAATGGCTGGCTCTCATCAAGGATTACTGCCCGTAGAGTTCAGTACAACACATCCTTACTCGTGCCCAACACCTTAGACACTGGCAAAAAAACGGAAGACTCCCAGTAGTGGGAGGGGTTATATGGGGGAAGTTCATGCCTTAAGGGGCGTGCCGGTGTCCAGCACCTGATACGCCGATATAACCCATATAGTTATTACTATGGCTCTGTGTCCCCCGATGTAAAAAAATGAAGAAGTGTTAATAAACTTCATAGAACATGTGTCCAATCAGATGACTGATGTTGATTCCTCAATAACAAACGATGAAGACAAGGAACTGGCTGTGTGGCACATTCAAAACAGGATAGACATTCTTCTAATGGAAAGTTGTAGATAAATACTTTTTACCAGACAAAGTGGACCCACCTGTCATAAGACAGTGGGTCAATCGAGCTTACATTGGCCGAAAACCAGATGATCATTGGTGGTACCAACTCAGATGCAGCTGGAGCCTGTAGAAGTATCACTCAAGATACAGAACGTTTGATCAATCAACAAGAATGAATCCAGGCATGGCACCGCCAAATGTCCAGAGCTCAGACAGATCAAAACAGAAGAAAATTGTACCTCAATGGAAGATCTGTGCCGGGAGCCAGTGACAAATGGAACAATATCACATTTTAACCTATCATAAAAGGCATACTCACCGAAGCCAAGATGCCGAGAGCGGTCGCTGTTGCGACTTGGCGCACGCAGCCCCTGAAGGTGGCACAGAGGGTGGTTGGCACCAAGAGGCACAAGCTACCATCAGGATAGCTACTTGCTTGGAGATCGGGCAGCTTGAGCAGAGCAGGTAAGTAGCGACCCGTGAGGGTCCAGGAAACACCAGCAACAAGTCCGTCAGGCAAAGAGCAAAGTCCAAGAGGCAGACCGTGGGTCAAACACAGTTCAGATCAGGAATCAGTAGTAACCAGGAACACTGAGACAAAAGGGCAATCCAAGAACAGGCCGAGGGTCAATCACAGGAGACAAGAGGCAAAGTCCAGGCACAGGCCGAGGGTCAAACACGTGAGAGAGCAGAAGTCTGAGGATCAAGCCAGATGTCGGGACCAGGAGACAATCAGCGTGGTCTAAAGGCAATCCGGGTCACAACGGGTAAGGCAGGTCACAGTAACAAACGCAGGAATCACAGGTAGTTGAAGACAAATCAGCAGTTTGCTTGAGTGCCAATGCTTCCTTTATAGGTCAGCAAAAGGGTCACGCTATGCATGCGCTTGTGCGCACGTGTGCCGCTCAGTGGGGCCGCGAATGTGCGTGCACCGTAGCGCAGTTCTATTGCGCACAAATGTGCGCCAGAGTGCCGTCCCCGTGCGCATGCCTATTCTTATGACAAAACCATAATGCAAAAAAAGAAAAAAAGGCTCCATATGGTGCAGGTCATAAAAGGAGAAGATTTTTAATCTTAATAAAAATATACAAACATCAATTCCAGATGGTTGCGTAAAATGTGATCACAAAAAATTAGTAAAAGCAATATAGGAAGCACATGAAGCAGGCCGATGCATTTTGACCTAAAGGTCTTCAACTGGGGCAGTGTTTGGACTTTTTTATGTTTTTTGTCACAACACATCATTGTGTCATTTTTGTGTTATAGCACTTATACTCACCATTTGTTTATATATATATATATATATATATATATATATATATATATATATATATATATATATACATATACACAGACCTTTGGCCCACTATATATATGGTGTTCCATTTTGGTATATTTGGCGCTACACTTTTATTTATTCACTTGGACTTTGTTTGTTTCAGTGTTAGCAGCTTTAAATAGACTGGTTTAGCGCATAATTTTTCCTTAACCTTCATATTAATTATAATATTAAATGCATAAAACACACAAATCTGGAAATACATATATTGTTGATTTTTATAAAAGTAATCTACAAAAAAGCTGCAGGGGTTTCAGCTGATCGAAAAATTTAAATCAGATCTAATGAAATCAGTCAGATGAGATAGAGAGGCTGGTTAACTATTAATTGAAAGCAAATAACCACTCCTATCTTGCAGTATAGATTTCTGGGTAATTACATTCACCTGGCGGCCCTTAGTATGTTGCCCCCCAGTAACTAATTATATACACAAATGACAGCTGAAATGCGACTAGTAGCAGCAGGTACCAGCTATACTTTACATTTCCCCTAATTATCCCTAACTTGAGGTCCACTCTATTTGGGTGAACTAGTGGCAGTATCCCTGTCATTTTGTCCCCATGGAATCACTCCCTCTGTAGCCAAGACAGCAGGATGTTCCTCCTATTGCTAATGATCGATAGTCAGCAGCATTCAGGCCCGCAACAGAGAGACAGGTCGCTGTATCTGGTTACAGTGGGAGAGATTCCATAAGGACAGACAGGCAGCCTATTTAGCAATTCTGTTGCTGGCAATTTGGACTACACAGCACAGACACTGCCCAACTACTGTACGAGGAAGTACTATAAAACTTATACCCTTAGTGCAATGGTGGTCTGAATTGCTATCTATTTCTGTCAGCGTAGGAAAGAGCTGAGGAAGTGAGGAACAGGGTAAGTATATCACCTTATCCATCATCCCCTAGACCAGCCTTTGTCAACCAGGGTGCCTTGAGGTTTCTTCAGAGGTGCCTTGGCATAATGCCTAAAAATTGCCCAAACATTCTATACACGCTGGCGTGTGGGTAAAGCTGCCTTTAATGCAGCGTACACACGATCAGACTATCCGGCGGACTTAGTCCGGTGGACAATCCACCGGACTTTCCAGCAGAGGTCAGCCAGACTTTCCAAACGAGCGGACTTGCCAACACACGCCCACATACGAACTGACTTTTCTGGCAGACAATCCGCCAGACTTTTGGCAGAGGTCCGTCTGACTTTTCAAACAAATGGACTTGCCCACACACGGAGTAAAGTCCGTTAATTTTTAACGTGACACCAGGTTTTTTGGGCATAGGGGTTCCCCTTTAAATCCGTACCAGGCGACGGGACTAGCAAGGTGTCAATCTCGCCGATGGAGGCGGCGACATTGACTTCCTTCGCTAGTCCCGTCTACATGGAGTCACGTTCAAAATGAATGGACTTTACTCCATGTGTGGGCAAGTCCGTTCATTTGAAAAGTCTGGCAGACTAGCACACAGACGAGCAGATTGTCCACCGGACTGCCGAGTCCGTTGGACAATTTGGAGTCAAGACTTCTTTCTAAGTCCACCGGACTTTTGGGAACAAAATGTCAGTCGGAGCACCCACACGGGCGAATTGTCACTTGCGTGTTTACATGTGATCAGCTGTGATTGGACACAGCCAATCACATGGGTAAAGAGGCGCAAGCACGGTGAGACTGGGGCGACGTCAAATGACATAGTCTCAGAACAAGAATGGATACCAACTGTCATCATTAGTCTATATGTCGAGCAGGATCCTCTCTCTTTCTGGAGGAGGTTAACCACTTCTGCCCCGGACCATTTTGCTGGTCAAAGACCAGACCACTTTTTGCGATTCGGCACTGCGTCGCTTTAACTGACAATTGCGCGGTCGTGCACATGGCTCCCAAACAAAATTGACGTCCTTTTTTTACCACAAATAGAGCTTTCTTTTGGTGGTATTTGATCACCTCTGCGGTTTTAATTTTTTGTGCTATAAACAAAAATAGAGCGACAATTTTGAAAAAAAATGCATTATTTTTTGTTATAATAAATATCTCCCAAAAATATATGGAAAAAAAAAAACATTTTTTCCCTCAGTTTAGGCCGATACGTATTCTTCTACATATTTTTGGTAAAAAAAAAAAGCAGTAAGCGATTATTGATTGGTTTGCGCAAAAGTTATAGCGTTTACAAAATAGGGGATAGTTTTATGGCATTTCTATAAATTTTTTTATTTTTTTTACTAGTAATGGCGGCGATCAGCGATTTTTATTGTGACTGCGGACATTTTTTACACATTTTTGGGACCATTGTCATTTATACAGCAATCACTGCTATATAAATGCAGTGATTCCTGTGTAAATGACACTGGCTGTGAAGAAGTTAACCAGTGGGTGGCAGTGTAGGGGTTAAGTGTTCCTAGGGGTGTGTTACTAACTGTGGTGGGCTGGGCTTTTATTTAGTGAACACTGATCTCTGCTACAATCACATAGAGCAGAGATCAGCGTCACTAGTTGCTAGGCAGAATGGGGAAATGCTGTTTACAACGGCATTTCTCCATTCAGTCGCCCCGTGAAACGATCGCGGGTATGCACGCAGCGATCGAGTCTGCGGTGACCTGTGGCCGGACTCACGGGGGTCCTGTCCGGTCGCAGCGCGGCATTAAAGACTGGACGTACCTGTACGCCAATATGCCTGCTGACGTACATCGCCGTGCGCCAGTCGGGAACCGGTTAAAGGAGAATTATACAAAAATATTTATGTTTTCTCCAGATCATTGAGACCCTGTATTCATGTCCACAGGTGAAAGTTAAGCTGGCAGGATATTATTCTGATCCCATAGATATTTCACGAGGCACTCGTCAGGGATGCCATTTATCCCCTTTGCTCTTCGCTATTGTGATAGGTACATTAGCAATAGCTATCCGGGATAATCCTGATGTTAAAGGGGTATCCTGTGGCACGTGGGAGCACAAATGCACTCTAGTTGCAGATGACATGCATCTGTTTGTCACATCTCCTCTTACCTCATTTCCAGTACTGACAAAGACGCTCAGAGAATTTGGTGCGATATCTGGCCTATTAATGAGACTAAGGCCATACATGGGTCGAATTTCGAAAGAATTTTCTAAAATCTTACCTAAGAATTTTCGTTCGTATTTCGCACCATTAGTGGGCTGCAGCAACAGCTGATTTTCGTGCGGCCATCAAATTTGAGTAATTGGACATGTTGGAATGTTTTTGAAAAACTAAGATTTTCTAATCAATGATGGGAGAATCATGCGAGAAATGTAATTGAAAAAGAAATGTGCATGTGCAAGAAAAGAAAATTCCCAGAAAGAAAAGAAGATTCCCAGGCATGGAAATTATTTTCTGTAGCAACATAAGGTAAAATTGAAGGCTTGGTTGGTCGAATCTCGAAATCAATGGTGGCACCAATGGATCACAAATCTTCTGATTTTCAAAATTCGACCATGTATGGCCAGCCTAAATCTGTAGATCTTAATACTCCTGCTAGACTGCTTTCACGCCTTAGAGGAGCTTTCCCATTTCAGTGGTAAGATAAAGCTTTACCAAACCTGGGAATGCTCCCCACTATATCTTATTGGTCGTTATATTTGATTAATTATCCCCCCTTTTGCTTCAACTGACTAAACTTCTCTTGCATTGGTCGCTACATGAGCTTTTGTGCTTTGGAAAAAATTCTGCAGTTAAAATGACCTTGCTACCCCAATTATTATACCTGTTCTGCCGTTTAACCGTTCCCCTTAACAAGGCTCACTTAGCGTGATTCCAATCAAGTTATAGACTACCTCGAGTCACCCTCTATACATGGAACATAGGGCACTTCTGTTCAGGAATTCAGTCCTCAAATGTAGAGAAGTAGTGTCATCCAAGGAGATATACGGGGCTCCTTCATCAGACCTCTGTCATCTGACGAAGGAGCTCTACTGCACATGCCCCAAAAAGCATTACCACCCCCTGACGTCCACGAGTGAGGCATGTGTTCCACCTTGGCCTCGGATGACAAGAGCTCCCTGGGTCGGCTCACCACATCCATCCCCCTCTCGCTGCTGGTCAGCTAAAGGAGAGGGTGCCACAGGGACAGGAACAGAACCCTATGTGACGATCAGACATGCCCATTTTACACTGTGATTCTGTAAGTGCAATTCACTTTGGTTGTCATTAAACATTTTTAATACAGCACTTAAAGGGGCCTTCTCTTCTTCTTATCACCCTGTATACGCCCAGGCTTAACCACTTCAGCCGTGGAAGGTTTTACCCCCATCCTTACCAGGCCATTTTTTGAGATACGGCACTGCATTACTGACAATTGTGCGGTCATACAACACTGTACCCAAATAAAATTTGTCATTTTTTTACCCACAGAGAGGTTTCTTTTGGTGGTATTTGATCTTTATTTTTTTGTGCTATAAACAAAAAAGATGACAATTTAGAAAAAAAAAAAAAATATATATATATATATATATATATATATATATATATATATATATATATATATATATATATATATATATATTTTTACTTTCTGCTATAAAACATATCCAGTAAAAAAAAAAATCTCTTTATCAATTTAGGTTTATATGTATTCTGCTACATATTTTTGGTAAAAAAATCCTAATAAGCACATATTGATTGGTTTGCACAAAAGTTATAGCGTCTGCAAACTATGGGATATTTTTTATGGAATTTTGGTTTGTTTACTAGCAATGGTGGTGATCCATGATTTTTAGGGAGACTGTGACATTGCAGCAGAAACACAAGATCTCTCTCTTTCCCTCTCAGAGAACGGCGATCTGCCTTGTTTACATATTACACTGTTCTTCCTCTCTGTGAACAATTTCCAGGTTCCTGGCATACATTGCGTCCTTTGGACCCGCTGATTGGCTCCCGCTGTGTCCAATCACAGTGGGAGTGGGACACTGGTTGTGTGCGCGTGAGCTCCAGAGCTTGTGCACAAAATCACGTACAGGTGTGTGATTTCGTGCAGCCGGGCTGCCTTTCCGCAGTATATATACGGTAGGCCGTAAGGAAGTGGTTAAGAAAGGGTTGGGTGTTGCAAATTTCTGAACATATTATAAGGCGGCACAACTCATGCAATTATCGGTAGTACTGTTGGTGTACCGTGAAATGTAGACCACCTATTGCACCTTCGCTTTCCCATTCTTTTGTGCTTTGGGACCGTGTTCACACTAACCCGACATTGATGTCTGCCTTTATGCCCCTACATCGCTTTTTACACAACACAGTCTTCCCTCCAGGTATGCAAACCAGAGCCTTTAAGTGGTGGAGGGACAAAGGCCTCTACCGTATAGGTCATTTTTTTTTACGCATAGAGGGCCTTTCACTCTAACCCATTGCGATACTGTTTTGGAGATGCCTTCCTCTGAATGGTTTTGTTTTACTCAAATTGCTTATTTTTTATCGACAATCCACACTTCCTCTGATCCTCCTCCTTTAACTGCTTATGAACAATGGTGTACTAAGGATCAGGGCTCCAGAGATGTCTTTACTTGCTTCCTTTTCGAAACATCTGTACATGCTGGCATGGGAGAGGGATCTTCAGCAGATTGCTTTAGAGCAGGAATATGCAATTAGCGGACCTCCAGCTGTTGCAGAACTACAAGACCCATGAGGCATGGCAAGACTATGACAGGCACAAACATGACACCCAGAGGCAGAGGCATGATGGGACTTGTCCACGTATCAGGAGCTATTGGAGCAAGTCTTTATCATGGTTCGCAATCACCATACCAGGAGCGCGGAAGTCCTCAACTGTCTCTACCGCCACATGAAGCATAAAGTCTCTTGGATTATGTTACATGAGAGGGTAGCTAGCATAATAAACTACAAACTGACTCTTTTTGAACAAATGTGGGAGCCATGGGCAACCCATGTACAGGTGCCTCTCTCCTCCACACTTGAATAACTTGTACAACCTGTGTCTTCTTTGAGTACAAGGTCTCTGTTTCTCTCCTCTCCCTCTCTTTCTTTCCCTTTTCTCCAACTTTTTTATTTTCTATGGCTCGTCCTTGGGCTATACCTTTATAGGCACTCTTTTAATGGTTATAAGATATACAAATTACTTACAAATACTAGGGCTTTTCTGGGCTGATATTAGCCAAATTTATACTCGTTATGACTGGCTTAGTCCAGGAACCTGTGGGCAGTTTTGCTATTTGCCTGTTTGCACAGTAACGATACCCTAATTGGATTCAAATGTTTATTAGCTGATGTTTTATCTGGCATTTGCTCATTGATGTTCTAATTCATATGTACCTTCCTTGTGTACTGTGCAATGTGGTGAAGCTTTGTTGATATGGATATTGGCTCCATGGATGTATGTTCTTCTTAAGATCTATAATGATCATCAAAATCTTCTGAACAAATTTAATTTTTTATTTTTAAGTTAAACCCGCCAGTGCTTTTTTTTTACCACTACTATTCCTTTACAGTGCCTTAAAAAAGTATTCATACCCCTTGAAATCTTCCACATTTTGTCATGTTACAACCAAAACTTTGAATGTATTTTATTGGGACTTTATGTGATAGATCAACACAAAGTGTCACATAATTGTGAAGTGAAAGGAAAATTATAAAATGGTTTTCAATTTGTTTTACAAATACATATGTGAAAAGTGAGGCATGCATTTGTATGCAGCCCTCTTTACTCTGATACTTCTAACTAAAATTAGTGGAACCAATTGCCTTCAGAAGTCACCTAATTAGTAAATAGAGTCCATCTGTGTGTAATTTAACCTCAGTATAAATACAGCTTTTCTGTGAAACCCTCAGAGGTTTGTTAGAGAAACTTAGTAAACAAACAGCATTATGAAGGCCAAGGAACACACCAGACAAGTCAGGGACAGGGATAAAGTTGTGGAGAAGTTTAAAGCACGGTTAGGTTATAAAACAAATATCCCAAGCTTTGAACATCTCACAGAGCACTGTTCAACCCAACATCTGAAAATGGAAAGAGTATGGCCCAACTGCAAACCTACCAAGACATGGCCGTCGACCTAAATTGACTGGCCAGGCAAGCAGAAAATGAATTAGAGAAGCAGCCAAGAGGCCCATGGTAACTCTGGAGAAGTTGCAGAGATCCACAGCTCAGGTGGCAGAATCTGTCCACAGGACAACTATTAGTCGTGCACTCCACAAATCTGGCCTTTATGAAAGAGTGGCAAGAAGAAAGCCATAAGAAGTCCCGTCTGCAGTTTGCGAGAAGCCATGTGGGGGACACAGCAAACATGTGGAAGAAGGTGCTCTAGTCAGATTAGACCAAAATTGAACTTTCTGGTCTAAAAGCAAAACGCTATGTGTGGCAGAAAACTAACACTGCACATCACCCTGAACACACCACCCCCACAGTGAAACAAGGTGGTGGCAGCATCAAGTGGGGATTCTTTTCTTCAGCAGGGACAGGGAAGCTGGTCAGAGTTGATGGGAAGATGGATGGAAACATATACAGGGCAATCTTAAAAGAAAACCTGTTTGAATCTACAAAATACTTGAAACTTCGGTGGAGGTTCACCTTCCAGGAAAACAACAACCCTATAGCATACAGCCAGAGTTACAATGGAATGGCACAGTCAAAGTCCAGACCTAAATCCAATTGAGAATCTGTAGAAAGACTTGAAAATTGCTGCTAACAGACGGTGTCCATCCAATCTGACAGAACTTGAGCTATTTTGCAAAGAAGAATGGGCAAAAATGTCACTCTCTAGAAGAAAAGCTGGTAGAGACATAACCAAAAAGACTTGCAGCTGTAACTTCAGCGAAAGGTGGTACTACAAAGTATTGACTAAGGGGGGCTGAATACAAATGCACGCCACACTTTTCACATATTTGTAAAAAAAAAAATGAAAATCATTTTCCTTTCACTTCACAATTTTGTGCCACTTTGTGTTGATCTATCACATAAAATCCCAATAAAATACATTTACATTTTTGGCTGTAACATGACAAAATGTGAAACATGTTAAGGGGTGTGAATACTTTTTCAAGGCACTGTATATTGGCTTTTGAAATTTCAAATGTGTGAAAGTGGTGTTCATTAAGCCAAGGAAAGTGCATCCAATGTCACATATCTTAGTCAGTTTGCAGGAGAACCTACTGAAGTATTAAGAAGGGTTTCCCACGACTGAGGAACAGAATTGTAAATTGAATTCCATTATGGATCATAATGTACTTGTCTGTGACAATTTGACAGCCTGAGAAAACATGAGGAGCACTAGACACTTGTGCAAGTTGACACTGCTGGTGTACATCTAATAGCCAATGAAAGCCATCCCCGCCCTAAACAAACCCCCTCCCTAGGCTTCCACACCAATTTCCAGTCCAGGGCCGCAGATGTTTAAACTGGCACCTTTATTCCACAAGTGCTCCAAGACTTCACAGGTAAAATAAAGCCTGCGCTGGTTAAATAAACCTGAAATGACACAATGAAACACGCCTAGGCTTTACGTGTATTCAACAGAGGGAATTTATAAGACAATTGGTTTTGAAAATATTTAGCCTAAGCCAACAAACCACAGTGTGCTTAACAGTTTGCGGTAATTTATGAGACTTTGAAAGGAGGGGCCTCGTTGCCTTTCACACTTAAAAAATTAACCAAATGGCTTTTGTTGATTGGCCAGGCCAAAAGCCGGACATGCAATACAGTTCAAATTCCTGGGTTTATCTCAACACTGATCTAGGAACATACTCAAATATTACCACCCTTTTCATGGGAGCAAAAGTCTTTCTTTTGTGTGGCTGTCGCAGGCTCGGTCTTTTTTTTCTGAGACACAGCTGACCTGACTGTGTAAACAGGTGCCATTATCAGACATGTCTATACTGTTATAAGGGAGCATTATATATGTTAGATTGGTTAATGGAAGGCTGTCTTAAAAGGATACCTGTATAAGTAATAAAAATACAGACAATCTAAAAAAAAAATCCGTCTTATTTCCTGTTTTTTTTTTTTTTTACTGTACTGGCTCCGGTGTGTATTTGATGCATTTTTGATGCTTTTTGCCTCATTCCAGTAAAATTCAGTGCAGGAAAAAGACAGCATGTTGTTCTATTTTTTCTGGAGGTGGAAAGCACTGAACTGGTGTGAACTATGCCATTGGAACCCATATAACTTACTTTTCATACTTTATTGATGCAGAAAAAAGTCCTACACTGCATCTGATGTGAATGGGCACTAAGATCATTATATTTTGGATTAGTTTACATCTCACTTTATTAAAGTTTACTTAAAGGTTTTTTACCTTCATGCATTCTATGAAATCCGTCTATCTAAAACCGTCAGTGTGCACTGCACCCCCCCCCCCCCTCCTCCTTATACTCACCTGAGCTAAAATCCTGATCCAGCAATGTGCATGAGAGCAGAAGCTCTCCTGGGTCTCTCCCTCCTCATTGGCTGAGACACAGCAGCGTGGGGCCATTGGCTCCCGCTATTGTCAATCACAGCCACTGAGGAGAGAGTGAGGGGCAGGGCAGAGCCCCCTTCTGTGTGTCTCAACACACAGAGGTGGCTCGGGAGCAAACATGCATGGGTGCCCCCACAGCATGCAGCTTGCTGTGGGGGCACTCAGCGGGGGTGAGGGGCTATGAGCACCAACAGGGACCCAAGCAGAAGAGAATCAGGGCTGCTCTGTGCAAAACCATTGCAGAGAGCAGGGAAGTATGACATAAAAGAAAAGAAAAAACTGCCTTTACAAATGCTTTAAGAAAATTAGTTTTCTGCTTTGAGCTCATGTAGCTAAATTACTTTCCAGAAGATAAAACCCCAGGACTGTAGTAAAATGTACAATTGTTGTATTATTAATTTACATACCAGTATTGGGATATCTATCTGATATTTGGCTTACATATATATATATATATATATATATATGTATTGTACAGGACGCCAGGTTGGGTCCTGGACGGGTACTATGTGGCGCCTATATTCGGGATGTGGTCCCTTTAAGGAAATCATGGTAGGCCTCAGGGGGTCACCCAAAAATGGGCGACAAATTCCGGGGATAGTTTTCAGGAGAAGACTGATTCACAGTCCTCTCTATATTTTAAGAGAGATAGTTGGGACCCGGAATTTGGGAAGCTCTAAAGTGACATTTGGGTGGGAAAGAGCCTCCCTCCCTGACCACAGGGGGTTAACGGCCTCCAGGAAGACAGACAGCCTATAAGACAGGAAGTAGACAGAGAGGTGGTGGTGAGGAGGAGGAGGAGAAGGAGATGAACACCTGTCTGAGGAGCTGTCTGGCTGTGTTGTTATATTTGCTGTTTGCTGTTTTGGAGGCTGCAAAAAAGATCTCTGCAAGGACTCTTTTTGGTGAAGACCTGTCTACAGAACTGTAGGTGCTTTTCTTTTTGTATTATTTTGTGCTGAAGATAAGCGGACTTTAATTTACGGTTTTTATATGCCGAAGAAAAGCTTTATTTTTGATTTAATTATAAATAAATATATTTTGGTTTCACCTGACAACGGTTTATGCACTTAATCCCGCGGAGCTAGTATCCCCTAACTTCACAGTATATATATATATATATATATATATTTATTTATCTACACACACACACACACACACACACACACACACACACACACGTATGTATATATATATAATATTTATTTATTTATTTTATTTAATATCCTTATCATATTATATAGCATATCTATACCCCAAAACAAATAATATATTGCAGCTTACTAGTCCTTAGATGTGGTGGCTGCATTGGTTTACATGTTTTTAATTTTTTAATTTTTTTTTATTTATTTATTGTCAACTGGTAATCCTGGTTAGAACATACTTCAGTCTACACTGACTTGTCCATGGCGTACATGGAGGGAGCCATGGTCGTTACACAGGTTTGACTTTAAAAATGTCTCTCTCATTTCATCTCCATTACATGGTGAATTGACAGGACTTACCGAAAAAGAAAAAAATTGTGTACATTTTGCCATATCTGGCAAGATCAACAGATATTAACTGTACTTGCTAAAAATGTTTTTAGCCTAAAAAATTGTAACTTGCGTAGACAGGCACCACATCTAAGAGTTTGTAAGCCACAATATATTAAATTTTTGTTTTCATGTTTATAAAAGCTTTCAACCAATGCAGGTACAATACGCAGAATCTGAAATGACTAAACCTGGGATAAAAAAAAAATAAAAAAATAAAACACTTTAATCTTCCTGGTGAACACCCAGTCTTTTTTTTTTTTTAGACCTGAATATGTCAAAATGTATAGACAAATATAACTTTGGAGCAGGTATTGCAATGTATTTGGGAAGATCCTTAGGCTACGGGTAATTAGAACTTTAATAAATCCTGATCAAACAGAATTTTTGCTTGATAGATCTATCTCCTATCATGATTTAGTTTTGTAGAAAAGCAGTATTAGGAGTAGATCACAAACACAGAGGAGAAGGACCTGTGTCCCTAATCAACTCCAAGAACCAGATTTTCTGGTAAGTACAAAAGTCCAGTTTACTTTCTCAGATATTAGGGGCAGAGAATTCTGTTATTCAGATACAATTGGATAGCCAAAAACAGTCCAAATCAGATTTGTAACAGCAAAAAAAACACATTACAGAACTGTAAAGCTGTTGGCAGCCTGCAGATCAAAGACCACCTAAAAACGTATGCTTTGTCATTTGGCCCCCTGTATCATCTGAAAGAATTGGCTGAACCTGTCAGTTTCTACCCTCCCCTCTGTAAACTGACCATGGTTCATCATGGCTGCTGAGTCCTGACACCATGGTCAGTTTACATGCCTCCATCATCCGCAGCTCTCCTGTCTCTCCTCTCTGCCCCCCCCCCTGCCTGTCAGCTAGTGACAGTGCCCTCCCCCCTCCTTCTGCTGGAATAACATGTACATATTTCTACTATCAGCACTGTCTCTTAATACAGTGTGCCCCTGTGTTTGATGTATAAATAAAAAAGCAGATTATACATTTCTGAGTGCTGATCGGTGCTCAAGTAACCAGACGGGTCTCTCCTCCTCCTCTCCCAACTGATGTCAGCAAGGGAATCTGGGCCCCGCCTGCTGCATCTCTCAGATGGGGAAAGGAGAGAGCCGGCCGGTCACACGAGCGCCGTTGGGTGCTCAGAAATTAGGTATAATCTTTTTTTTTTTTATAAAGCGCACACACACAAGGGCATCCTGCATTAAGAGACAACACTGATAGTATAAATATGTACATGTGGCTTAACATCCACTTTAAGACAAGTTGATCTAATAATCGGCTTCTCTCAAATGGAAATGTTGGACATTTTTCACTCGAGAAGCACATGCTCCCTCCCATTAACTTTCGTTGAAATAGTTGGTCTATGGGTTCACGTACTTTTTCCTCCAGCACTGTGAAAGTTTAATGGGTGTGTTCAATGAAGAAAAAGAAATTAGAATTGTCCATGTGTTATCAGCTTAAGTCCAATGAGGGAGATTTCCTAAATCTGGTGCACACAGAATCTGGTGCAGCTGTGCATTGTAACCCATCAGCTTCTAACTTCAGCTTGCTCCATAAAGCTTTGACAATCCAATCTAGAAGCTGAATGGTTACTATTAGGGATGAGCCGAACACCCCACGGTTCGGTTCGCACCAGAACTTTCGAACGGACCCCAAATTCGAACGAACTTTAGAACCCCATTGAAGTCTATGGGACTCGAACGTTCAAAATGAAAAGTGCTAATTTTAACGGCTAATATGCAAGATACTGTCCTAAAAAGGGTTTGGGGACCTGGCTCCTGCCCCAGGGGACATGGGTCAATGCCTAAAATGTTTTTAAAAATGGCCGTTTTGGCGGGAGCACTGATTTTAATGACGATTAAAGTGAAAAAAAAAAAGTGAAATATTCCTTTAAATATGGTGCCTGGGGGGTGTCTGTAGTATGCCTGTGAAGTGCCACGTGTTTCCCGTATTTAGAACAGTCCCTGCACAAAATGACATTAAACGGAAATAACACCATTTAAAACTGCTTGCGGTTTTAATGTTATATCTGGCTCCTGCAATATGGTTGAAAATCATTGAGAAAAATGGCATGGGTAGCCCTCCCTGCCCATTACCAGCCTATTTGGGTCTTGTACGCATATTAAGGGGAACCCTGTACCCATATTAAAAAAAGGAAATGCGTGTGGCCCCCAGGCCCTATATACTCAGAACAGCAGTATACAGGCGGTGCAAACAAGACAGGGACTGTGTAGGTTTGTTGTGTTAAGTTGAATCTGTTTGTAATTTTCAACTGGTACATTTTTAAAGTGTAGCTCCAGTCAAAAAAACTATTTTTAAGCTTTTTGGAAAACATAGGGAAGGGTTATCACCCCTGTATAATTTGTTTTGTCGTCCATCTTTTTTCATCTCACTTGCTGTTTTCTCCTTCCGTTTGCAAGTAGGAGATGTTTGTAAATTGGATGTTTGAAAGTAGGGGCCTGCCCTATATGCTCTGCAGAAATGGCGGAACAAGGTGTTGGTTTTGCCACAACATTGTAAGCCCTCAAAGTGACTCTTGGTGAGCGCTGGAGCGCCCTGCTGTGAACGATTATATCAAGAATTGTAATTACATGCCATTGTTGAACAGTGGTAGAAAAATTGACCTTTGGTGGTTGTGGTGCTGGTGCCACAACACTATAAGTCCTCACCGTTACTCTGGGTGGGCACAGGAAGGGGCCCTCCTGTGAAATATTATATCAAGAATTGTAATTACATGTCCCTGTTAAACAGGGGCAGAAAAATTTGGCCTTAGGCACTGCTGCTGGTGCCACCACACTGCAACCTCTTCCATATACTCTAGTTTTATTGCAGGAATTAGCCCTGCTGCAAAGCATTGCATCAAAAATTGTAATTAAAAGCCCCTGTTAAACAGGGGCAGAAAAATTGGGCCTTAGGCACTGGTGCTGGTGCCACCACACTGCAACCTCTGCCATATACTCTAGTTTTATTGCAGGAATTAGCCCTGCTGCAAAGCATTGCATCAAAAATTGTAATTAAACACCCCTATTAAACAGGGGCAGAAAAATTGGGCATTAGGCACTGGTGCCACCACACTGCAACCTCTGCCATATACTCTTGTTTGATTGCAGGAATTAGCCCTGCTGCAAAGCATTGCATCAAAAATTGTAATTAAACGCCCCTGTTAAACAGGGGCAGAAAAATTGGGCCTTAGGCACTGGTGCTGGTGCCACCACAGTGCAACCTCTCCCATATACTCTTGTTTGATTGCAGGAATTAGCCCTGCTGCAAAGCATTGCATCAAAAATTGTACTTAAACGCCCCTGTTAAACAGGGGCAGAAAAATTGGGCTGATGGCATCAACCAGAACCAGAAATGTTCTTCCAACATATCAGCGGAGGAGGAAGAGGATAGACAATCAACATAACAGGACAGTCACTCAGCATCAGCATAGGCAGTCTTGAAGGGATGTGATATTTCAAAAAAAATTATTCTGTTACATCAGCTTCAGGTGCTTGGTAGCTGTGGGTGATCCAAGACTGATTCATCTTGATGAAGGTCAGTCGATCAACTGATTCGGTGGACAGGCGCACCCTGTGATCGGTAACAAAGCCACCAGCAGCACTGAAGGTGCGTTCTGAAAGAACGCTGGATGCAGGACAGGCCAGTAGCTCAATTGCATACTGTGCAAGCTCTGGCCAGTGATCCATCCTCAAGACCCAGTAAGCCAGAGGATTTTCGGTGGGAAAGGTGTCCAAGTCTGACCTTGCCCCTAGGTATTCCTGCACCACGTAAATCAGACGCTGGCGATGGGTGCTGGAACCGATCATACCTTGGGGCTGCGGACTAAAAAATTGTCTGAAAGCATCAGTCAGACGGCCACCTTCTCCACCGCTCCTTCTGACCGATGCCTCAGCAACACGTTGTCCAGGACCAGGAGTTTGTAACCTCCCAGTCTCTGGGAACGCGTTGCATAGACCTTTCTGCAAGGCCTCCCGGAGATGTCCCTCTGCTCCCTCTGCGATGGCAAGATAAGGTCGGCAACCTTACCCTTGTACCGTGGATCAAGGAGAGTGGCCAGCCAGTAATGGTCCCTCTCCTTGATCCGAAGAATACGAGGATCCTTCCGCAGGCTTTGCAGGATCAGGGAGGCCATGCAGCATAGGTTAGCTGAGGCATTCGGTCCGGAGTCCTCTGGGTCACTAAGGACTACATGATCCGCAGCTACCTCCTCCCAGCCACGTACAAGTCCACGTGTTTCTTGGGACTGTAAATCATCCCTACAAGTCTGCTGCTGCTGATGCTGAGTGCCAGCCTCCACCTCCATGCTGACACAATCATCCTCCTCCTCCTCCTCTTCCTCCTCCTCCTCATCCTCTTCCTGTGTGATGGGTGGCACAGCAGGAACGCTGTCTGGATAAAGGGGGCCTTGAGAGGCAAGGAAGTCCTCCTCTTCCTGCCTCTGTTCTGCCTCAAGTGCCCTGTCCATTATTCCACGCAGCGTATGCTCCAAGAGGTGGACAAGAGGTACAGTGTCACTGATGCATGCATTGTCACTGCTCACCATCCTTGTGGCCTCCTCAAACGGTGACAGGACAGTGCATGCATCCCTGATCATGCCCCACTGGCGTGGTGAGAAAAAACCGAGCTCCCCTGACCCTGTCCTGGTGCCGTAGTCGCACAGGTACTCATTGATGGCCCTCTGCTGCGTGTGCAGCCGCTGCAGCATGGCCAATGTTGAGTTCCATCTGGTGGGCATGTCACATATAAGGCGGTTCTTGGGCAGGTTCAACTCCTTTTGGAGCTCAGCCAGCCAAGCACAGGCATTAAATGATCGGCGGAAATGCACACAGACTTTCCTGGCCTGCTTCAGGACATCCTGTAAGCCGGGGTACCTGCCCAAGAACCGCTGCACCACCAAGTTAAGGACGTGAGCTACACAGGGCACATGGGTCAGTTGTCCCTGTCGGAGGGCGGAGAGGAGGTTGGTGCCATTGTCGCAAACCACCATTCCTGGCTTAAGCTGGTGTGGCGTCAACCACCTCTCGGCCTGCCCCTGCAGAGCTGACAAAACATCCGCCCCAGTGTGGCTCCTGTCCCCCAAACAAACCAGCGCAAGCACGGCATGGCATTGTTTTGCCTGCGTACTTGCGTAGCCCCTGGAACGCCTACGGACCACCGCTGGTTCTGAGGACAGAGCACTGGAAGAGGCCATGGAGGAAGAAGAAGAGGAGGGGGTGGAGGAGAGAGGTGTGTCACAACCAATAGTAGCATTTTGGAGGTGTGGTGGCGGAACAACCTCCAACACTACTGCACCTTGTCCTGCATCCTTCCCAGCTGCCAGAAGAGTGACCCAATGGGCCGTAAAAGACAGGTAACGTCCCTGTCCATGCCTGCTGGACCATGAGTCAGCGGTAATATGCACCTTACCGCTGACCGCCCTGTCCAGCGAGGCAAGGACATTGCCTTCCACATGCCGGTAGAGAGCCGGAATCGCCTTCCGTGAGAAAAAGTGGCGTTTGGGGACCTGCCACTGAGGAACCGCACATTGTACAAACTCACGGAAGGGGGCCGAGTCTACCAACTGAAAAGGCAGCAGTTGAAGTGCTAGCAATTTAGCCAAGCTAGCATTCAACCGCTGGGCATGTGGATGGCTGGGAGTGAACTTCTTTCGCCGGTCCAGCAGCTGGGGCAGGGACATTTGCCTGCTATAATCGGACGTGGGTGTACCGCTAGCAGAGTTCCCCGGAAGCACTTGGCTGTGACACACCTAATTCTACACCTTCATTCCTCTCAGAGCAGGTTTCAGAGAGGACTGAAGGTCTAGTGGGGTTGGAGATGCCAGCTGATGAGGAGCAAGGAGAGGTCCGCTTTGTTCTTTGGTGTGGGTCTTTGAGGTACGCTTGCCAACGAGCTGCATAGCAGGTCAACATATGTCTGGTCAAGCATGTGGTGTCCAAGCGGCTGATGTTTTGGCCACGTGAGATACGCTTGAGACATATGTTGCAAATAGCAGCGGTGCGATCTGATGCACTCGTCTCAAAAAAGGCCCACACCAAAGAACTTTTAGAATAACGCGCAGAGGCAGCGCTCTGCACAGGCGGAGCTCTGCGGTGTGATTCAGTCGGTGTGCTGCCCCTAAGCTGGCGCCCCGAGGGCATCCTGCCTCGTTGGACATGTGCCTCCTCCTCCTCTCTCCTTCCAGGCACCCATGTGGAGTCAGTGCCCTCATCATCCCCTCCCTCTTCATCGCTGTAGCAAACCTGGCAGTATGCTGCAGCTTGTGGAACATGACTGCCAGATTGCTGTCCTTCTTGAGCATTCCCTCTCTCTGCGCTCACGCTACTGCCTTCCTCTAGCTAAGTGTCATCATCAGAGCCCACAAAACACTGGGCATCCTCCTGGAGCATGTACCCAACACTGTGCTCAGGAGGACGTGGTGGGTCTAGGGAAGGAGTCACTGATGATGACATTGAGAGGAGGGAAGACGATGCGTTGGCAGCTGCTTTGCTAGTACCCTGAGACTGGGTGAGAGAGGATGAGGAGGATGAAGAGGGCTTGGTCATCCACTCTACCAAGTCGTTGGCATGTTGCGGTTCAACATGTCCAGCTGCCGAAAAGAAGGACAAGCGTGTCCCATGGCCACGTGCTGATGACAATGCACCGCGTCCACGACCAGCACTCTAGACACAGAGCCTACTTGCCCTCTTTTATCGGCTCGCGCCTGTCTGCCTCTCCTTGCTGGCCTTCCAGACATGGTAATGGCCTGAAGGGAGTTGGGTAAAAAAGCAGTTGGGTAGTGTATATTGTGCTAGAGGCACACAACACCCACTAACTCCTGCAGATGCCTTTATTATAGAACACCAGAGATAAAGGGGTATATACAGACTACGGAAACTGAAATGAGACGGGCTACTAACCAATATATATAGGAGGAGAGGAAGCCCACACACTGATGTTTTAAGTTACATTTTGTAATGTCATAATATGATGTAATTTGATTCATCTTAATCTACATGGCCGTTCGGCCTTTGTTTTTTCTCTTCCTTCGTTGTGTTTCCTGCTTTTTCTTTTTACTGTACTTTGAAATAACCTTCTGTTCGGCAGCGGCTACGTCCGCAGATGTGATGCGTTACATGTAAACCTGACCAATTGCTGTTGTTTATAAGCTGTTTTGCTTGTTTGTACTGACATATAATCTTCAATAAAATTGTCTTAAAAAAAAAAAAAAAAAAAAAGGGGTATATACAGATGTATACTGTGCTGTGCTGGAGGCACACACAACTTCCAATAACTCCTGCAGATGGCAAGTGGTCTCAAATAGAGAAGAGCTATGTAGGTGGATATAGCGGTATGTACTGGGTACAGAGCACCCAGACAGCACGCACTATCTCCTAACACTACTGACTGCAAGCTCTATTATAAAAGATAGATCACTAGCTATATAGGTGAGGTGAATATAGCGGTGTATACTGCGGTCAGGGCACGCAGACAACAACCACTACACAACAGCAAGATCGAAAATCGTCCGAAAACGATCGGTGTGTACTGTGTTGAAGGAACACAGAACACCCACTAACTCCTGCCGATGCCTTTATTATAGAACACCAGAGATAAAGGGGTATATACAGATGTATACTGTGCTGTGCTGGAAGCACACACAACTTCCAATAACTCCTGCAGATGGCAAGTGGGCTCAAATAGAGAAGAGCTATGTAGGTGGATATAGCGGTATGTACTGGGTACAGAGCACCCAGACAGCACGCACTATCTCCTAACACTACTGACTGCAAGCTCTATTATAAAAGATAGATCACTAGCTATATAAGTGAGGTGAATATAGCGGTGTATACTGCGGTCAGGGCACGCAGACAATAACCACTACACAACAGCAAGATCGAAAATCGGCCGAAAACGATCGGTGTGTACTGTGTTGAAGGTACACAGAACACCCACTGCTTCAGACGCCAACACACTACACAAGGCCGCCGCGCTGGCGGCCTTATATAGTGTGGGGCGTGCACTACACAGCCTGAGCTATGATTGGCCACAGGCATCCTGCCTGTGGCCAATCATGGCTCTCCTCGCTGCTGGCGCTGCGATTGGCCAAGCATGCGGGGTCACAGTGCATGCTTGGCCAATCATGAGCCAGCAATGCACTGCGCCATCGCAGTGCATTGTGGGGCGTGAGCGCCACACGAATTTGGCGCGAACGGACCAAAATGTTCGGACTTCGCCGAACGGAGGAACAGCCAATGTTCGAGTCGAACGTATGTTCGACTCGAACACGAAGCTCATCCCTAGTTACTATGCACAGCTGCACCAGATTTTGTGTGCACCAGTTTTAGTAAATGTTCCCCAATGTGTTTGTCTATTATTGTGACTTGTCTTAGATTATGCGATTTTCTTCAGTAAAGATGTAGGGAAGGAAATAGCTTGATTCCCCTATCAACAAAGTGCGGGGAGCTGTACCCTTTGGGAGAACACAGTGATTACTGCTAATGGCTATAGTACGCTTGCAATAACCGCATCCTAAAAATTTGACATGCTGGTTGTACCAAGTTGATCGATAGATTGACTTGAGTATAATAAGTTTGCCCATAAATGGTTTAAATCTTGGCCGAAGGATCAGATCAAATTTTATGCTACATTATTGCAGAAAACAAGTTAATGCTAAGTGGTTCACATTCTTTTTTTGCCACAGTATATATACTATGTGTATATACATAGTACATATACAATTTAACCACTTTCAGACCGGACCATTTTGCTGGCTTAAGACCAGACCACTTTTTGTGATTCAGCACTGCGCCGCTTTAACTGACAATTGTGCCGTCGTGCGATGTGGCTCCCAAACAAAATTGATGTTATTTTTTTCCCACAAATAGAGCTTTCTTTTGGTAATATTTGATCACCCCTGCGGTTTTTATTTTTTGCGCTATAAACAAAATAGAGCAACAATTTTGAAAAAAAAAACACATAATTTTTTAACTTTTTGTTATAATAAATATCCCCCAAAAATATATATAAAAACATATTTTTTTCCTCAGCTTAGGCCGATACATATTCTACATATTTTTGGTAATAAGCGATTATTGATTGGTTTGCACAAAAGTTAAAGCGTTTACAAAATAGGGGATAGTTTTATGGCATTTTTATACATTTTTTTTTTTTATTAGTAATGGCGGCGGTCAGTGATTTTTATTGTGACTGCAACATTATGGCGGACACATGGGACATTTTTGACACATTTTTGGGACCATTGTCATTTATACAGTAATCAGTGCTATACAAATGCACTTATTCCTGTGTAAATGACACTGGCAGTGAAAGGGTTAACCAGTGGGTGGCAATGTAGGGGTTAAGGGTTCCTAGGGGCGTGTTACTAACTGTGGGGGGCTGGGCTTTGTGTTAGTGAACACTGATCTCTGCTCCAATCACATGGAGCAGAGATCAGTGTCACTTGTTGCTAGGCAGAACGGGGAGATGCTGTTTACAATGGCATCTCCCTGTTCAGCCTCCCATGAAACGATTGCGGGTATCCCCGCAGCGATCGAGTCCGCAGGACCCGCGACTGGACTCACGGGGGTCCCGACCGGCACGCGAGCGTGCCGCCGACATCATGCATGCGATGGCAGGGCAGCATATAGTAATGGACGTACCTGTACGTCAATATGCCTATATATATATATATATACACACACACACACACACACACACACACACACACACTGCCTTGAAAAAATATTACCCCTTGACATTTTCCACATTTTGTTAAGTTGCAACCAAAAAAGTAAGTGTATTTTATTGGGATTTTATGTGATAGACCACCATAGTGTGGCACATAATTGTGAAATGGAAAAAAAATATATATTTTACAAATAAATATGTGAAAAGTGTGGCGTGCATTTGTATTCAGCCCCCCTGAGTCAATAATTTATAGAACCACCTTTTGCTGCAATTAAAGCTGCAAGTCTTTTTAGGGATGTCTCTACCAGCTTTGCACAGCTAGAGAGTGATATTTTTGCCCATTCTTCTTTTCAAAATATCTCAAGCTCTGTCAGATTGGATGCATCTGTAAACAGCAATTTTCAAGTCTTGCCACAGATTCTCAATTGAATTTAGGTCTGGACTTTGACTGGGCCATTCTAACACATGAAAATGCTTTGATCTAAACCATTCTATTGTAGCTCTGGCTGTATGTTTAGGGTCGTTATCCTGCTGGAAGGTGAACCTCTGCCCCAGTCTCAAGTCTTTTGCGGTCTTTCTGACCATTTTCCCCGTCCCTGCTGAAGAAAAGCCTCCTCACAAAATGAGGCTGCCACCACCATGTTTCACGGTGGGAATGGTGTGTTCAGGATGATGTGCAGCGTTTGTTTTTCGCCACACATAGCATTTTGCTTTTAGGCCAAAAAGTAAAATTTTAGTCTCATCTGACCAGAGCACCTTCTTCCACATGTTTGCTGTGTCCCCCACATGGCTTTTCACAAACTGGACTTCTTATGGATTTCTTTTTTCCCCTCTTCCATAAAGGCCAGATTTGTGGAGTGCACGACTAATAGTTGTCCTGTGGACAGATTCTCCCACCTGAGCTGTGGATCTCTGCAGCTCCTCCAGAGTTACCATGGGCCTCTTGGCTGCTTCTCTGATTAATGCTCTCCTTGCCCGGCCTGTCAGTTTAGGTAGCCGGCCATGTCTTGGTAGGTTTGCAGTTGTGCCATACTCTTTCCATTTCTGGATGATGGATTGAACAGTGCTCCATGAGATGTTCAAAGCTTGTTTTTTTTTTAAATCCTAACCCTGCCTTAAACTTCTCCACAACTTTATCCCTGACCTGTCTGTTGTGTTCCTTGGCCTTCATGATGTGGTTTGTTCACTAAGGTTCTTTATCAAACCTCTGAGGGCTTCATAGAACAGCTGTATTAATACTGAGATTAAATTGCACACAGGTGGACTCTATCTACTAATTTTGGTGACTTCTGAAGGCAATTGGTTCCACTAGATTTTAGTTAGGGGTAGTAGAGTAAAAATTTAAAAACCATTTATCATTTTCCTTCCAATTCACAATGATGTGCCACTTTGTGTTGATCTAAATCCAATTGGGAATCTGTGGCAAGACTTGAAAATTACTGTTCACAGACACTCTCCATGCAATCTGACAGGGTTTGAGCTATTTTGAAAAGAAGAATGGGCAAACATGTAATTCTCTGGATGTGCAAAGCTGGTAGAGACATACACAAAAAGACTTCCAGCGAAAGGTGGTTCTACAAAGTATTGAGGGGGGGCTTAATACAAATGCACACCACACTTTTCACATATTTATTTGTAAGGTGGACTTTATTGACTAATTTTGGTGACTTCTGAAGGCAACCGGTTCCACTAGATTTTAGTTAGGGGTATCAGAGTAAAAAAAGTGAAGACCATTTATCATTTTCCTTCCCAGTCACAATTATGTGTCACTTTGTATTGGTCTATCACACAAAATCCCAATAAAAATTTCTAGCTGCTAGATCACTTGTAACTCAAAAGTGGAAGTCAGATGTGGTACCCAACACGTCTGAAGTTATTGCAATTGTTAAGACGATGGTGGACATGACGTGTGGAAGATCTGGAGGGCTAGGTATCATTAAGCTGCTAATATTCCTCTAACATAAATGGAATACCAGGTCCATCTCAAACCCCCCCAACCCAACTCCTTACCCTATTCCCACCCAATTTTCTTAGTTTTATTATTTCTTTGTCAATTATTTTCTTTAATTACTTTCCAGTCTTTTTTGTTAATTACTGTTCTATCCCTACTACTTAGGCTAGTTGCAAATATACAGGCAAATCTTATGTTCTACTTGTATTATGATTAATGTCATGCAAGTATTATACCTGCCAGCTGTAGATGTGAGTTGATACAACGGTCAGTCTGTATCTGTTGAATAGTTTAAACTGAACTTGGCTGATTCTATTGTTAATGCCTATTCTGTAAAATTCTTATTCTGGAAGTTTGTATATTTCCTTTTCTTGAAAATTTCAATAAAAAAAATAAAAAAAATAAATAAAATACATTTACATTTGTGGTTGTAACATGACAAAATGGGGAAAATTTCAAGGGGTATAAATAATTTTTCAAGGCACTGTGTACATATATATATATATATATATATATATATATATATATACAGTATATATATATATATATATATATATATATATATATATATATATATATATATATATATATATATACACACACACACACATACACACACTATATATATCACAGTTTGCTTAACTGTCTGATTGGAGTTACCCTTTAAAAAAATAAAAAAACTTGACCTTAAAGCAGTAATTTGAGGATATATCGCTCGTCACAAGTATGGCACCACCTAACTTCACGCTTGTCAGAGATTCATAACGGATGCATTCACTAAAATAACAGAGATGAATAACCCTTTCAGGCTGAAAAAACTTAATGGACTTCTTTCTGTATTTTTCTCTTGGATGTATCTCTTATGTACAGACTTGTCATTTCCAGGCTTTATGATTCCATTTATTATCAAACACGCTTTTTTAAACATAGTGAAATGAATCCTCTCTCTAATTTACATATTAAAATTAGCCAGAAGAAGATGCATTTTAATTTGTGATCATTGCTGTTTAGCTTAGGATTTAAATTTGGCCTGCCAATTTCTGTATCCTAATCTTGCCAAACCCTTATTTAATCAAATTCTGTATTCCTTGCATTTGTGGAGTTCTGCATCAGGAAACAGATTCTTTGCTTCCTAACCCTCCATGTGCCTCCATTGCAGATTTAGATCATTTGCCACCTATAAATGGTTTCCTCATACATTTTGTTCAGACATATACATTTAGGCCATTTAAACGTTTATTTCAATTCTTTGTAGAATGTTATATCTACAGTTTATGACCAGCATTACCTGGAAGAGACGAAAAATAAAAACTCTTGCCTTAATCTCATCATGTTTTCAGTAGCAATGTCTTTGCAATTACACCTGTTTGGGGACATTCAAAATAAAATATAAAGGATAAGTTCACCTTTAAAAATGAATAAATACACATCTTTTTGCAGGTAAAAAAAAATTGCATGGAAAGCATTGCACCCATGATCAGCAAATCACAGGTGCCATGCAGGACTCCTGCAGACTTGTCAGTATATCTGTCTGTTCATACCTCGTACAGGCAGGCCGTTATGCACAGGAAGAGATGGTGAACTACCACAGTGCTCAACGGCACCCTGATAGTTCAATGAGAGCTACAAGCCGACAGCCAACTGTCAGTACTAGTAGTTTCCCATTCACACTAGAGCCTGGAGCGGCTTACAGCAGGGGGTCCGGTGCGTCTCCATTCACAGGTTCAGGTCCAATTTCAGCCCGTATTTTTGTCTGAATTCGGACCAAAAACAGATCAAAACATGCACAGGACTCCTCTGCAATTTGTACCAAAGCCGTTCCGGAGATGTGCAAACCGACTCTATAGAGAGTTGGTAACAATCTCCTGCTATGCGAATTGGATGCAGGAAAACCACAATAGTATGAACCCAGCCTGAATGAATGATGCAGCCGGGTGGGCCCAGGTCAACCACATTTTTTTTTTTATATAGTGGCAATGAACATGGGGAGAACATCCCCTCGCTTTCTGGCAATAGAGGCAGTGGATCGCCGTAGGAGTGGGAACATGTTACACCCTAAAAACAGGTGGAACATGTAACATGTTCCTAAAGATGAACTTATCCTTTAAAATGCATCTAAACTAAAGAACAACTATATAATATTTTGCACTTTATCAGTCCTTAGTCTTTTTTCACATGGTGATCCTGCCAGTATCACATTCCCTGTGCTAGGGCAAAACTCACTGTACTGTATCTATGGAGGAGCAGCGTTGCCTCCTTTTTCTGCTCAATCCTGATTACAGAACATTTCTCTTTAGTCCCCTTGACTACATAGGGAAAGGTGTTCTGTAGTTCACAGAGGAGAAATGGGTTGGGCTGAAAGCACTGCTGGAGATTTTTACTGCAGTGCAGGAAGACTGACAATCGTGTCTGAATTCTGCAGAATTAAGGGCACATATTAACAAGATATAAAAATGTTTTCAATGGTAGTTATATATATATTTGAATGGCTATTAATGGTAACCATCCTCACCTGTGATCTGTTTGCTTGTAATTAGTGTGTGTGTGTGTGTGTGTGTATAAAAAAGGTCAATGCGTTTCCGGACTCCTGACAGACCCTTGCATCTTTCATCCAGTACTGCACTGACGTTTCTGGATTCTGAGTCATGGGGAAAGCAAAATAATTGTCAAAGGATCTGCGGGAAAAGGTAGTTGAACTGTATAAAACAGGAAAGGGATATAAAAACATATCCAAAGCATTGAGAATGCCAGTCAGCAGTGTTCAAACTCCAATCAAGAAGTGGAAAATGAGGGGTTCTGTTGAAACCAAACAACTGGCCTAAAAATGCTTTGTACACAGCATCGGAATAAACTCTGAGGCCGCGTACACACGGGCGGACTGTTCGCCCAACTTTGTCCGTCAAACAGTTTCGGCAAACAGTCCGCTCAAAATTAGCATGGACGGACATGGCCACACACGACGAACGAACAGTTTGCTGAAACCGTGCGCGATGACGTGAACGGCACGTACGACGGGACGAAAAATACGACGTCCTATACACTGCATTATAACTTTTGGCGTGAAAATCCTTTCTGAGCATGCGCGCAACTTTGTTTGACGAACAAGCCTACACACGAGCGGACTGTTCGCTGAAACAAGGTTTCAGCGGACAGTTTTACGGAATTTCCGAAAAACCTTGTTCGTCAAACTGTCCGCTGAAAGCCCACACACGAGCGGACTGTCCGCCCAAACACTGTTCAGCGGACAAAGTTGGGCGAACAGTCCGCCCGTGTGTACGCGGCCTGAAGGTTTCTCCGACGGAATTTCGTTGAAGCTGTCTTGCATACACATGATCACACCAAATTCCGACCGTCATGAACGCGATTACATAAAACACGTACGACGGGACTAGAAAAGGGAAGTTCAATAGCCAGTAGCCAATAGCTTCTGTCTCATACTTGCTTCAGAGCATGCGCTGTTTTTGGTACGATGGAACAGCATACAGACAAGTGGTTTTCCCGATAGGAATTTGTTCCGTCGGAAAAATATAGAACATGTTCTCGTTCTAGGTCCATCAGAATTTTCAACGTAAAAAGTCCGATGGGTCATACACACGGTCGGAATATATACGATGAAAAGCTCCATTCTGACTTTTTATGTCGTAAATTCCGACCGTGTGTACGGGGCATTAGTGCTGTGCAGTGAGACAAGTACACACTACAGAGGGATATGCTTTGTTCATATTTCATGTCTGAGGTTTACAACCACTTTAACATGACAACTTTTGTATTATTCTGAGATCTCCTTTAGCATAACAAATGTCTTTTATGGAGAAAGGGGAACAATTATTGGTGAGAGAGATTTTCCATCATGCAAAATAATTTGTAATTTGTCTATAGTTTAGGTGTGTTCTTTATCACTTGGTTATTAACCCTACCCTGCCCTGTTATCACAAGCAGCACAACAGACAATTGTTAGAAATAAAATCAGCTAAAGGAAAACCATTATCAAAGTCGAACCCAGCCTTACATCAAAAAGAGATTTTGCAACAGCTGTTAAAATTCCACATTTTGGTAAAGCCTGTTGTAGAGCAGGAAGACAGGTTGTGTGAACATTTCGCAGTGTCTTTGCCCGCTTGAGAATAGTGCCTGAACATTCCAGCATCAGCATTCTCTCCTTCCGCAGTGTGATCTCCCTCGCCATTTCCCCAGCTAATGAATGGCAGCAATTAGTAAAATGTAATCCTATCGCACAATCATTTTAATGCTTTTAGCACTCAGAAAAGTAAACACCAAATTAATACTGCTCAAGCCATCTCAGATCCTCGTTAGTAGCAAGCAATTATAGTTCAGCTCCTCAGGTGTAATTAAATGATTGCAATGATTTAGTTCCATAAATGCAAGTTAATTCATAAGCAAGCAACAAATATTCTGGGAGTAATTACCGGAAAAGACACAGCACAAGCGACTGTGTACCTGCAGAGGGGAAGAGGTGCCCCCTCCTGCCCAAACAGGGAACACAGAACAGCGACCTTCTCTATCCAGATATTAACCCTGTTGAAACTCATTGTTTTGATAGTGATTAGTGCATTAGCATTTCGGTAGTCTAAATCCTACAGCGTAAATGCCACAAAGACTTTCATGGTAGCTAAAGTATCGTATGCATTTCATGGCAAATTAAAGAGTGTACTGTGTCATGAAATTGCTCTGCCGTCTTAAACAGTAAAAACACTTTGACTCTTGCAGCAAATATTGATATTCTCTGAGCTTTTAAAATATTTAATAACTGAGAAAAAAAAACAACTGATTAACAGGTATGTCCACTCAACAGATTTGGGTGAAGAGGAGTGAGAGACAATCAAACAATTTTATGTTAGCCCCTGTACACATGGTCAGAGATTTCGACAACCAAATCCGTCGGATTTTGTCCGTCAGATCTTGTCCGAAACTGTTGCATACACACGGTCGGACAAAGTTGTCGAAAAATTTGATCTTTCAGAATGTGATGACGTTATTTCTTTACGATGGGACTACATTCAGGCTAGTAGCCAATAGCTTTGATGTAGGAATTTGATCTGAGCATGCGTGGCACTTGGTCCGATCAAAATTCTCTACACATGATCGGAGTATGTCCGATCAGCCCAGTTGGTCGGGAAATATTTCCAGCAAGTTGGAAAATTGGGTCCGACAGATATTCTGACAGAATCAGTCCGATGCATACCACACACAGTCGGATTATCCGACAACACGGTCCGATAGGACACATTCCGACGGATTCTCCGACCGTGTGTACAAGGGCTTAAAGAGGAATTGCACTCTGGAAGATGTCCCTAAAAAAAAAAAAAAAAACGTAGTTAGAGGAAAAGTACTATTCATCAGTATTGCATGTAGTCTCCCTGTAGCTGATCATTTCCACATTACTGGCATACCATGCCTTGTCCTGCATTGTTTCTATGTGTGGAGGTGGCCATCTTGGTAGAGGCAGGGTTCTACTTCCTACTGCCAGAGCCTCCAGCCTGCACCACCAATCTCACTCCAATTCTCTTGAGACTACCAGTGAGAGGCAGCAGTTTCCTTATTAATATTTTTATTATACAGGATTTATATAGTGCCAATAGTTTGCGCAGCGCTTTACAATATAATGGGAGACAATACACCATCGGTGAAATTCAAAACAAGAGGATTAGAAGGGCCCTGCTCCTGCGAGCTTACAATCTAAAAGTGAGGGGCTGGTGAAATAAAAAGGTAGTGACTGAGAGGGTTCAATTGATGAGGGAAGTAGAATATTTGGGTGTTAGCTGGAGGCAGGATAGGCCTCCCTGAAGAGATGAGTTTCCAGGGATCGCCTAAAAGTGGGCAGAGTAAGAGATAACCAGACAAATTGGTAGTGAGGTCCAGAGGATGGGAAAGGCTCTGGAGAAGTCCTGGAGACGAGCATGGGAGGAGGAGACAAGGGAGCTAGAGAGCAGAAGGTCTTGGGAGGGGTGGAGAGGATGATTTGGGTGATATTTGGAGATAGTATTGGTGATGTAGCTTGGGGCAGAATTGTAAATGGCTTTGTGTGTTGTTATTAGTGTTTCAAATTGTATTCATTGGGCAATGGGAAGCCAGTGGAGGGACTGACAGAAAGGAGTGGTGGACACTGAACGGTGGGCAAGGTGGATGAGTCTGGCAGCTGCATTCATGAAAGACTGAAGAAGGGATAGCTTGCAGAGAGGTAGGCCAATTAGGAGGGAGTTACAATAGTAAAGGCAAGCAATAACAAGGGAGTGAATACGTTGCTCAGTGGTGTCAACAGTTAGAAAGGGGCATATTTTGGAAATGTTTCGGAGGTGAAGTCTGCACGATGTGGGCAGTGATTGAATTTTGGGCTGAAAGGTCAGAGTCTGGGATTTCACCTAGTACCCTGGCATGAAATGAAGGGAGGGACTGATGGTTGTACTATTGATCTTGATTGAGAAGTTGGAAGGGGGGGGGGGGGGGGTACATGGGCTGGATGAAAAATTATGAGCTCAGTTTTTAGAAAGATTGAGTTTGAGAAAGTGGTGTGACATCCATGCTGATATGTCAGTTAGTAACATGAGAGGAGATTGAAGGCGTGAGGTGAGAAATAGAGAGATAGATTTCTGTGCCATCAGCATAGGGGTGGTACTAGAGCTGCACAATTCTGGCCAAAATGAAAATCACAATTTTTTTTTGCTTACAATAAAAAGATCATGATTCTCTCATGATTGTCGCGGCGTAAAATCTTTCAGATTATACAAAAACAATTGGGCTAACTTTACTGTTTTTTTTTTAATTCATTAAAGTGTAATTTTTTCCCAAAAAATTGCATTTAAATGACTGCTGCGCAAATACAGTGTGACAAAATATTGCAACAACCCCCATTTTATTCTCTAAGGTCTCTCTACTCAAAAAAAAAAATGTATATATATATATATATATATATATATATATATATATAGAGCAAAAAGGGTATAAGATAGGCCCACAGTACCCCACTCAGCGCCTATTTCAGCAGACCAAGCTTTTAGAAAAATTGTAAACAGCAATTCAAATGTCCTCCACCAGGGTTCGTCTGCCAAACACGCTTCCGCAATGTCATAGAATATAAAAAGATTCGCACATAGCGTAATTCTATTTTTTTATTCAAAATTGGTCACACACAAATAAACCCTTATATCAATCTGCGTACATTTAAAAAGAAGAAATAAGCATAAGAACATCAGAGTGTTCAATCACCGTTTTAGATGGATGCCAGGAACTTTCCCCATGTGTCTTTCTGCTGACACTGTTGTCACTTCCTGGATTTGGTTAGCGGTGGAACACAACTGTAACTTCCGGTCAACGTCGTATAGGCCACGTCCTGACGCGTTTCGTCACTTCCGACTTCAACAGAGGGCGTGGCTATACGAATTTAGAGAACATTTAAATAGTCCCGTCCTCCGCTATGTGCACCAATCACGGAGCGTCCCGCAGGGCGTCTCAATTGTCATGGGAACACAGCAGATCAGACTCACTGCCTAACGGAGGCGGTTTCAAAGCCAATTTAAAAGGATTTGAATAGCCCTATCCTCTGCCACATGAGCCAATCCCGGAGCGTCCTGATGACCCATATATGTGGCTGTTGCCATGAGAACCAGGCAGATCAGACTTCATTGTACAGCGGAGAAACAGGCAATTAATACTGGCCAAATCAAAACTATAGAATTTGGCGATTTCCATAGCAAAGCTATGGCATCCATACACCGGAACAGAACATAAAACCATATCATTTAAAGGCATACGTCTAAAACGAAAAGCAAAGCGAAAATAGCAGCCTGAAAAAGGGCAAAACCAAGAGAGGAAACATACATTATGTACATCAAGGAAATTCTATATTCCTGCCGAGCTGCTGTTGTTCTATAACAAACTAGTAATCTACAAGGCTAAACCGCACAGTGTTCTGAGGAAAATGGGTATAGATTTACTCATTATTAAAATTATATATGTTGCAATGCAACTTCAATGCGATTATAAACGCAACAAATTAATAATATATAAAATCATAAAAAAAACACATTTAATATATATTTTTTGTGAAAAAAAAATATATTTTTTGTAATAAAATATATGTGTAACCTCTATTGGTCTATATCATCACCACTAAAGGCGAAATATTGAAACAAATTTATATCGTCAGAATTATTTTTTTTTTAATATTTAAACATTCTAAAATTATAATATAAGTATATATATCCTATTTCCTCTGACATTATTCAAATCTGAGGAGGGGAAATATTCAGATATAAACCCAAATTAAATATTCGTAGTTAACATATGAGAGAACATTATACAAGAACCCCATACATATCAATTTCTACTCATCACAGTCACTCAGGAATACCTGAGAGAGGTGTACAATATGAAGCAAAAGATATATACATGGGGAATATTGTTTTTTTTTAAAATGAGCACATCTAGCAATAAAATGTAGCTAAGTCCCATATATAGTGCTGCCAAAAGCATGAAGGTGAAATATATCCATATTACTATCAAAGTTCAAAACTAAAAAAGGAAAAGAAAAAGGAAAAGAAGAAAAAAGAGGGGGGATATCAGTTCATGGTCCCATACAAGTAGGGGGCTATCATTTAATAGTCGCTTATAAAACAGTTTATATCAAGATCCACATTTAACCCTTTCGGCGATAATGTGTCAACAAGATATATCCATTCAGTTTCTCTTTTAGAAAGTTCACGTACCAAGTTTGATCCTCTCCAAGCTGGTTTCATGTGTTCTATACCCCAAAATTTTAACACTGATGGATCACGATTATGATGGATCTTAAAATGTAGGGACACATTATGGTCCTTAAAACCTAGTTTTATATTAGCAATGTGTTCAGCTATACGGATCTTCAATATATATATATGTTTGGGGGTTCTAAGTAATTTTCTAGCAAAAAAAAAAAGATTCTAACTTGAAACCAACAAATGTCAGAAAAAGGTTTAGTGTTTAAGTTGTTAAACTTCCCTCATTTACATCAGGTTTACACTGGTGCGACGCGACACTCCTCCTACTTTGGATCCAACTTTGCCCTGCGACTTGAAGTCAGAGACGCATCCGACTTCAATGAACGGGGATCTGACTTGGATCACCGCCGATGCCAGGCACTGTGTTTGGGTATGAACCTTGAGGGGGAACGCCACGCCAAATTTTAAATAAAGAACCGGAATGGGTTCCCCCTCCAAGAATATACCAGTCCCTTCGGTCTGATATGGATTTTAAGGCGTGGGGGTCCCCCCAAAATCCATACCAAGCCCTTATCCGAGCACGCAGCCCAGCCGGTCAGGAAGGGGGTTGGTGAGGGGGGAGCGTCCCCCTCCCTCCTGAACTGTACCAGGCTACATGCTCTCAACATAGGGGGTGGGTGCTTTGGGGCAGGGGGAATCACTGTGGCTCCCCACCCCAAAGCACCTTGCCCCATGTTGATGAGGAAAAGGGCCTCTTCCCGACAACCCTGGCCGTTGGTTGTCGGGGTCTTCTGGCGGGGGGCTTATCGGAATCCAGGAGCCCCATTTCATAATGTGAATGAGTATGGAGTAAATCGTACCCCTACCCATTCACCTGAGGGAAAAAAGTGTCAATAAAAAAAAAAAACACTAGACAGATTCGCTCCTCCGCTATCTGCTGCTCTTTTGTCCGCTGTTTTGCTAGCATTGGCCGGTCTTCTCCGTCGTCTTCTTCCCTACGGTCTTCTTCCGATGTTGACACGACACTCTCTTCCGGTGCGCAACAACTTATATAGGCATGAGGCATGGTCACTGGGTGATGTCATGCGGTGACCCTTCCCCTCATGACATCACCGCCCCTTCATGTCCCGGGTGGTGACGTCATAAGGGACATCAAACGGTGACCGGGCCAACGCTAGCAAAAGAGCGGCAAAAGAGCAGAAGATAGTAGAGGAGCCCAGCAGAAGACAGAGAAGACCGTAAGAAGAGGCTGGAGAGAGCGGAGAAGTCGCAAGAGACCTCTGGAGCTGCCTAATAAATTACTTTAAAAACCTGTCTAGTGTGGTATTTTTATTGACACTTTTTCCCCCAGGTGACTGGGTAGGGATACGATGTACCCAATACTCATTCACATGGGGCCGGGATCTGGGCCCCCCTTATTAAAAGGGCTTCCTGGATTCCGATAAGCCCCCCATCCACAGACCCCAGCATCCAATGACCAGGGTTGTCGGGAAGAAGCCCTTGTCCTCATCAACATGGGGACAAGGTGCTTTGGGGTGGGGGGGCATGTGGTTGAGGGCATGCGGCCTGGTACGGTTCAGGAGGGAGGGGAGCACTTGCTCATCTCCACCCCTTTGCTGACCGGCCGTGCTGCATGCTCGGATAAGAGTCTGGTATGGATTTTGGTGGGAGCCCCACAGTTTTTACGATGTAGGGGATTCCCCTTAAATCCATATCAGACTGAAGGGCCTGGTATGCTTTTGGAGGGGGGACCCATGCAAGTTTTTTATTTAAAATTTGGTGTGGAGTTCCCCCTCAAGATCATCAGAGCACAAGTCGCATGCCAAAGTCGGATCAGGCAAGACGGTGATCCAACTTTGATCCAACTTCAATGATATTCAATGGGCTGAAGTAGGATCAAAGTTGGACCAAAGTAGTACAGGGAGCATTTTCAAAGTCGGACCGACTTGTGTGGGAACAGTTAAGACGGCTCCCATAGGGAAACATTGATTTTCACACGTCATGCGACATGAGCTCCCAATGTCGGAGGGTTTGTCGCACCAGTGTAAACATGGCTTTATACACCAATGTGTATTCCTTTGATCTAAAGCACAAATCATTACAATGTTAATATCAAAGTTCCACTGCTATGGAATGTTGTGATTCTTGGCAGACTGCCCATTTTTTTTCCTTTCTTTTGACAGCTGTCGGCTTTAGCAGAGCAGAGAGAATTCTCTGCATAGAAAGAATCAGGTAATACTCTGTCAAGATCGCAACGGGGAAAAAATTGCAAAACAATTCTTAACGATTAATTGTGCAGCTCTAGGTGGTACTGGAAGCCATGGGAGTTTATTAAAAAACCAAAGGAGGAGGTGTAAATGGAGAAGAGAAGGGGTACGAGGAAAGACTCTTGAGGTACCCCTACAGAAAAAAAGTGTAAAGGAGGAAACAGAGTTATAGGTCACACTGAAGGAGCGCTGTGAAAGGTAGGAGGAGAGGCAGGGGAGAGCAGAGTCTTGAAGGCCAAGAGAGTGGAGTTTTTTTGAGGAGGAAGGGATGGTCAACAGTATCAAAGGCTTCACACTACAAATATTCAGCTATAAGGCTTCAGGCACAGGAGTCCCTAGGCATACTCACATTTCAAAAAGGAGGAAGGAGGAATTGAAGACACGGTGTACAATTTAAGCATAATTAACATTTCTGGATGTTCCCTATAAAAGAGCAAATCTTCACTTTTTGAATTTAGGTCCACATTATGGTTATGTGGACTAAAAGTAACACTGTCCACATCTCATGAGTAAAAACATAATTCAGCAAAAGAGCAGCTGCAGTTCCAAATAGGAATAACATTGCACAAGTGGTAGAACCTAATCAAAAAACTAGAAGCAATAGTTGATTTAGGTTTAATATCCATTGCAACTCTAGTATTGGGTCATTTAATTTTGATGCACAGATTTTGCTTGGGTTATTGTCTGCACCAACAACTTGACTCCTTGTAAATAGACATCAAGGGGTTGATTTTCTAAAACTGGAGAGTGCAAAATTTGGCGCAGCTGTAAATGGTAGCCAATCAACTTCTAGCTTCAGCTTGTTCAATTAGGTTTTGACCAAAACAAACCCTGGAAGCTGACTTTTCGCACAGAAAAGCCCATACCACACCAAGCCAGTTTTGTTCCTTTGCTTGGATTTAGGTGTGTTGGATATTCCTGCTCAATCTTCCTTGCTGTGGGACATCACAGTTTTCATAATATTATTTACAATATGGAGAGTGATATAACCATGTAGGGAACAATGTTGGTAGAGATCTTGCCAAAAGACCAGTGGTAGATCCCAACAATTGGAGGTTGACATACTGTTAAGGAAACATTGACCCAAAAATTTCACCCCTCTGTATAGTAAAAACAGAAGAATCCTGCTTTTGCTAGTCAACTCCTTGCCTAGGATCAGAGAATACCAAGTCCCTATATTATGGGGTAAAAACAAATTTGTGCCAAAATAATGGTGGCCCTACTAGTCTTACTTTGTGGATGTAGCGAATTCTCTATGGACAAACAGTGGATCAAGCATTCTACTATTCCTTTCGGTGAGATGTTTCTACATACAATAAAAACAAGGGGACTATTGCTGCGTACACACGACCAGACTTTCTTGCAGAAAGGTACGAAGATCTTCCCAACGGACTTTTAATGGCGTTACAACGGACTTCCGAATGAACGGACTTTTGCACACAAGAACGGACTAAAGTCCATTAGTTTTGAACGTGATGACGTACGATGGGACTATAAAAGGAAGTTCAATAGCCAGTAGCCAAAAGCTGCCCTTGCGTCGTATTTGGTCCTTCGGATCAGCATACAGACTAAAGGTTTTCCCGATAGGAATTGAGTCAGTCGGACAAATTTGAAACATGTTCTATTTCTAGGTCTGTCTGACTTTTTTAAATAAAAACGATCGGACTATTCCACAGACGATCGGACTATCTGACAGAATGATTCCGTCGCACCTATTCTGACAGAAAGTCTGGTCGTGTGTACACAGCATTAGAGAAACACACCTTTAATAATCAAGTATTCCATCAACTTAGAATAAAAAGCTAGAGCTGTGTACCTTTAGGACAACTTCAGAGAGATTAGATATTTGGATATGAATCATGTCTGTTCAGGCATTTGTTTTCTTTCTTTTCAAACATATGAAAGAAGACCACCCCTAGACCTAGGATTGTATTCTTTTCTGGCACAGCTTCTCACATGATGAAACACCAGGGAAAATCGAGTAATATGATTTTAGGTCAAACACAGACTGAAATGTAAATAACAGCCATACGGATGCCCTCTCTGGATCACAAGTGTCCCTAGAAGACATGGACACAAGCTGTAGAACACAACTTTAAACAGAGATAGTAATGGCAGCAAGGGCTCACCATACATAATATAAGAGAGCATGATATTCCAGTATATTAAACCGTTTTACATTTTTTATTTATTTTTCCCTTTACCACAAACTGACTTCTGACAAACATTAAACTGACTTCTCAGCAAAACACATTGCCATAAATTCAGTTCTCGGTCATTCATCTGTTTCTCTACACAATTATCATCCAAAGGGCAGCAGTTAGAAGATGTGGAGAAGGGAGGAATTGAATGACTCAAGTCAAATATCATCGGCTGTTACAAAAAATAAAATAAAAAAAATAAAAAGTGAAACACGCCTGTAAACTAAACAAAGGTCATTAAACCAAATAACCGAACAAACAATAAGAAAGAAATATAGGCTAAATAATGGCTTTGATTACCAGAAGGAGTCATAAAATATTAATAGCAAAAAAGGCCAAAGTGGTCCATTATTTCTATTTCAATTTAAAACTTTTCAGTGCATTTTACATAAAACAAAGTTCTACAAAGGTAAAATTCTAACGCACAACTGTAAGTTAGATGTACACATGATGAGCATGAGGAGGGACATCAATAATGCACCTTGTTCCTCTAAAAATTAGGGTATTGGCATTGATTAGAAACATTACAATTTCATTTTACTCTGTAGGTCTCAAACACAAAATTTGCACATTACTATGGTAGCACTAGGAGATGGATTGTGGGTATTTGATGGCATCTGTCTTTAAGCATAACAGAACACTGTACCGCAGTCATATCTAATTCTCTATCAACCATGTAACATGCACATATTGAAGGAGGAGGGATTAATTGTACAGGATGTCATTTCTAAAATATATTAAAACCTTCATAGCTAAAAGGAAAAAAAAAAAAAGAAAAAAAAAAAAAAAGAGCAGTACATATCTTTCCTAAAATCCTCCCTTAGCTCATTGGCATCATATGAATGCCATATACCAGGCACATTTCATCTGCGCTGCATTTAACTCATGAGGCAGCACTATAAATGTAATCACAAATGCTGCTTTAATGTGACAAAATATGTTCATTAAAGATACTGCAGTGGAAACTGTTCTCATCTTCAGGAGGTTCTAACCCTCTACAGTACAAAAATAAAACATGTTGGCTTTACATTGAACCCCTTTCCAACTTCCATCGTAAAGAAACTCCCTCCCGGCAAACAATCTGATTTCCTAGAGAGGAGCATAGAAGTGATCCAGGTTTCATTCTTTATCACTTCCTGGTCCCTGGGATTACCTTGCTACTCCATGGGCCCAATACCAGTGCAAAAGGGTTCAGGTTGGACAGCAGTGTTCAGGATGGGGAGTGGTGGAGGAAATCAGAAAACAGACAATTTCCTCTACTGAAAAGAAACGTAGAAGTGTTGAACACTTCCAAGATCACAGCTGTCAAAGTTCCAGGTATACAGAAGATCAGGAACTCCCCGATTTGATTGGGCTACAGGAACAGGAGTCTCCAGGGGTCTAAAAGCTCCCTGATGTCTCAGTAAAGAGAACTTATCACTGATTTTAAATTAAAGGCTAAGCAGACATAGTAGAAAAGTAAAAAAAAATGTAAAAATATATCAGAATATGATTAATATATAAAATAAAATATAAAATAATAAATGTCAACCCCCCCTTCCCTTTCACACAGGCAGGACAGAGACATCTGCATGCACGCCAAACTTAGAAGAATATATTTTGCAGCATCCTTTACCCACCTCAATACTGTGCACGTATACCCCCTTCCTGCCCAGACCAATTTTCAGCTTTCAGCGCTTTCACACTTTGAATGACAATTACTCAGTCATGCAGCACTGTACCCATATGAAACTTGAGTCCTTTTTTTTCACACAAATAGAGATTTCTTTTAGTGGTATTTAATCACTAGTGTTTTTATTTTTATTTTTTGCACTATAAATAAAAAAAGACACATTTTGTGAACTAAAAGCCCCTTTCTTTGTTTCTGTCATAAAATTTTGCTAATTAGTAATTGTTCTTCATAAATTTTGGCCAAAATTTATACTACTACATATCTTTGGTAAAAATAACCCAAATTAGTGTATATTATTTGGTCTTTGTGAAAGTTATAGAGTCCACAAACTATAGTGATAATCACTGAAAATAGATCACATCTGATCAGGCCTTCAGTACATCAGGTGAATCTCATTTCTTGAGACACTAACAAGTCAGGAAAGTACAAATACCCCCCGAATTACCCCTTTTTAGAAAGTAGACATTCCAATGTATTAAGTAGCATTGTGAGTTTTTTAAGTTGTAATTTTTTTACCACAATTCTTTGCAAAATAAAGATTTTTTTTTTTTTTTTTTTACAAAATTGTCATATTATCAGGTTATTTCTCACAACAGCATATGTATACAACAAATTACACCCCCAAATACATTCTGCTACTCTTCCAAAGTATGGCGATACCACATGTGAGACTTTTGCACAGCCTGGCCACATACAAAGGAAGAAACATTGAAGTAGTACCTTCAGGCGTTCTGCAAGCATAAATTACACATCTAATTTCTCAACCACCTATTACACTTTTGAAGGCCCTGGAGCCCCAGGACAATGGACTTGCCCACAAAATGACCCCATTTTGGAAAGAAAACACCCCAACGTATAATCTATGAGGCATAATGAGTCTTTTTAACGGTTCCTTTTTTTCCAGACGTTTTTGGAAAATGTGGAAAAAAAACATTTTTTTTTACACAAAGTTGTCAATTTATAGGATATTTCGAACACATAGCATTGTCACATTGAAAAATTACACCGCAAAATACATTCTGCTACTCTTCCCAAGTATGGCGATACCACATGTGTGAGACTTTTACACAGCCTGGCCACATACAGAGGCCCAACGTTGAAGTAGTACCTTCAGGTGTTCTAGGAGCATAAATTACATGAATTGAAGGTCCCCGAGCAACAGTCCAGAGGAATTACCCGCATAATGACCTCATTTTGGAAAGCAAATACCCCAATGTATAGTCTATGAAGCATGGGCTGCAAATAGGTACTCGAGTACTCTGATGACCTGCAGATAGGTACTCGGGTAACTTGATGAGCTGCAGACAGATACTTGGTTACTCTATGGGCTGGTGACAGGTACTCGGTTACTCTGATGGGCTGGTGACAGGTACCTGGTTACTCTGATGGGCTGGTGACAGGTACCCGGTTACTCTGATGGGCTGGTGACAGGTACCCGGTTACTCTGATAGGCTGGTAACAGGTACTCAGTTACTCTGATGGGCTGGTGACAGGTACTTGGGTACTCTGATGGGCTACAGATAGGTATTCAGGTACTCTGAAGGGCGTTGACATGTACTCATATGGGCTGTGACCGGTATTTAGGTACTAGTGTACTCCTATGGACTGTGACAGGTACTCAGTCCAAATGAGTACCTGAGTACCTGTCACAGTTCGTCTGAGTACCCGAGTACCTGTCACAGTCCATATGAGTACCTGAGTAACTGTCACAGTTCACCTGAGACAGGTACTCCGATGGACTGTGACAGGTACTCGGGTACTCTGATGGACTGTGACAGGTACTCATATGGACTAACAGGTACTCAGATGAACTGTGGCAGGTACTTTGATGGGTGGTGACAGCTCTTCTTTATTGGGGGGGGGGGGCAGTGTGATTGGTGTACACTGTAAGCGCTAACGAAATGTTAGCGCAATCTCCTTCTCACACATGATCGGTGTGTGAGCAGGAGAAGGCGGTAAAAGCTCGTTACCGTGGTTTGTTGACATTTAGTGATCGGCTGTGAAAGGATCACAGCCGATCACGTGGTAAACAGCCACTGGCCAATGGCTGTTTACCAGCGTCAGTGATGAGCAGTGCTCCTTGGAACACGCCACCACCGATGGGCACATGCAGTGAGCTCGAGATCACGTGCATACGCCGTGCAAAGTGGGGCGATACCACCTTTGATTGGCCGTGACTTCATCACGGCTGATTACGTGGTAAACAGCCATGCTCAACGACTGTCCACCCCCCTCTGTGGTGAGCGTTGTCTCTGTGACACGCCGCCACCAAAGGAACAGAGATGCGCGCACACGATCACACACATTCCCTGTTTAAATGGAGGGAAGTCATTTGAAGCCCGCCCAGAATTAGAGCCGTGCCGCCTAGCTGTCATATGACGGCCGGTGGGCGGCAAGCAGTTAAGGCCTGGTTCACACCTATGCAGGTTGCAGTTTGCATATTCCAGGTGCATTTTGCATTTTTCAATACACATTTTTTAAGTCTATGGAACCAAAAACCAGAAAAAAAGTCCCTGGCCCTTTCAATAAAATGCAAAGATGTGAACTGCATCCATAGGAAACCATGCTAAATGGATGTGGTGTGTTTCTGCAAAACTGAAAATTCACAAAAAAATGCATAGGTGTGAACCAGGCTTAAATGTGAAATCTGAATTTTTGGGCTGTTAGACCCCTTTCACACCAGGGCGTTTTGCAGGCGCTATAGCGTTAGAAATAGCGCCTGCAAAACACCCTAAAGAAGCTGCACCATTGTGTGTAGTGTGAAAGCCCCGAGGGCTTTCACGCTACAGCGGTGCGCTGGCAGGACATCAGAAAAAAGTCCTGCCAGCAGCTTCTTTGGAGCGGTGAAGGAGCGGTGTGTTTACCGCTCCTCCACCGCTGCTGCCCATTGAAATCAATGGGGCAGCGCTGTAATGCCGCCGGCAAAACGCCGCTATTGCGGCGTATTGCCGGCGGTTTTAACCCTTTTGCAGCCACAAGCGGGGGGTAAAAGCGCCCCGCTAGTGGCCGAAATGTGCTGCAAATCCGCCGCAAATCCGGCGGTAAATTGGCGCTAAAAATAGCGCCGTTTTACCGCCGACGCAAGGTGCGGTGTGGTGTGAAAGGGGTCTAACAGATTTTGATGAATTACTTCCTTGCAATTTTAAATATCTAGAAGTATAAATAATTTTGAACCTATGTATATATTTGTTTTTTAAGGAGTCAATGCTGTCTCATCTTTTCAATTTAACCCAATTGCAATGAGCCTCCTGTGCAATAACGTTATCTCAGGCAGTCAGTAAATTACAAGTCTCTGTATTGGAAAATGCCCAATATCCAGAAACTCTAATATATATGCATTTGTTTATCAAACATACAGAGCTGACATATGCATCAACACCTACACAAATTTTGGTATCCCTATACTTGAATACCAGATACCAGAGAATCATTGTGAGAAAATTATTTTGTGAAACTATTTGGAATAATATTAATTATACGAAATACATTTCTCTGCTCATTATAAAAATGTATCAGGCTCCATGCAAAAAAAAAATCGCTGCTTCTGCAGGAGTTTTGTATTTGTATGTAGAAGCAGCTCAATGTTATCCTACGTGTCCATGCACATTAGGATGATTAAAGGCATAATTTTAAGCTCAGTGTTTAGAGGCAGGAAAAAAACCCTTCTGGCTTGCGTTTTTGATTTGAACGCTAAATTCTCCTAAACTGGGTACAACAATGGTATATGAGCATTTTTTTCTGGCAAGGGAACTGACATTTTTTTTTAAGCCCAGTAAGCATGGATCCTGACAATATTTCAGTAACAGAAACAAAAAAACAGTGAGAAATGCATTGGGCTATGTAAAGCAGTTAGCCTTTTTAATATCTGCTCTAGTCACAAAGCTTTCAATTACGGTAATTAAAGCAGCATTCCAGTAGATTTTGTATTTATTAAAAGTCAGCAGCTACAAAAAGTGTAGCTGCTGACTTTTAATAAACACAAACTCACCTGTCCCAGGATTCAGCAATGCGGCCACCCGGACCCTCGGTTCTCGCCCTTGCCTCTGCCCGCTGTCGGCATTACAAGTGTGGGCACCTGGCTGAAACAGCTTGTAGTTTCACAGTTGTGCTGCACCTCCTCAATGGCCGGGCAATCTTCTTGGACCTGTGACGTGTCCCAGAAGATTGCAGAGAGGGAGGTGGAGAGGAGAACTTCCACTCGAGTCGCCCAAGAGGAAGTGGGAGCTGGGTACCTGTCAAAACTAGGTACCCGCTCTCTCCCCCTAAAAAAAATGACATGCCAAATGGAATTCTGCTTTAAAGAACTGTCAATTCCTTATTTGTGTCCCCAATGTAATGGCGTCTTATTTTGGTATGGGAGCCATGATAGTCTTTCCTTTTGAGTGTTTGCTACTTGTCTTTTGAATCCCCGTAGATTTTCTGATTATGACTCCAGACTAACCTCTGATTCCTTCTGTTCATTTTTGTGCTGCTTTCCTTGACCTCTGCCTGATATGCATCTACTTGAAAAGCCTCGACCGATGGCTGCCTGAACATCACCAGCTGTGACTTCTTCATAGTCTGCGGACTACATTTTGATGATATAGAACTTTACTTAACTTGCTTTTCAGATGCCCACAGCACAGCGAGCAGCATGATGGACATAGCAAACACAGCCTACATATGTAATGACCAAACACAGCTGTCTCCATATACACTTATTGGCCGCTTTATTAGGTACATTGGCTAGTACCCTTTTGCCTTCAGAACTGCCTTAATTCTTCATGGCATGGGTTCAATGAGGTGTTGGAAACATTCCTCAGAGATCTGGTCTATATTGACATGATAGTATCACGCAGTTGCTACAGCTTTGTTGGCTTCACATCCATGATAAAAATCTCCCGTTCCTCCACATCACAAAGGTGCTCTATTGGATTGAGATCTGGTGACTGTGGAGGCCATTGGAGTACAGTGAACTCATTGTCATGTTCAAGAAACCAGTAGTTAGATGAATTGAGCTTTGTGACATGGTGCATTATACTGCTGGAAGTGGCCATCAGAAGATGGGTACACTGTAGTTATAAAGGGATGGACATGGTCAGCAACAATACTCGGGTAGGCTGTGCCATTTAATGCTTAGTTGGTAAGGAGGGGCCAAAAGTGTGCAAAGAAAGTATTCCCCACACCATTACACCACCAGCCTGAACTTTTGATTCAAGGCCGGATGGATCCATGCTTTTATGTTGAAAGTCGCAGCTGAAATCGAGACTCATCAGACCAGGCAACGTTTTCCAATCTTCTATTGTCCAATTGCGGTGAGCCTGTGTGAATTGTAGCCTCAGTTTCCTGTTCTTAGCTGACAGGAGTGGCACCCGGTGTGGTCTTCTGCTGCTTTAGCCCATCTGCTTCAAGGTTCCATGTGTTGTGTGTTCCGAGATGGTATTCTGCATATCTTGGTTGTAACGAGTTAGTTATTTAAGTTACTGTTGCCCTTCTATCATCTCAAATTGTCTGCCCATTCTCCTCTGACATCAACAAGGCATTTTCGGCCACACAACTGCCTCTCACTGGATATTTTTTTTATTTTTCAGACCATTCTCTGTAAATCCTAGAGATGTTTGTGTGTGAAAATCCCAGTAGATCAGCAGTTTTTGAAATACTTAGACTAAAAGCCTGTCTGCCACCAACGACCATGCCATGGTCAAAGTCACTTAAATGCCCTTCCTTCACCATTCCTGACTGATGGTTCAATTATACTGCCTTCAGAACCTGCATATATATTGATGAGCATAGTAAGGGTTAAAGACATTGCTTCCAACTTAAGATGTCAGTCACATTCCCAGCATCCTTCTGTGTCATTGCCTTGTTTTCTTATTCCTCTCTTGTACACTGTAAGTTTAATTACTGGGGAAGGCTGCTTATTATTATTCAATTTTGAAATTTGATGTGCCGATGCATGTAAATCCTGTTAAATGACCACCCATATCCCCTGCAAGTGGCCAATGAACAGCACATCTCAAGGCAACACGGCTCGTCACCTCCTTCTGCTAACACTGTACTTCTTACTAACTTTCCCAACTCCATTAATTTTTTAAGATGCTTTTAATAAGGCTTCTGAGCTGTGGGGGAGGAGGGGCAAGGAGTTCTCTGTCAGTCCACGAGAGTTCCTGCTGACTTTATGAATATTAATGACAGTGTAATTCTGATTAAAGGGGCTTGTGGGAAAAGCTCTGCGAATCCCACAGCTCAACAAGACCAGATCGCAGTCCCTTTATGAATTTGGATTTAGACATTAAACTGTGGGAAGGGAGAGAACGAGGGACAGGAGAGATCCAGAAGAAAAACAGACTTAATGCTGCCTCCCCTACTCCTGAAGAAAGAAATTAGGTGGGTTAATAAATTGGGCAATTAATAATGCCAGGCCTTGAATCAACACATCTGTCTTTCAAGTTGGATACATTGATGAATGCTAAAGCAGGAGAAAGGATTATAAAATCATATTACAATGATCAGAGGACAGCTGCAGGGAAGAAGCCAAGACATTTGGTAAGTCTTAGAGGAGACTAGAGAAATGATAATTAATGTAATTATTAATAACACCTTAAAACAACATCATCTTTCCCCCCAGGATGGAAGGGCCTAGTTGCTGTGGGAAGACTTCTCAAGGTTATTACAATATGGCACAGGATATGACTTGAACAAATACGCACATTTCAAAGGTCCAGATGCCAGGAAGATTTTCAGGACTTGCAGTCTGGTGTAACAGGCAGGGGCTCTGATTACAGCCTTATCTGCTCACTCTTCATTTAAAATTATCTGCTGCTGAGGTTCTTTTGAAGGGCTAATTCACACCATTGCCTTGATCTGCATTCCAGTGCAAAAAACGATTGTTTCTTGATGTGTTCTCTTCACACTTCAACAAATGTAAAACACAGGTCAATGCAGCAGTACGCAACATTTTTATATATCTTTTGACATACAAAAGGCAATGTTACAAGAAAATCCTGCTTGCACCGATACTGATACCGGTATCAATGCCAATACTAAGCATTTGCACAAGTATCGGTACTCGTGCAAATGCTCTAAGGGCCAGCTCACACCACAGAAACGCAATCCAGATATGTTCAAGATGCTTCTGATGCAGTCCAGTGCATTGTTTTTCTTAAAGTGGTTGTTAAGCCACTTGTATAAAAAGCTCACATCCCCTCTGTATTAGAACAATAAATTCCACTGTGTCTGTGTTATATCATAAATATGCTTATCTGTACTAATAACATACCGTCTTCCTGCAATCAGTTGCCTCCTCTCTCCTCTCCCCGGCTGACAGTTCCAGCAGGCGGGGCCGAGCCCTGGGGTCAGCCAGGGAGGAGAGAGGAGAGACAGAACTGAGGAGTCACATGATCGCAGGAAGACAATGTGTTATCAGTACAGATAAGCATATTTATCATATAACACAGGCACAGGGGAACTTATTGTTTTAAACAAAGGGGATGGGAGCCTTTAATGTTAAGTTACATAGTTACATAGTTAGTCAGGTTGAAAAAAAGAAACAAGTCCATCCAGTTAAGTATTAGAGCAGCAGAAGCGGGGGAGGGGGGCAGAAATGGGAGGGGGTAGAAGATGGAGGAGAGAAGACAGAGAGCAGGGCTGCGGCTGACGGAGTTACGTACGCTGGCAATGGTGTCAGAGCTCAGCAGCCCTGATATACCGTGGTCAGCGTACTGGGGGAAGGGTATAGCCAGACAGGATCAGACAGGTAGTTTAGGTGATACAGGGGGCCAAATGACACAGCACAAGCGCTGTGCTGTATAACATGCTTTAAGGGAACAGGATCTGTTTTTTGTTTTGTTTTTTGGGGTTAACAAACGCTTTAATTGCAGTGCATTACAGTGTCAATTACCGGTTAAGGAGCGGTGCCGCCACGTCCTTAAAGCAGACAGTCAGTCATTTTGTCATCTTTCCATCTAATAAATCTTCTGCCCTTGTTGTTTTAACTTTGGATAGTAAAACATTTTTAGTCTGCCAGTAAATACCTTATACAGCCAAATTCCTGATTCTTGTCTGGTCATTAGTCTAGGCTTATGACATCATGCACAGATCTCCCTCTTGTGAGAGTTTACCAGGAAGGGAGTGGGAATGAGTCATAAGAGGGCCAATGAGAGCTGCAGAGCTGGAGGTGTGCCTCTGTGTGTGTGTGTAAATCAAGGAAGTGAAAAGGCAGCAGCTTTAGCTGCCCCTAGTTAAAATGGATGCAGTCAGACTTAGTGGAGGGAGATTTCTACAGCATATTTGGCAAATACAGAATCACAGTATATATACAGTAATATGCAAAGTGGTTGGAAACTTCAGAATGGCAAAGATGTTTTTATTGCAAATTATGCAAACAGACTGCAGTTCCTCTTTAACAACCGATGACTCATTCAGCTGTCAGTAGGGTTCCCCTGTTGAGTGTAAACTGAAGTCCTGGCAAATGGAGCTGTCCAATTTTTTTTTAAAAAGCAGCCGGGCAATGTTTATCAACAGCATTGCTCAGCCAAAAGATAAAAAGAAACATGGTCTCTTTTTGTATCTAAGGCCGCGTACACACGCGGGGACTGTTCGCTCAACTTTGTTCGTCAAACAGTTTCAGCGGACAGTCCGCTCAAAATTAGCATGGACGGACTTGCCCACACACGACGAACGAACAGTCCGCTGAAACCGTGCGCGATGACGTGAACGGCACGTACGACGGGACTAGAAAACGACGTCCTATACACTGCAATGCAACCTTCGGCGTGTAAATTCTTTCTGAGCATGCGCGAGACTTAGTTTGACGAACAAGCCTACACACGGGCGGACTGTCCGCTCAAACCAAGTTTCAGCGGACAGTTTTTCGGAATTTCCGAAAAACTTTGTTCGTCAGACTGTCCGCTGAAACTGTCCGCTGAAGCCCACACACGAGCGGACTGTCCGCCGAAACACTGTTCAGCGGACAAAGTTGAGCGAACAGTCCCCGCGTGTGTACGCGGCCTTACTGTTTTTCTTCATCTACAAATCAAAAGGTATGAACTTCAATCTGCAGATGAAGTCAGTTTAACGCAACCTGTCAATTTAAAAAAAAAATTATTAAATGTCCTTTTGTTTAACCCTTTATTTACTCTCATCAGCCTTAATTAACTCCTTATTCTCCACTATTTAATTATTTTCCTATTTATTTATTTATTTTTTGTTCACTTCTATTTTATAAACTATTAATAATTAAAGGAACGAAAAAGGGAAAAACTGCGCTACGGAATACAAATGGTATTGGACGGAAGCTGCAATTCAAATGTACACCAAGAATACACCAAACAGAAATAGAAAAAAGAGAGAACTGCGCTAACCACAAGTGCCCAAAGTGAGTAGGGTATGTATATGTGCCAGACCCACAATATGGGTCTTAGTATCTTAATGTCTCTGAGACCGCCTCCAAACTATAGTGCATACCGATATGTATACAAATAAATACAATTAAATACAAAAACAGAACATGAATGCGTGTCAATAATGTGAATTCCCCAAACACAATATGAATATATAAAACTCTGTGCATATACCCCTAAAAAGTGAATAAAAAAATATATAGTATGGAAAATAGTATGTTTGGAATTTTTTTACATACAATGAACTATCAAAAAAATATTTAAAGACACTCTATATAATGTCCATATAATCATATACCAAAAAGTAATGATAAATGTCCATATGATAAATAAACACCGGTGAAGAAAAAACTTCAAAGAGCTGAGTTAAGAGTGCACAAATTAAAAATCTTCTCCAGAAATGTAATGTGCTTTTCCCATCACCGAATGAGTGAATTGGCTCCTTACCAGATCCAAGCGACCCCCCGTTACAGAGGGTCACCACAGGCGAAAACAGTCAAAGGATATCCGGATAGTGGTTCCACCTCAGGCGATCCCGAATCTTTCACGCAATAGGGTTATGGCTGTTAATCCACATATCACTCCCAACTCAACGTGGTATCACATAGGGAAAAACAATGACTTTAATTTACAAAAACGAACGTGTACACTTACATAAAAGACTTTAAAAGCAGGTTCAAAACAGAAGCGTGCACCGGCCGGATACACGCCAACGCAGAAACCAACCCGTCCTTCCTGGTCCAAAAAGAACGAACACGACTGGGGTCACGTCGACACGTTCGCACCGCCCTACGCGTTTCGTAATAATTTACGTCGTCCAGGGCCCCTGGACGACGTAAATTATTACGAAACGCGTAGGGCGGTGCGAACGTGTCGACGTCACCCCAGTCGTGTTCGTTCTTTTTGGACCAGGAAGGACGGGTTGGTTTCTGCGTTGGCGTGTATCCGGCCGGTGCACGCTTCTGTTTTGAACCTGCTTTTAAAGTCTTTTATGTAAGTGTACACGTTCGTTTTTGTAAATTAAAGTCATTGGTTTTACACTATCTGGAGCCTATGTTTTTCCCTATGTGACACCACGTTGAGTTGGGAGTGATATGTGGATTAACAGCCATAACCCTATTGCGTGAAAGATTCGGGATCGCCTGAGGTGGAACCACTATCCGGATATCCTTTGACTGTTTTCGCCTGTGGTGACCCTCTGTAACGGGGGGTCGCTTGGATCTGGTAAGGAGCCAATTCACTCATTCGGTGATGGGAAAAGCACATTACATTTCTGGAGAAGATTTTTAATTTGTGCACTCTTAACTCAGCTCTTTGAAGTTTTTTCTTCACCGGTGTTTATTTATCATATGGACATTTATCATTACTTTTTGGTATAGGATTATATGGACATTATATAGAGTGTCTTTAAATATTTTTTTGATAGTTCATTCTATGTAAAAAAATTCCAAACATACTATTTTCCATACTATATATTTTTTTATTCACTTTTTAGGGGTATATGCACAGAGTTTTATATATTCATATTGTGTTTGGGGAATTCACATTATTGACACGCATTCATGTTCTGTTTTTGTATTTAATTGTATTTATTTGTATACATATCGGTATGCACTATAGTTTGGAGGCGGTCTCAGAGACATTAAGATACTAAGACCCATATTGTGGGTCTGGCACATATACATACCCTACTCACTTTGGGCACTTGTGGTTAGCGCAGTTCTCTCTTTTTTCTATTAATAATTAAAACATTTTTTTTTCACAAAAAAAAAAAAAATTATTCAATTTGTAAATAACTTTTCAATGCTTTGTACCATTGCTGACAGCTGAAGTATAAAGAAAACAGATGCGGTAGAAATTGGTAACTGGTATCTGCAAACACTAAAAAAAAGTATCAGTACTTATACTCATAAAAATAATGGTACAGATGGATCCCTACTTCAAAATGCAATGTTTTTTAATGCGAGCTAAATCACACGTCGATGTATGTCAAAACGCACATCAACCCAAGTCAACACGCATTAAAACATGCATAAAATGGATGGAAATGTCCCTGCATTTTATCGCAAGTCAGTGTGAATTCAGCCTATCTCCCAAGAATACATGAAAAAAGCTGCAAAAGAGCAAAGAGGTAGGTAAAAAGATGTAACAGCGTTTTAAAGCTCACTAAACCTAAAACGCATTGTGATTTTACGTTGCCACGTACTGTAGGGGCAATGACACACTGCAAAAGAAACCTGTGGGCAGAGGAAAGCTGCAAAGGGGCAGCAGAACCCCATGGGCAAGGCAGATGGAAGCTGCAGAAGGACGGTCATAAATAACAGACAATCCCCACTAGGGGGCAGACTCCTGCAGCACTGGGTTGCTGGGTTCACAGGTCACTGAATAACACAGTCCAATCAGGCACACACAGAGGCACTGGAAGCGGGTAGAGCTTCTCAGTCACATGGGGTCACTGATGCATGGGAAATATAGATTGCACAGGTTTTCATGGAGTAAACTGTAGACAACAGTGTCAGGAATCACAAAAGCAGGGAACTGGTTGCTGGTTGTAACACACAATACATCACACAGGTGCTGGTTGAAACACACAAGACATCACACAGGTGCTGAGATGCAGGTTGCTGACAGGATTCAAGAACAGTGTTAATTTTGTCGACCAAAATATTTATGCCAACAAAATAAACACTATTTTAGTCGTCTAAAATAAGACTAAAGCTAGAACAAGATGACGAAAATAGGACTAAAACTAAAATGGCATTTTAGTCAAAAGACTATGACTAAAACTATATTAACCGCTTAAGGACCACCTCACGCCAATGTACGTCGGCAGAATGGCACGGCTGGGCACAAGCACGTACCTGTATGTCGCTCTTTAAGTGCCCAGGAGTGGGTCGCGAGTGCGCCACCGGCGGCGCACTCGCGACCCAGTCCTGAGCTCCATGACCGTGGGACAAACCTCTCCTCGTGCTTCCTACTGAGCCTGTCACTGATCGTCTGTTCCCTGTTGTAAGGAAAGACTATCAGTGATGTCAGACGCCAAGCAATGCCCCCTACAGTTAAAAAAAAAAACACACAGTGCGGTTTACCCCTTCACTGCCAGTGACATTTTTACAGTAATCAATGCATTTTTAATTGCACTGATTGCTGTATTACTGCGATTGGTCCCAAAAATGTGTCAAAATTGTTCGACGTGTCCACCATAATGTTGCAATCGCGAATCGCCACCATTACTAGTAAAAAAAAAAAAAAAATTAATAAAAATGCCATAAAACTATGCCCTATTTTGTAGACGCTATAACTTTTGCGCAAACCAATCAACGACTGTGCAATTATCAGTTAAAGCGACGCAGTGCCGAATCGCAAAAAGGGGCTTGGTCCTTTAGCTGGAAAATGGTCCGGGGCTTAAGTGGTTAAAATTAGACATCAAAATTAACCCGGCACTACCACATAAGAATAAGTAGGGGGCATCTATTAAGCTGGTAAACAATTTTTTTTAATTATTTTATGTCGGTAACATATTCAGGTAATACTATGGCCCCTTTCACATTTTTAGCGGCGCTTTACCGTAGTTTTGCTGGCGGTATAGCCACGCTGTCCCATTGATTTCAATGGGTAGGAGCGGTTAGGAGTGGTGAATACACCGCTCCTTCACCGCTCCAAAGATGCAGCTAGCAGGACTTTTTTCACCCTCCTGCTAGCGCAGCGCTCCAGTGTGAAAGCCCCTCGGGCTTTCACACTGGAGTGAAAGGGCCTGTTTTTTTCAGGCGCTACATAGGCACTATTTTTAGCGCTGTAGCGACTGAAAACCGCCCCGATGTGAAAGGGGCCTATATGTGCAATGGCATTACAGCCAATAGAGTTCACAGTTTTTTGGGGTTTTTATATATTTTAAAGTTGCACTTCTGTTTGTCAAAAAGCAATATTTTTGTTTAACCACTTGCTTACTGGGCACTTAAACCCCCCTCCTGCCCAGACCAATTTTCAGCTTTCAGCGCTGATGCACTTTGAATGACAATTGCGCCGGCATACAACACTGTACCTAAATGAAATTTTTATCATTTTTTTCCCACAAATAGAGATTTATTTTGGTGGTATTTAATTACAGCTGGGAGTTTTATTTTTTGCTAAACAAACAAAAAAAGATGCAAAAAAAAAAAATCATGTTTAATAGTTTGTTATAAAATTTTGCAAACAGGTAATTTTTCTCCTTCATTGAAGTGCGCTGATGAGGCGGCACTGATAGGCTGCATTGGTGGGCACTGATAGGCTGCACTGGTGGGCACTGATAGGCATATTTAAGGCGGCACTAATAGGCACAGATAAGGCGGCACCGATGGGCACAGATAAGGCGGCACTGACGGGCACAGATAAGATGGCACGGATGGGTGGCACGGATGGGTGGCACTAAGGGGCACTGATAGGTACCACTGATAGATGGGACTGATGTGCACTGATAGGTGGCACTGCTGGGCACTGATGGGCACTGGTAGATGACACTGATGGCCACGGATATGTGGCACTGGGGTGCAGCACCTTTGTTGAGGCAGATTGTGGGCACTGCTGGGTGGCACTGTGGGCACTGCTGGGTGGCACTGACAGGGGGCACTTATTTTTTTATTGAGGTGGCACTGGCAGGGGGCAGGTGGGCACTGGCAGGGCTGGCCGTGATCGGGACTGATGTCCCGATCACGGCCGCCGGTGATCGGCTCTTTTTTTTCTCCTCGCGCTGTCAGGAATAATAGCCGATTACCGGCTCCGTTGTATCACATGATCAGCTGTCATTGGCTGACAGCTGATCACGTGATAAGGGGTCGGGATCGACCCCTTGCTCGGATCGGTGATCAGGCGAGTCTCATAGACTCGCCAATCACAGAGCGCACCGCGCGTCCCTCAGGGGGTGCGCAGGCCGCTCGTGCACGGGATGACGTCAATAGACGTAGTCCCGGCAAAGGAGGTCCGCGCTGTAGCCGTCATTCGGCTATAGCACGGGTCTCAAGTGGTTAAGAAACTTGGTTTTATTTATAAAGATGTTATATTTCACAAAAGCTAAATCTGTGTCTGTAGTGCCTGTTCAAACCTTAAAGTGGAGTTCCACCCAAAAGTGGAACTTCTGCTTAGGCCCCTTTCACACTTATGCGACTTATCCTTTGACTTGGGACTGCAAAGTCGCATGACTAGTAGTACCCCATGAATGATTTCCTAAAATGAGAATCACAATTTTTTGCTTAGAAGATAGATCACAATTTACTGTTTCATTTTTTAGTTTTTATTCATTGAAGTGTTTTCCCAAACAATTGCGTTTGAAGGACCGCTGGGAAATACAGTGTGACATAAAATATTGCAGCAATTGTCATTTTATTCCCTAGGATCTCTGCTAAAATATATATAATGTTTGGGGGTTTCAAATAATTTTCTAGCAAAAAATATTTATTTTACCTTAAGAAACAGGTGTCAGATTTTATTTTTATTTTTTTTAAGTGGTTAAACTTCCCGCATTTATTCGTTTATTTATCCAGGTAACTGCACCCCCCTCCCCCCTGAAAGGTGCCAATTGTGGCGCCGGAGGGGGGGGGATTCCGATGAGCGGAGGTCCATTTTAGGGTGGACCTCCGCTTTAAGCAACAGACGTGTGTTGCGCCCCCTGCTGGAAGCTTTACGTAGACAAAATATCCCTTATAAGTGGAAGTTCCCTTTCGCTCTGAATGTGACTTTCTTGGGCAGGCAACTGTATTTGTGCACGCCTGATGACTTACAAGGTTTCTGCCAGGACGTCCAAATACCACTGATTGCTCTTCCTGACTGGTACAGGGACTTTCACTATGTCCCTGCATCCCAATCCTACCGGGGGTCTCCCCATTCTACCCCCTCTAAGCCTCCACACAAAAGAGGGAAGTTCCAGAAACAACCAACACCGGGCACCAGCGCTACACCCAGACGCTCCTCTGCTCCTAGAGCCTTAAAGTTGAACCCGGACCCAGAATAGTGACCGATCGGCTAGGGATGCTTCACCCAAGATTTGGACATTGATGGGCGGACAAGATCAGATGAGAGTCTTGAGTCGAATCTTCTGATACAAGTTTGGTTACCTTCTACCGTTCGTTGACATTTTTGCCTCCCTTTTTTTCTTTTGTTTTGTTTGTTTGTTTCTGACTAGTTTATTTGCCCATTGGAGAGTGGCAGAAAACTGCATGAAGGCCTACCGTTCGGAAGCATGAGATGATTCAGGGCGGCTCCCACCTTGACTTTGCAACCATACAGAGCAGCCCAGACCGGCTAGGTCTTAAAGGTACGTCACTCCTACATACGTCGGAGAAGGATATGGACGCCAGCAGGAGCGCTGCTCACGGTTTGTTGATGCTTGGTCACTGAGTTTGGATGTTGGTATATCAACGCGCTCTTGTGGCGGGACATATTGGGCCACGCTGCACATGTGGACGTCAGATAGCCTGCAGCGGCGGTCGGCTGAACTGACTACTATAAGTGCCACGATGTGGATATAATATGGTTCATCCCCCTGTTCGGGGGTTATGGTTACGGTTGATATACATGTTATACATAGGTTAAGTTTTAGCATACTGAATATGGGGCTGGGGGGGTGCGGAGGACGGCAGATACTTGGACACAGACCATTTGTCCCGGATTGCCTGGGATTTGGGCTGTTGACATTGTTCTGGGTGTTACTCCAACTACCCCCACAGGGGGTGCTGTGAATTGGCTCCCTGATTGACTTTCCTGGTTTACTAGGGTTGTCGTTGGGAGGGTTAATTCACGACCCCACTTTTGAAGAATCGCCTCTGGGGGCCACCCCCCCAGGGGTTAATTACCAGATATCTTTGACCCACTTCCTTGGTGTCAGTTAGTGGGCTTCCCTACCCCTTCCCTCTTTCCACCCTTTTACTTTACGCACTTTATTTTTCTCCTTTTCCCCTCTTTCTCCTCTCCCTCCCTGTTCCCTCTGCCTCCTTTGGCTTCTCCCCTACCCTTCTCCCTCACTTCCTTTCTCTGATTCCCATTCCCTTTCTCTCTTTCTCACCCCCCTTTCCTGCTGCACAATGATTTATTCTGCTCTAGGCAGGAACCCTACAGTGATTTCGCACAACGTGCGTGGTCTCAACATTCCGCAAAAGAGGTCGCAACTACTACGCCACTTGGGGAAGGGGAAGCCGTCCTTTGTGTTCTTACAGGAAACCCACTTCAGGGCTAGCTCGATTCCTAAAATGACGAACCAATGCTTCCCTAAAGCATTTCATGCGGCTAGTCCTGACTCGAAGACTAAAGGGGTCACGATACTGCTGGGGAGAGACTCTGGATTCGAGCTCACACAGCAGTTAGCAGACCCTGAGGGACGGTACCTCTTCCTCAAGGGAACGGTTGGGGGACTCCCCATCACGCTGGCGAACGTCTACTTCCCAAATGTAGCACATGTGAGCTTTTGTCAGAAGTTGATATATAAACTTTCTGGGTTCGCAACGGGGTGTATACTCCTGGGGGGGGATTTCAATGTCTCGTTGGACCCCCTCCAGGATACCTCGGATGGCAAGTCAGCAATCACGTACCGTAAACTTAAGGAAATTAGGACTATGCTACACTCTATGGCGCTGATGGACTCTTGGCGGGTCAAACACCCCCAGGATAGAGACTACACTTATTTCTCCGCTATACACAACAAATACACTCGTATTGACTTTCTATTCTTGACACAAAGGGACCTGACTAATCTGCAAGAAGCACACATAGGGACGAGATCGGTATCTGATCATGCGCCGATCTCCCTAACGTTAACACTACAGGCAACACGTCGACAGTCAAGTAGCTGGAGACTTAATCCCGCACTACTGACGGACCCCACGACTTTGGAACAGATCAGGGAGACTATACAACACTACTTTAGAGAGAACACCACCGATGATGTTTCCCATATGACCGTATGGGAGGCACACAAATGTGTCCTTAGAGGCAGACTGATGGGCCTGGCAGCACAAAAGAAGAGAGTAGCGGAACAGGACTTAAAAGACGCGTTCGTAAAAGTGAGGGCCCTAGAAGCACAACACAAAAGGTCAAAAGCGGTAGCCCTGGCTGATGATTTAATACTAGCGCCCAAGACTCTTCAGGATAAGTTGGACCTACAGGCCAAACGGATTTTGTTCTTCCGACGGGGGTTTTTTACGAACATGGTAACAAAAGTGGCAAATTTTTGGCGCGAGCATTGAGGGGGGTGCGGGCTTCCAATACTATCACCCAGATTAGGAACCGTGAGAACCAGTTGATACATGATACGGACGGTATTGCGGCGGAATTCCATAGGTTTTACTCCAAGCTATATAACATTCCACCTCTGCATAAGCCAGCAACGGTAGAAGGGTCGAGACGTGAGATTATAGAACAGTACATACAACGCAGTGGCATGCCAGGTCTTTCTGTTGACGATGCCAGGGAACTAGACAGGCCTATTGAGGCCCCCGGAACTCATCCAGGCTATTAAAACATTGAAAGCTGGGAAGAGCCCGGGCCCAGATGGCTTTTCAGCCATTTACTATAAGACCTTCACACCTCTGTTGACGACACCCTTGTTGAAAGCCTTAAACTCTCTCTCCACGCCTCAGGAGGTCCCACCCACTTTTAACTTAGCACACATTACTGTGCTCCCCAAACCGGGGAAGGACCCTAACGCTTGCTCCAGTTACCGGCCAATTTCGCTGCTCAACTTGGATATAAAGCTTCTGTCAAAAATTATTGCTACAAGGCTGAGCACACTTCTGCCTGAGCTAATTGGGCCGGAGCAAGCGGGCTTTATGCCGGGGAGAGAGGCTCGGGATAATGTCATCAAGGTGGTGAATCTCTTGCATTGCATTAGGGGGAGCACTGTCGAGGGCCTTCTCCTGTCCACGGACGCGGAGAAGGCCTTCGACAGAGTGGCATGGGATTTCATGTTTGCAGTGTGCAGGCGGGTGGGTTTTCAACCGAAGCTGATGACTTGGATCTCGGCGCTATACCAACACCCGACGGCTCGCCTGAAAATAAACGGGACCCTTTCGGAACCTGTAATCATACGCAACGGCACGCGCCAGGGTTGCCCGCTATCACCAATATTGTTTATCCTTGCACTGGAACCGTGCATTCGCATGATCAATGCAAACGCGTCGATTAGGGGTTTTATGCAGGGACTCACACACTTTAAACTAGCCGCCTACGCGGATGATCTTCTATTCATCCTGACCCAACCCCACATTTCGATTCCCAACTTATTAAAAGAATTTGAGATTTTTGAATACCTTTCCAATTTTAAAATTAACTGCGAGAAATCTGAGGTATTGAACATTTCCCTAGGTCCTGCGCGCCTGTTGACTGCCAAGTCTAATTGCCCCTTTAAGTGGGTAGACCACAGACTCAAATACCTAGGAATTTGGCTCACATCCGACTCAGACAGTCTTTACACTCAAAACTTTCAGTCCTTTTTGAATGATTTACATACGGAGCTCCAGGTTTGGCACTCTCACCCACTATCATGGTTCGGGAGGGCGGCTGCCATTAAGATGACAATACTACCGAGGGTGCTGTACCTTTTCCACACCCTTCCCATTAAACTGCCCAGGCGGTTCTTCGCCCACTTGACAGCAATCGTGAGTAATTTTATATGGGCCAGCAAGAAACCTTGAATTAACCTTTCGACCTTGACGTTACCAAAGGCAAAGGGGGGGATTAACTTGCCAAACTTCAGGTTCTACTATTATGCATCGCACCTGGTCCGCATTCTAGACTGGAACTGTCATGCCACGACCAAAGACTGGGTGGGGTTGGAAGACAGATTGACAAAAACCCCATTGAGGTTCCTGCCATGGGTCGCTAAGGAAGCTCGACCGGCCACACTGACGACTCACCCCCTGATAGGGCCAACCTTGGAAGTCTTTAGGGACGCTTCGCAACAATGTGGACTGGCCTCCACACCGGGTCCCTTAACACCCCTGGCTCACAACCCCACGTTCGCGTCCGGACACACTACGGCGTCTTTCCCACATAGGGCCAATGGGACACCTATGACTGTGGCAAATTGCTTGGAGAGGGGTAAACTTAAGACCTTTCGGGACTTAGCGCAGGACCTACAGGCAAAACACTTCACATATTGGCAATATAGACAGCTACATGATTATGTCCACTGCCCGACTAACAAATCACAAGTTATGAGAGAACAGACGTGGTTTGAGCAATTGTGCATCACGGGTGAACCAGTGAGAAGGGCGACATCCTTGATCTACAATTGGCTACAGGCCACCAGGACGGACCGCTCAACCAGACATAAACAGGACTGGGAGAGGTTTTTCTCCAAGACCTTCACGGACGAGCAATGGAGCAATGCCTGCATATTGGCACAAAAAGGCTCCATAAGCACTAGCGCACAAGAGACAGCATACAAAGTCCTGACGAACTGGTATCTTACACCAGTCAGACTCAATAAATGGTACCCGGGAACGTCAGAGTCCTGCTGGAGATGTGGTGGTGCTAAGGGTGATATGATGCATATATGGTGGGACTGTCCGAGCCTACGGGAGTTTTGGGACGGGATCTGCACGCAGATTCGTGCCATCACGGAGACAGGCCTTACCCTTACACCTGAATGTTGTCTACTTCACATCTCCAGCTACTCGCTAGGCAAGTACAAAAAGTCAGTAGTACGCCACTTGCTGAACGCTGCCAAAGCGATCATTCCTAGACACTGGAAGTCACCACATCCACCTTCCTTAAAAGAGTGGTTATCCGAAGTGGACTCCTTATATAAGATGGAAGAAACGGTTGCAATGGCTACAGAAAGGACAGACAAATTCCACAGATTGTGGAGACCATGGTTTATTTTCAAATATTCAGATACTTTTGCAAAACTTCAAAATGGTTGACCTCCTAGAATATGTATATCTACCTGGTTAGCAGTAGGACAGTTTTGTGTGACACAACCAAGGTCTTAAAATAGAGCTTACTACTATGCATATTGGTTTGTTGTTGTATACAGGTTTGTAATGTAGCACCTCTGCTCTCGCACTGAAGCTAGTTTTCGACCTCGACACCATTTGTTCAAAGATTTTTGCTACTCATGCTCTAAACCACCTCCAATCTGTGGAGGGCTGCTCATTTCTCAGGTCACGGTTCCTCCTTTTTCTCACCCCCCCCCCCCCCTGCCACTTTTCTTCCTAATCTCTCGCCCCCTTCTTTTCCTTTTATCTCTACAGACACTTAAAATTCACCCCCAACAGTCGAATGTATCAAAGTGTAATGGTCAATGGGGGTCATTGGCAATTTTTTTCAGACCCCGCACTTACAGAGGCCTTGGTTTTATTTGGGTTTTCTTCTCCTTGTTGCTTTATGTTACCAAAATGTAAGGTACGCTGTAGCGGTTTTTATGACAGAACAATATGTTATTTTGTGCATTTTGGGCTTAAGCCCATGAATACTTCTTTTCTCTTTTATATTGTATTGTGATGTCAATATCTTCAATAAACTTTTATTGTTAAAAAAAAAAAAAAATTGCCTTTAAAAAATGAATAGGGTTTAATTGGGGATTAGTTTGTGAGACACTAAATGACTAGTTTAGGTTAGAAAAACAAATACAGCTTAGTGAAGAATTCAGTTTTAAGAGAGATTTGAATATACCTACTAGGCCTTGAAATCATGAATTCTTCACTAAGCTGCTCTTGTTTTTACAACCTACCAGAGACATCAGAAAACCTGTTTTATAACATATGATTGTTTCCAGGGTGTTGCATGACATCACAGATTATTTCACAGTACCACAGCAAGGACAGACATACCTAGGGCCCTTCAACATATCACAAGACAAGAAATGCCAGTACTAACCTGCTTTGTATGTGATAGCAAAAGAACTTGCATAGATCAGATAGGCCTTGTGATGCTGAATAACAATACTACCTCCCACACACTTTCTATACAATCTGATTGTACCATCTCCTTTAGCTCTCCCAACAGCTATTTAATACTAGGGCCTGTCTGATTTAATATAAATTGAACGGATTGGTCAGGTGTGTCATCCTATTCCATAGTTTTGGTAAATCTGAAGGAAATTGTACAGAGATTATACAATCAGATTGCATAGTGTATGGCTATCTTTAACCACTTCCTTTACTGGGTCATAGTAAAGTGATGCCAGCAGGAACACCTCCTCCCTCCAGGTGGATGTCATATGATGTCCACCAGTTCTCGTGGCTCTTGGGGGCCAGCATTGTGCCGATCACGCTGTGTCCCTCAGGACACAGCCCATCCCCGATCAGTGTAAAGAGCCAATTCAAATGTCTCTGTACTATGTGACCAGCTGCGTCCAATCACAGATTACCCATCAGAGTACCTGAGTACCTATTTGCAGCCTATGCCTCATAGAATATACCATAGGATGTTTCCAAAATGGGGTCATTTTGTAGGTAGTTCCACTGTCCTGGTGCTCCAGGACCTTCAAAAGTGTGATAGGTAGGAATGAAAGTGTAATTTATGCTCCTAGAACGACTGATGGTGCTCCCTGCATGTTGGGCCTCTGTATGTGGCCAGGCTGTGTAAACATCTCACACATGTGGTATTGTCATACTAAGGAGGAGTAGCAGATCATATTTCTGGGTGTAATGTTTGCTCTGTACATGATATGTGTTAGAAATATCTTATAAATTGACCCCTTTGTGTAAAAATAAATACATTTTCATTTTCTTTCCACATTTTTCAAAAACTTGTGGAAATAAATGACATGTTCAAAAGACCCATAATGCCTCATAGAATAGACATCGGGGTGTTTTCTTTCCAAAATGAGGTCATTTTGTGGGTAATTCCATTGTCCTGGTGCTCCAGGGCCTTCAAAAGTGTAATAGGTCATTAGGAAAGTGTATGTGTAATTTATGCTCCTAGAACATCTGACAGTGCTCCCTGCATGTTGGGCCTCTCTATGTGGCCAGGCTGTGAAAAAGTCTCCCACATGGTATTGCCATACTCAGGAGGAATAGCAGAATGGATTTTGGGGTGTAATTGGGAGTATGCATATGCTGTGTGTGAGAAATAACATGGCAATTTTGTGTAAAAAAAAATGAAATTAAAAAAAAAAAATTGTATTTTTTTCCAATTGTGGGAAACTTCAAATTCAAAAAACTTGTCATGTCTCTTACTAAATACCTTGGAATGTCTAATTTTCAAAAAGGGGTCATTTGGGGAGTATTTGTACTGTCCTGACATTTCAGGGCCTCAAGAAACGAGATAGGCAATAAGTGCATCAGGTGTGATCAATTTTCAACGCGTGCCAATGATTGCCACCATAGCTTGTAGACTCTAACTTTCACACAGACTAAATAATAAATAATATCCACTAATTTGGGTTATTTTTACCAAAGAGTTGTAGCAGTATACATTTTGGCTGTTGATTTCACTGGGTTGCGCTACATCTGGAAAAGTAACTCATGGGACATTTTGGTATGGTGCCAGCTGCAAGTTTTTTTTTACTGTGCTTTTCTGCATTTGTCACTGTTTCTTTTTCATGTGGCAAATTGTGTGTTTTTTTCTGTGTTTAGTGTGCCATTAACAATTAATGACACTGAAAGTGCAACTAGGTAATTTTAGGTATATAAATGTGGCCATACACTATACAATTGGATCGTACAATCTCTGTAAAATCTCCTTTAGATTAACCAAAACGTTATACTAGGAGGACACACCATCTATCCAATCACTCTGTATACAATCAGGCAGGCCTTTGAACTACATCAGGGGTGTCCCGCGGGCTGTATGCGGCCCCAGAGAGTTTAGTATGCAAGCTGAGCCTGTCAGAAGGTACACTGGAGAAGTCAGGCAAATGAACCAGTAGAGGAATGCCGGGGAAGATGTGTACACATAGTTGATGGGCGAAGGGTGTGTGCTAATGAGGTCAGCTGGTAAACTCCTTCCTGTGTCTTACTGGTTTCTCCATCCCACTCTACATACCAGCAAGTGATGAAGCTTTCTGTGAAATACAGCAAGGTCTAAGGCAAGGCCTTGTTCTCAAAATCAAAGAAAGCTTTTACTTTTCTGCAACAATAATGGTATATTGGTAGGTAGGGGAGCTGGATTTTATAAAAAAAAAAAAAAGAGTGAACTTAGTCATTAAGTGGTTTAGTGTGTGGGCAGTAGTCCATTTTGACTTGACATGCAGCAGGAGGTGGTGTAAACCAAGTTTTATCGCATCACACATCTCCTTTTTTTCCCCATAAGCTTTATGTGAAGTGCACAAAGTGACACTTTTTTCATGTCACAGTGCAGTGCATTGTGCTTGCTGCGCGGTGACATGCCAACCATGGTGCATAAAATCACACATCTCGGGAACGTAGAGAAACACAGCGTACTAATGTGAACATGACACACAGAAAAGTATTGTTTTTGTGTCATTACAGTTACCTGGGTTTATCCATGAGAAAAAAACGCAGGTAAACTGTACATAGTGTGAATGGGCCCTAAATGAGTACAATTACATTTTTGTTTGCCAGAGAACAAATGCAGGGAGTTTGTTGTACAAAGGAAGCTTTAAAAATGGTGTATCACACACTGTAACACTGTTGGGAAGACCTGTCAGCATTGCGCTCATTATCAAATTGGCTAAGAAACTGAAAAAAAGCCATCTGGTTGCTACTGACAACACAGCCACTTCTCAGACAATGTGCATATTCAGTTTACCTTAAACGGCTCCTCATTCGTCCTTCTATTATCTATGTTTTAGATTCTACAATGATGTCACAATCAGGAAACACATTCACCTCTATTCACACCTTAACCACTTTCCTGGTTCATGTACTCTGACTGACCCTGTAAAGGAGATTAAAGCGGAACTAAACTCTCTCAGTTAAAATGAACTATCTTTAATTCTTGCTGCTGGTAATAGTAACTAGATAGGAACATATATTATATGGACTTGTTCAAAACTTTTATTTTTTTACATTTCTTCAGTTGCTACCTGGTTTCTAGCCTAGGCCGAAATGATGTCATACCTCCCAAAAGTCTTCATGGGCATTTTTTTTCTTTCATCTGAGCTCCTTTCTCAAGCCCTCCTGTCTGCATGCCTGGGCTAAGGGTAGATGGATTTTAGGAAGTAGATGCTACCTGAATCAGATGACTTTAGTCAAGATGATTACAGCTAGAAAGGCTAGGGGGTATTTTCAAAGTGATTTCTCAACAGACTAAAGCATGGAGACATGGATGCATGGAAGGGTTTGCTTGTAACATTAATATGATGTAAATAGCTTTCTAGGTTTGTGATACAGTTTAAAACCCAACGCCTTCAGGAGCTTTGCAGCACTACCCTATTGCATCTGTCAAGTTAGTTTAAAGTGTTATTAAAGCCAGGACCCTGCATCCACTATATCTGGTCTCCCATAGTACAAAGAACATGGAAATACAATTATGTTAGTAAATGTAAACTGCTAAATACCTTTTCTCATCAGCAGTATAGAACAGTCGTATGACTTCTATCAGTGTCTGGCCAAGCACTGGGCAAAGCTTGTAGGAGAAATTGTCATTCTCCTCTCACTGTCCTATGAGGAAGCAGGACCCCTAACCATCTGTCATGACAGTGCTGATTGGCCCTGTGCTGATCGCATGCACCCTCCCAATAAAAAATAAAAACTTTCAGCAATACACACCAAACTGAACATGTGCAGAGTGCCTTCTAGGGCTCTGTACTATCAGATGGATTGAAGACAATGGAAGAAGGGGAGGTCAGGATCAAACAGCCTTTTTTACACAATGCACAGGATTAACCCCTTGGGTTCCACAGTGAGTATAACAAGCATGATTTACTGCATATACAGACTGATTTTACTGTTGTGGGTTTAGTAACACTTTAATTGTCAATCTCGTTTTAAAGAGGTCCTAAGGCTCAAAGCAGAACTCCAGGCAACAGCTAACTACACAGATGAAATACATATTTGGGAGCTGTTTACCTGCCAAAAGACTGTATTTCTATCCATCCAGTCCCAAGACTGACACAGCTCTGTAAACACAGCACAGCCCTATCTGGAAGGGAAGGAAACCTAATTTTTCTGTGCTGCAAGTCAGTGACACCAACAGGTCTTATCCCTTCTCTGCTTGTGACTCGAGATAATTCTCTGTCACTTCTCTGTCACTCCGTTCTCTGATCTTATCAGCATGCATTCTGAACTGCTGATTGGCTCCTTGTGCTGCTTTTTCCTCTCCCAGTCTGAGTTGTACTGTACAGGAGGCTACAAGAGGCTGATACTAAGTCAAATTTAGGTACTCACACTACTTGCAATAAAAATAAAACATTTAGTGATAAATCAATGGAAACAGAGCTCCCTGTATTAGTGCCTATTATGCCTGAAATTCAGCTTCAATGGAAATTTCACCTACCTACCTACATGGTCCCCTCCCTTCTTTGTAACCTAAAAAGTCCAAAGCTATACTTGCCTTTAAACAACTCTTGGTTTTCTCCAGTTTCTAGTGTCAGGAGAATGTCTTTGTACATGTAGAACCACCAATCAGATGCCTCAACCCGAGCAGATAAAACACTTTTTAATTGATGTTAGGGAGAAGGGGGTGGAAAATGGGAAAACATTTTATAAGGCTTTATGTCTAATCTGATGGCGCGTACACACGACTGGACTTTCCGGAAGACTAGGTCTGACGGTCTTCCCGATGGACTTTCGGCAGAGTTCCGAGGAACTTCCGAACGATCAGACTTGCCCACGCACGAACGGACTAAGTCCGTTCGAAAGTCCGTTAGTTTTGAACGTGATGACGTAAGACGGGACTGAAAAAAAGAAGTTTAATAGCCAGTAGCCAATAGCTGCCCTTGTGTCGTATTTGGTCCGTTGGACCAGCATACAGACGAACGGTTTTCGGACAGATTTGAAACATCTTCTATTTTCTAGGTCTGATTTTTTAATTGAAAAATGATCGGATTAGCCCACATATGATTGGAATGTCCGACGGACTGATTTCATCAGACCTAGTCTGCTGGAAAGTCCAGTCGTGTGTACACGGCATCAGGCTGACAACCTACATAATAAAAGTGTTTTGGGGTACTGGGATGGATGCGCTCTCATGCCTAATGTGGTCAGTTTGGAATAGGAAAGCAGGGGCATTTAACAGAAAGAAAGCAGTATAAAGAGAACATTCTACTTGTTAAAGTGATTTTTAATTCTTTTTTGTTTACAAACTACTTACTGTATTTGCAAAATAACAGTAAGTAGAGCACAGAATAAACCGTATCAAAGTCATTAAGTTAAATTACAATAAGAACATAATATAACCAGAGGCTTACATAAATCTATAGGATAAATTTGAAGGACAACGAGAGTCTAAATACATAATAAAAATGTAATTTAAACTAGAGATTACCAAGATCACAAACATCCCGATGTAGAATTATAATGCTGATCGGAAATATCAGTGAAAGGGGATGTACATGTCTATAGACATACAGAGGTAGATTGCAGGTTATGGGGGTACATCATATTAGGTAGATGTGTCATTTGGAATCCTGTATATACAAGTTAGTTGAAAACGAGGATAATTTGTCTTGTACGTGTAAAAAATTCTTCCCATGAGCACGATGGAATCAATTCTATTAATGATTGTAGAAAACTGGATTATTTCAGATTTGCAATGCCAAGCTAAAGGGTGGCAATGCATATAGTAAGGATGAATTTTTCTTCATGGCATGAAGCCCCTGGAATAGGGGCAAAGAAAAGACAAATTGTGAGGGTCACGAATAAAGCATTACCAGAGATAGTAGAAGCAACATGAGAGATTCTGTGCCAGAGTGACTGAATCTTGTTGCAAAACCAAAACAGATGTATCAACGAGCCCTAGGAGGAGCGATCTCTAAAACACTTACACTTCACAAATGCACTTCTGGAAGAATGGTCAAACATTCCCATAAACACACCCCTAAACCTTGTGGACAGCCTTCCTAGGAGAATTAAAGCTGTTATAGCTGCAAAGGGTGGACCAAAGCAATATTGAACCCTACGGACTAAGACCGGGATGCCATTAAAGTGTGTAAAGGCAGGTGTCCCAATACTTTTGGTAATATAGTGCGTGTATTGAGTTAAAATACAACCTGTCTACATTTTATATAAGGATATCAAAAATAAGCTGTTGTTAGTATTTTGACTCTTTCCAGGGACCTGTTACTTCATAACATTTGACATGAAAACACATGCTAGAGCTGCACGATTTTGGAATGAGAATCACAATTTTTTTTGCTCAGAATAAAGATCACAATTCTCTCACGATTCTTGCGGCGTAACACCATCTTTCACATTATACCAAAAAATTGGGCTAACTTTACTTTTAGTTCTTTTAAATTCATTAAAGTGTATTTTATTTTTTTTAAAAATGCATTTGAAAGACAGCTGCACAAATACAGTGTAACATGAAAAATATTGCAACAACCACCATTTTATTCCCTAGGGTCTCTGCTAAAAAAAAAAAATATATATATATATATATATATATATATATATATATATATATATATAATGTTTGTGGGTTCTAAGTGATTTTATAGTATAAGATAATGATTTTAACTTGAAACCAACAAGTGTCAGAAAAAGGTTTAGTCTTTATGTGGTTAAACTTCCCTCATTTAGATCCCTATCACATCGGGGCACCTAAAAATTGCCTCTCAAGCCTGAGTGCTTTCACACTGGGGCGGTGCACTTGCAGGATGGGAAAAAAAGTCCTGCAAGCAGCATCTTTGGGGCGATGCAGGAACGGTGTACACGCTGCTCCAACATCACCCTGCCCATTGAAATGAATGGGCAGCGCTGCCGAAGCGCCTGCAAATTGACTTCAACACGGGCATTATTAACCCTTTCTTCAGCCGCTAGCGAGGGTTTTAAATCGCCCTGCTAGCGTCCGAAAAGCGCCGCTGTAACAGCGGTAAAGTGTCACTAAATCTAGTGGGGCTTTACCGCTAACGCCCACACCACCCCAGTGTGAAAGGGGTCTTACCGACCAAAGTTCATTCCTTTGATCTAAAGAACAAAATATTACAATGTTTATAGATAGCTCCGCAAGTGAGGAATGTTGTGAAACTTGGCAGACTGCCTGTTTTTTTTTTTTTTTTTGACAGCTGTCGACTTGAGCAGAGAACTTTGCATAGAATCTGGAAAATGCTTTGTTAAAATCGCAAGGGGGAAAGAATTGTGATCTTGATTCTTAATGATTAATCGTGCAGCTCTAACACATAACAATACACATACAAATGCAACATAACACAACACACAAGAAAATGTATGTTAGCATTTTTGCTGCATTGTGGTGATTTTTTTATGTGCTGTATGGTGTGGAAAAGACTGTCTAACATTATGCATTTTTTTTTTTTATCAAATACTTTGATTAGTCAAAAGACTGTGATTAAGATGTAGTCATGAGTAAGATATACCAAACACACTATTTTTATGATTGCTGTGTGTACAGCCTTATTTGTTTTCTGGATGTTGTCACGATATGTCCCTTTATTTCATTTATGGGTCTTTATCTGTTATGACTTTATTTCTTATCACTCAACTATACACTAGTTGCGTACCAAATGTCCATCTTTTAAGGATAACTTCATTTTTTAAATCATATGAGTTTCTTTATTATATCTAAGCAACTAATGTATGTAAAAATAACCAAATACCAGACAAGGAAGGAGATGACACAACATACTTGTTTGATTAAAAGTCTTCACTTGAAGATTTCTACAGTATGTTGCACTGCACTAATGTAATCAGGTGGAGACTAGCATCAGACACCCATGACTATGTATAACTGAACATTTTTGTCCTCTTATTTCATAAAATTTCAAAATGCTAATTGAAGAAAGAAGAAGGCGCAGCTAGAGGGAACCTTCATATTATCCTTGGTCCAGTAACAAGTACTCCCTACACCAGTCTTCCTCAATCTTTTCAACGCAGAGGAACCCTTGAAATAATTTTCTGATCTCAGGGAACCCCTGTTAAAAATGACTATATCTACAACTCATAATAAATTAGTGTGATGGTCAGTAGAAAGACTGATCCTTACACTTGTGGTCATTGGGAAGAATTCCCTCCTTACACATAGCTAAACAGATCAATGGTGTCAGTGGGAACTTATCTGAGAGATGGATAATTAGTGCAGCGCTAAATTCAAATATGTGTAGTAATGTAATAAAACACACCACAGAATGATACACAATGTGCATAGATGTGAAAAACAAAAACCGAAATAAAAATAAAAATAATTCACACTGAAATTCACACTGAAACACGCTTCAATGTCTCATGTGAAAATAGTCCATATGAAATGTGCAAATATAAATGTCCAATAAAGTGGTGCCAAGCGCAAACAATTCTGGGAAGAGGGATACAAGTGGTGAAAGCTGTAACTGGTTGTCTGAAGTCACATCAAGACCAACTGGCAATCTGGAATCGCATAAAAATCAACCACTCAAGGATAGAAGGATGGGTACTCTTACGGATATGGTTGGACGCACCTGTCTTCCGACAGTGGGTCAACAAAGCTTGTGGTCACAATCTGGTACCATATGCAGACAATCATTGAGTGGATTCTGGTGGAGGGTCCTCAATTTTCCAACACCCAGCTCTGCAAAAGCGGACACACCAAGATGGAAGTGTCAAGAACAGGTTCGTTTTTTCTCTCTCCTCCTTTCCTTTCTCTTCCAATACTCACAATCGAAACAAAGGGCGCTCCAAATGGTGCAGGTCAAAAAAAACAATGGATTTATTTATAATATGTCATAGGTTACATATGACACACAAAAAAAATCTTTATATAATTAAGAAGTGATCACAAGGTTAAAAGCAATGTCGGGTACAGAGAAGCTATCCAACGCGTTTCGAAACTAGGGGTCTTCAACAGGGGCTTGTGTTTGGAGCTAAGTGTTTCAGCGTGAATTATTTTATTTCGGTTGATTTTGATGCGATTCCAGATAGCCAGTTGGTCTTGATGTGACTTCAGACAACCAGTTACAGCTTTGACCACTTGTATCGCTCTTCCCAGAATTGTTTGTGCTTGGCACCACTTTATTGGACATTTATATTTGCACATTTCATATGGACTATTTTCACATGAGACATTGGAGCTAAGTGTTTCAGTGTGAATTATTTTTATATCGGTGTTTGTTATTCACTTCTATGCACATTGTGTATCATTCTGTGGTGTGTTTTATTACATTACTACACATATTTGAATTTAGCGCTGCACTATTTATCCATCACTTTGTTTAGCTTTGTTTGTTTGAGTGCTAGCTGCTCATCACATTTTTATATTGTAGAGCAGTGTTTTTCCTTTTTCTTTAACTTTTCTGAGAGGCAGAAATTTCTCATTGCTCAAGGAACCCCTAGCAAACTCTTGAGGAGCTCTAGGGTTCCATGGAATCCTGGCTGAGAAAGGCTGCCCTACACTATTAGCAGCGTGTGATCTCTTGTGATTTCATGGCACACTACCGCACAGACATTATGTAAGGC